>NC_090281.1:77505752-77817359 GCF_037392515.1 Haliotis asinina
AGATTACCAATCTTCTGTTGCCAGGCGTCTGATTGTAAGTCTAAGCAAGATATCATGGCTTCCAGTTCGTTGCAACCAAAGAGGTAAAAACATTGACCGTTCCCGTACAAGCAGACCTCGAGTTGCCACTGCAGCCCAAGATCGCTACATCCGAGTACTAGAGTTGCGTGATCGTGCTTAGGCGGGTGAGAGCAAAGCAGCCAGGGTGTCTTGACTACAGAGGATATCTGATCAAACTGTACGGAACAGGTTGAAAGAGATTGGTCTGAGAGACAGGAACCCAGGTTCAGGGTCGTGCTACGTCGCGCTCAGCGTCCCCGTTATCTCATAGTATCCACTTAGTTGTATTGACATTAGCTTCTTCTAAACTGGTGTAACATTTCATGCTCATGCGTCATATAAGTAAGTATGGTCGATGTAGATCAAAGGAGTATCAACATATATGAGAGAATGACCTCACTGTCATATGCTGTATACACGGAAATGACTGTTGTTTTATACGCAAAGAACAAAGAATTGATAAAGTACCTCCTGTCGTTTTGCTAAGATAGGGTTTCAACATTTATATAAAACTCCTCGTGCTGACCCTTATGACCACCCATTAACTCATAAACAAAGACAGAATGATTGGAATCCAGGTTGATGATATTTGTTCATTTTGAAAAACAAAATTGTGTATGTACAAGCATGGCCCTGAATGTTTAACATTGAATTTAATGGTCTTTGTGGTAGGCTGTCTGTTTTACAGTTTTACCTGAAGGCATGGTGATGCATACTATGGGAATGATGTCTTACACGCGTCAAGGTCAACACCGAGTGTAACCTCCGTGTGACTGTATGCTTGTCAGTACTCTCCTCCTCATACCCAGTTTCAGCCTCCTGATACTGTGAAGGGCTGAAGGTATACGCAATTTCTCCTGCGATGTAGCTTCCATTTGGGTCAGGTTTTGTTCTGTCCAATCGTGTCCTGGATGTCCTCCAAAGGGTTGAGATCGGGGTTTCTTCATGGGGGGGTGGGGGGGGTGGGGGTGGGGGTGGGGGTGGGTGTGTGTGATTAACCTGACGTCGTTATGTATACATCAGTCAATGTACTTCACAATCACAAGTTGTGTGACTTGAAACTGTTATTTAGAACACACACAAAACTACCACTGTCTTATTACGTTGACTGTTGGTCTATTTCAAAGAAATTCCAGAAGGGTCCTCCAAAACGTTTGATGTTGTTATTTAATGCAAACACAAAATTGTGGATGCCTTATCAGATTCACTTGCAAAAGAATATCTAGGAAATCAAGTTCCTAGTGATACACATGAGAATAATAACAGCTGTGTTTGGCCTTGTGTGGCAAGTCAGACATAAAACAGTTGAGATGAACTGTTGATGTTGGGTTCAGTACAAGGAAATGTACTATGCGACATTTATATAAGTCTCCACGTGTTCACCTGTGACATCTATCACGCCTTGTGTAAGATTGTCCATCGTGTCATAATCTGGATCACATTGAGGCTGTTATCTGAGGAAATTATGCATCTCGATACACTGTTATACAACTCAGATTACTTAACAGCCGTATTGGAAACAATGGCCTTCGCAACGCTTGTAATGGTGTCTGTGTATTTTGCCATGGTCTTTGTGTACATTGGCATGGCCTTTGCATAAATTGCCATGGTCTCTGTGTACATTGGCATGACCTCTCTGTACATTGTAATGGTCTCTGTGTACATTGGCATGGCCTCCCTGTACATTGTCATGGTCTCTTGAAATTGTTGTCGTGGTCCCTCTTACATTGTCATAACCTCTGCAAATTGCCATGACCTTTGCATTCCTTGTCATGGTTTCTGTGTCTGTATACATTGTCATGTTCCCTGTGTACATTGATGGCCTCTGTATACATTGCCATGTTTCCTGTGTACATTGTCATGGCCTCTTTATACACTGCCATGTTCTCTGTGTACATTGCCACGGCCTCTGTATAGATTGCCATGTTCTCTGTGTACATTGTCACGACCTCTGTATAGATTGCCTATGTTCCCTGTGTACAGTGTCACGGCCTCTGTATACATAGACAGGCTCTCTGTGTACATTGCCATGGCCTCTGTATACATTGTGGTGGATTATGTCCACATTGTCATGATCTCTGTGTGTATTGTCGAGGTTTCTGTGGCCTCTAAACGTACCATGTCTACATTGTATGGTGCCTTAACTTACTTACCTGGTAAAAGTCTGGTTTTTTTCGTAAATATCGACGGAAACCAGAATGGTGAAGACAGTGATTGTTAGTTATCTGTCTGTCTACATAGTTATCTGTCTGTCTACAACACAACACTTGTAACAAACGTGAGGCACCGGGTGTCTCACGATGTAATAGAAAGATTAATAATGCTGTTCCGGGGCCAGTGCTTTCTAAACTATGCCCTGGACAAGCGTGTGTATGTAACGTTCCGTCATGTGGTGCCTGTCTCGTCAAAGTTAAACTCAAATCAGTACAACACCTGCCGGCTATTAAGCGTCGTATCACAGCGGCTGTATGACATTTTAATACATAGCAGTGGTGAACCGCACACCATATATCCATTGAATTCAACTGAGGGTGCAGGTAGCGTCGCTTGCGAGTGAAAGGCAAGGTCACCGTGTTGTGAACTTGAGTAAACAAAACGAGGGGCTTATCAAAACCTTTTGAGACTAAAACATTTCTGATATGTGCATGATAAAATAACGGTGTGATATTGAAGAATGGTTTATATCACCCTTATAAACGTAATATTGACATGTACATGGCTCTATTTCCCGGACACGTGACATCTTATCACATGTACCCGTAATGAAACTTGAATACAGAGCAGCCATAAAGGTTTTGGTCCTTGAGGTCCACGCAGCGAAGTTCCACCAGTGACCACACCTTTATTTTACATTCAATTATTCACAAATAATAAATAGAAAAAAGAGGGGTAAATTTTACTGTATTTTCGTAGACTTCCAGAAAGAGTTTTATTCAGTGAACAGGAGTAAACTCTATCTGCTGTTCCAAAGAGGTACATATGGTAAGGAACATAACCTTTTAACAAATACTTACAAGAATGTTAAGGATTCGTTTTGGTGCAGTAAAACAACCATGACAAGTTTGTTCAGCACATCATGTGGAGTAAGACAAGGGTGTAATTGTCACCAGTATTATTTATGAAGTATGTTGATGAACTTGTAAATGAAATAATGAAATCTGATGACGCTGGCATATTCATTGATGAATCTCTAAATGCATTGTCAATATCCGTTTTTGCTGATGATGTAGCCACATTTGCAGACTCTGTTATCAACCTTCAAAAGAAAAAGGATATTCTAGTAAGATATTTGAGAAATGGGGATTAACTATAAAAAAAAATAAAGCCAAAGTTGTCGTTTTTAAGAAGGGGGGCTTTTTGTTGAAGTACGAAAAATGGTTTATTAATGAACAACGCATTGACACCACATCTTATTACAAGTATCTCGGCATTATATTCTCCTGTAGAAACATGTTTGCAAAAGCATTTGAGACACTTTCCCAACAAGCAGAAAAGGCCCTCTACCCAATCAAACGCTTTATCAACAAAATACAGAATCTCCTAGTTGAGGCAACATTCAAGCTATTTGATGGCAAGATTAAGCCTATACTTTTACATGGGGCTGAACTCCGGGGGTGGGAAAAACTTAAACCAATTGAAAGGGTTCATTCAAGTTTTTGCAAATACGTATTGCAGATTGGCTCTAGGGCATCGGGTAAAGCCGCGCTGGCAGAGCGTGGTCGTTATTAAATGAAAATTTATGCCTACATTAGCCTTCTGTCGTTTCGGATCCGGATCTTACGCCAACCCCCATACAGATACACAAGGAAATGTTATGAAAGGTTAAAAAGACTAGATGATAATGGAGACGAAAATTGGGTATCAAAGGTGAGAAGGTTATTATTTAGCCATGGTTTCGGCTATGTGTGGATAGCATAAAATGTTAGTAACGTGAAATGCTTTCCTGATAATTTTAAACAGCGCTCCAAAGATATCTTTTACAAAGAGTGGCATCAACACGTGGTCCTTGCCGAATCTTTGACACTCGGTGCAAGAATAAAGACTGATTATTCTCTTGAGAATTATCTAAAAGGTATTGGCTCAAAAGATTTACGGAGATGTTTGACAAGGATTCGTTGTAATGTACGTGATTTCAAAGTTAATTCCTACAGACACTCCAAAACTTATGAAACTGCGTTTTGTACTTCTTGTGTGACTGAACTAGAAGATGAATTCCATATCACACTAGTGTGTCCTCTCTACAATGAATATCGTGCTAGATATTTACCTGAATATTGTCTTATACACCCTCGTGTCCAAGTGTTTCTTGAATTGATGAAAAAAGCGATAACAATAGACTTTTAAGATTATGTATCTTAAATGTATGGCAAAGTACACAGAGACCATGACAATGTGCACAGGAGCCATAACAATGCATACAGAGACCATAACAAAATACACAGGAGCCATGACAATGTACACAGGAGCCATAACAAAGTATACAGAGGCCATGACAATGTACACAGGAGCCATGACAATGTACACAGGAGCCATAACAAAGTATACAGAGGCCATGACAATGTACACAGAAGCCATAGCAATGTACACAGGAGCCATTAAAATGTACACGGACACCTTGACAATTTGACGCTTTTACATATGATGGGAAAAGTCATTGTCTCCAATACCGTCCTTGTGTACCCTGTAACAGGGTGTCGAGCTTCATACTTTTCTCAGATAGCATTCTAGATGATCCAGAATATGACGCGATGAACAACCTTACATAAGGTGTGACAGACATCTGCCTGTCGCCGCACCAGCAGTATCACAGGTGAACGCGTTGAGACTTATATAAATGTCGCATAGTACATTCCCTTGTGCTAAAACACATCAGCAGTTCATCTCAACTGTTTTATGTCTGACTTGATACACAAGGACAAACACAGGTGTTATTGTGTTCACAGTCGCTGGCTGTTTGAGTAACTATGTGCGCATGTTTCATAACCTTTTATGTGATATATTCGTACGATGATTATAGGAGTGTTAGTTAATGTGCCCTTATCTTATCTTATCTTATCGTATCCTTGAATCACTTTTCCTTTGATTTCCCAGATATTCTTTGTAAGTAAATCAAGGAAGACATCCACACCTTTGTGTTTTTATTAAATAACAATATCAAAAGGTCTGGAGGTCGTTACATATTCTATAAATAAACGAAAACATTTCATGTTTGATTTCTTTTATATAATGGTATGGATCACCCATGTCAACCAGGACAAGTTGTTGGCTGTGTGCATATGCAGATTGCTGGTTTATCTGAAAAGCAATACTTAACTATTTATGTTGTTATTTTGCTATTACCAGTGTTGTCTCTTTGTCCGTGTTTTGTTGCTTAAACGCTATATATCTCTCACTAACAGATGAACCCGTTCTCAGTTATGGATAAGTGTCAGGTTTGGTATTTTTAGCGTCGAAAATTCGGTGTTTGATAAATCCGATAACACAGTCAAATCATACGTCAGGGAAGGGATCGGTTGCTTGCTTTAGACAGGTTGATGCGACACTTTTCTTAATCATCTATTTTATTTGAAGTGAGAGATATGCGTGAGTAAATGAGACGATTTGGTACATATTATGTGTACGCTGTGTATGGAGGTAATAGTAAGATACATAAATGGTACTTTCGTTGAACTCGATGTTACTTGCATTACTATACATGATAGGAACATTTACGTTCATGATGCATTTGTGTACATGATAGGAACATTTATGTTCATGATGCATTTGTGTACATGATACGAACATTTACGTTCATGATACACAGATTTTCGTCGACGACACTTTCCTATACGAGGATAATACTGACATATACTTGGATGATGCTTTCATACACATAGGCCTTTTTTTCATCTTTCGGTACATAACACTTTCATTTACATGCGTCATACTAACATTTATGAACACGATTCTTAAATTTCTGAAGATGATACTTTCACATGTGTAATAATGTTTTTATCTATATGCATCAAGTTTACATCTATAGTACATGAAACTTTCATTAACGTAGATGAAACGGGCATTTACGGAGATCATGCTTTCATCTTCGTCCAATACGTGCAATCACGAACGTACATCGA
The DNA here is from genome assembly GCF_037392515.1 of Haliotis asinina. Classification (NCBI taxonomy): domain Eukaryota; kingdom Metazoa; phylum Mollusca; class Gastropoda; order Lepetellida; family Haliotidae; genus Haliotis; species Haliotis asinina. The sequence goes on from NC_090281.1 coordinate 77,511,929, forward strand.
ACGTAGTAGATTGCAGTTACATTTATACGTTATACGTTGATAATACTTTCATTTATTTCTATATTTCGATTCGTACAACTTTCATTTTCGTAAATTCTACAATTATAACTTACATTTATAACCATGCTACTTTCATTACGTCAATGATACGTGCACATACGTTTATGATATTAACTTTACGAACATAAACCTTTATAGATGATTCTTATATTTACGCAGATGATACTTTCGTCTACGTAGATAATGCATACATTTACGGAGATGATACTTTCATCTTTGGCAATTGTGATGTCACCTACGAACCATCATGTATCATCTGCTGTTGAACGTAGTAGATAATACTTTCATTTACGAACATGAGTCGTACGTTCACGTACGCGATGCTCTCACGTATGTAGACTACGTAGATGATACTTTCATTTTCAAAGATGGCACTTACGTTTATGTGATACTTTCATCCGCGTGGACCAGTTTTACATTTCGGTACTTTCATTTACGTACATAGACTTACATGTACGAACATGATAATTACATTTACGTAAATGGTTTATACCTGTACGTATAAGATACTTTCATGTACGCACATGACACTTTCACTTACATACGCGATAGAGTTACGCGCATGATACTTACGTAGATTACATGGATGATAATTACATTTATGTGGGTGATACTGTCATCCTTCCAGATGATAATTACATTTATGTGGTTGATACTGTCATCCTTCTAGATGATAATTACATTTATGTGGTTGATACTGTCATCCTTCTAGATGATAATTACATTTATGTGGGTGATACTGTCATCCTTCTAGATGATAATTACATTTATGTGGGTGATACTGTCATCCTTCCAGATGATAATTACATTTATGTGGTTGATACTGTCATCCTTCTAGATGATAATTACATTTATGTGGTTGATACTGTCATCCTTCTAGATGATAATTACATTTATGTGGTTGATACTGTCATCCTTCTAGATGATAATTACATTTATGTGGGTGATACTGTCATCCTTCCAGATGATAATTACATTTATGTGGGTGATACTGTCATCCTTCTAGATGATAATTACATTTATGTGGGTGATACTGTCATCCTTCTAGATGATAATTACATTTATGTGGGTGATACTTTCATCCACGTGGATGATAATTACATTTATGTGGGTGATACTATCATCCCTTTAGATGATAATTACATTTATGGGGTGATACTTTCATTCCCTTTGATGATAATTACATTTACGTTTGTGATACTTTCATCCACGTGAATGATAATTACATTTATGTGGGTGATGCTATCATCCACGTGAATGATAATTACATTTATGTGGGTGATACTATCATCCTTCTAGATGATAATTACATTTATGTGGGTGATACTGTCATCCTTCTAGATGATAATTACATTTATGTGGGTGATACTGTCATCCTTCCAGATGATAATTACATTTATGTGGTTGATACTGTCATCCTTCTAGATGATAATTACATTTATGTGGTTGATACTGTCATCCTTCTAGATGATAATTACATTTATGTGGTTGATACTGTCATCCTTCTAGATGATAATTACATTTATGTGGGTGATACTGTCATCCTTCCAGATGATAATTACATTTATGTGGGTGATACTGTCATCCTTCTAGATGATAATTACATTTATGTGGGTGATACTGTCATCCTTCTAGATGATAATTACATTTATGTGGGTGATACTTTCATCCACGTGGATGATAATTACATTTATGTGGGTGATACTATCATCCCTTTAGATGATAATTACATTTATGGGGTGATACTTTCATTCCCTTTGATGATAATTACATTTACGTTTGTGATACTTTCATCCACGTGAATGATAATTACATTTATGTGGGTGATGCTATCATCCACGTGAATGATAATTACATTTATGTGGGTGATACTATCATCCACGTGGATGATAATTACATTTATGTGGGTGATACTATCATCCACGTGGATGATAATTACATTTATGTGGGTGATACTATCATCCACGTGGATGATAATTACATTTATGTGGGTGATACTATCATCAACGTGGATGATAATTACATTTATGTGGGTGATACTATCATCCACATAGACCACATTTATATTTTAGAACATAACAAATTCTTGTACATACATTTATAATTACATTTATGTGGGTGATACTTTCATCCACGTGGATGATAATTACATTTATGTGGGTGATACTGTCATCCGTTTAGATGATAATTACATTTATGGGGGTGATACTTTCATTCCCTTTGATGATAATTACATTTATGTGGGTGATACTATCATCCACGTGAATGATAATTACATTTATGTGGGTGATACTGTCATCCGTTTAGATGATAATTACATTTATGGGGGTGATGCTTTCATTCCCTTTGATGATAATTACATTTATGTGGGTGATACTATCATCCACGTGGATGATAATTACATTTATGTGGGTGATACTATCATCCACGTAGATGATAATTACATTTATGTGGGCGATACTATCATCCTTCCAGATGATAATTACATTTATGTGGGCGATACTATCATCCACGTGGATGATAATTACATTTATGTGGGCGATACTTTCATCCACGTGGATGATAATTACATTTATGTGGGTGATACTATCATCCACGTGGATGATAATTACATTTATGTGGGTGATACTATCATCCACGTGAATGATAGTTACATTTATGTGGGTGATACTATCATCCACGTAGATGATAATTCCATTTATGTGGGTGATACTTTCATCCACGTGGATGCTAATTACATTTATGTGGGTGATACTATCATCCACGTGGATGATAATTACATTTATGTGGGCGATACTTTCATCCACGTGGATGATCATCCACGTAGATGATAATTACATTTATGTGGGCGATACTATCATCAACGTGGATGATAATTACATTTATGTGGGTGATACTATCATCCACGTGGATGATAATTACATTTATGTGGGTGATACTATCATCCACGTGGATGATAATTACATTTATGTGGGTGATACTGTCATCCACATAGACCACATTTATATTTTAGAACATAACAAATTCTTGTACATACATTTATAATTACATTTATGATAACTACATTTACGTACATGATGCTTATATTACATGCAGGTGATACATGTTCAAGATATATTTATGCATTAATGCTAGTTTATTTACGGAAATGAAACTTATTTTACGGGATGAAATAATCGTTATATGTATGTTTGTGCTTGTGCATATTATTATATATGTATGATATTATCATTTAAGAATGGGGATGGGGGTGGAGAGAGATAGATAGATAGATAGACAGATAGAGAGGGAGGGAGGGAGAGAGAGAGACAGAGAATCTCACACAATATCATTACGCGTTGATAAAACAACAAATATCCGAGGCTTTACCTTTATCAACGAGTGTTCATATAATTTCGGGTGAGATTCTATTTATCATCCAAAATCATTCTCCATTAGTTTTCAATGAAAAATGTACATCTCTGAACACAGTACTGACATTAGATTTGCTGTGCGGTGATGTCATAGCATTGTGATGTCATCAACCTAATGACGTCATAGCCTTGTCAAGGCATTGTACAAAATCTGTTGTCAAAACGGAATGTCCTAGAAGATATCGTCTGATCACAGAAAGGCGTTATCTCCTGTGGAACACAGTTTCTGGATGACATATTACGTATACATAGATAACTGGTGGAGTGTTATACCTTCACTCCAGTTATTGAGCCTATACACACCTGTCCGAGACACAGAGAATGGGATCAGGGCACATTAACTAACACTTCTATAATCATAGTACGTATGTACCAGAAAAAAAGTTATGAAACACTCAGCCGGTGAAAAAATAGACACAATGTTTATATAACAGGTTCAGATTTAACACATCATGTTTGAGACGTATTTGAATCACAAAAATGTCTGCATAGATAGTACTTCCTGACAGACGACACAAATCTCCTTTCCGACCTCATCACATGAAGACATCATTCATGTTTTTATTTGTTCCTCCAAAGACTTGGAAGAACCTGAAGATCCGGGCTGGAATTGCTCATCAGTAGCTTATGTTTGTCATGAGAGGCGACTTACGGAATGGGTGCTGGTTTTTGTGACTTTGGTTGACACATGTTATCCCATCCCTATTGCGTACATTGATGTTCATGCTGTTGATCACTGACGGTCTGTTCAGACGTGATAAGTTTAAAACCGCAGCTATCTAGCTGGAATATTACTGACTGAAACAAACAAACACAACCAGTGTTAATGCCATAATCAAGACAAACGACATTCTTAATCGTCCTGATGCATGACACGAGCATATCATTGTCAGTGGCTCTGGCACTGACACAACGACCATGTCCAAAAACAAAACCAGATGAGCACGCATCAAAGTGTGCGTGACCTGGAGAGTGCGGCAGCCATTTTGTCTTGAATCAGAAGCAAAGAGATAAAGGTCACATCACTCTCGGACATAGATGGCGCTGATCAGTGCGCTTGATAACGTTCTTGGGAGTCAGTGTACACATTACGGTATCAATCCTTATTTGTTGGGGTCGTTGATTTTGTCAGTCAGTGAGCACTCCAGGAATATTCCATCTATGTAGCGGCGGTCTGTAAATAATTGAGTCCGGATCATACAATCCAGTGGTCAACAGACTGAGCATCGCAATGGGAATACGTCAACTAAGCCAGAGACCCCAGCCACACGATCCCGTTAGTCATCTGTAACGACATGTATGGATTAGAGAAGAATAATTTTAACCAGGGCGTCACTGCACGAACCAGTCAGTCCTTCTTTGTTAGGGTCGTTTAGTTTGCGGTTGCGGTTTGCTGAAGACCAATTCTAACAGTAAAACTATCGTTTGTAGAAGACAAATACCATGTGTTATTTGTGTGTAAACTATTTGCAGGCATAAGACACACGTGTATTTTGAAACAACATGTGATATCTGCATCACATCAGCCTTTCATAAATAATATAACATCAAACAAAAGGAGCATTGTCTACACTGGCCCAAAAAAGAAACGCATAGGTGAAAATCCAATGTTATGAGAGATGATTTATTAACTTAAATTGCACAAAAAGTAATGGAACTTGAGCAATGATAATTCACACGGGTATTAACAAATGTGTGTCAAGACATATACAATCATTCACAGTGGTATTAAGCGTCTCTATTTTCCATGGCATAGTGAGAAAGTCAGTATCTGGTGTGACCACCACGGGCATCAATCACTGCTCTGCATCGCCTGGGCATTGACTGTATAAGACGTCGTATCCGCCTTTGTGGGATTCTTCTCCACTCATCTCGCAACGCATTCACCAACTGTAGACGTGTCTGTGGCTGCAGCTGTCGACGTCGTAACCGTTTACCCAATTGGTCCCATAAATGTTCAATTGGGTTCAAATCCGGCGATTTTGAGGACCATGGAAGAACTGTAATGTTGTTGTTGGCAAGGAAATCCGTGGTAATGCGTGCTGTGTGCGGTCTTGCATTGTCGTGCTGGAAAATTTCCCTTCTAGCGTCAATTGTAGGAACAACATGACGGTTCAGAATTTCATCCCGGTAGCGTACAGCATTGAGATTCCCTTGCACATGCACCAACTGTGTCCTGCCGTTCATAGATATGCCTCCCCACATCATTACACCTTCACCACCGTGTCTGTTGACCTCACGAACGCACTGTCGAGCATATCTCTCATTTCGACGTCTGTAAACACGCATCCTTCCATCATGTCTGTACAGCAGAAAACGTGACTCATCGCTGAACCAGATCCTCCTCCAATTCAAGAGGTTCCATGCCCGAACGTTCCTGCACCACTGAAGACGTGCACGACGGTGATGGGGATGCAGAACAGGTCCTGCATGAGGTCGCATAGGTCGAATTCCATGCTCTCTTAGGCGATTCCTGATGGTTTGTGGAGAGACTCTACGCAGCCCAGGAACGTGATCAGCGGTATACGTAGCAGTGACGGCCCGATTACGCAGATGAAGCACCCGGATGTAGCGGTCTTGTGCTGGAGTTGTCACCCTTGGTCTCCCACTCCTTGGACGGTCTCTGGTCGAGTTGTGTTGCGTGTATCGTTGCCAGAGACGGGAAATCGTGCTCTGCCTCACATTCAGACGTCTGGCAACTGATGACTGACTTTCCCCAGCTTCCAGACGTCCAATTTCTGTTTTCTTCATTTAACCTTGGCATTTTTCGCGTCGCATAGAAAAAAATTCGAAGAATGAATCGCAACAGGACCTGTCCCCTTTTATAGCCATCATAATCAAGATTGAGATCCTGCATTTGCACGTGCATAATGCTTTCAGATTTTCCCACGTGCAGATTATACAAAGCGTTTTCAAAGTGCTGTGGTGTGGCGAATAATCACCAGAGGTTGTGTTTGTTTGTCTGTTTTGGTTGTATTGACTATAAAAACACTTAATATTTACATTAATTGTCATTCCATTCCATATTTTCCGAAAAAATCTACTTTAAAAATGAGATTTCAGCTATGCGTTTCTTTTTTGGGTCAGTGTATGACATTGGTCAGTTCTTACTAGACGTATATAAATTTAGAATTACCCTATACGTGAAATGAGTGATATGTGATTTGTATACACATATATATGCAGGTAAAAACAGGTAAATCCATATGCATGACAAATCTTGCATGGAATATTTCATGCATACATGTAAACAAACTGTGTACTTATGTGAAAGTCAATCCAAGAATGTATTTTGGGCTCATGGCCTAGGTATTGGAATGTCTGTATGTCTGTCTGTTTTTCTGTTTGACCATATGGCCTAAGACCATGCTCACACACTCCAGCTGAGTATTCGCGACGTATGTATCACGACAACGTTTCACATGTTGTACTCATGTGGGAAATCGAACTCGGTCTCAGGTATGACAAGGGAACGCTTTAACCATAAGGCTACCCTGCCGTCCCTCCTTACCAGAAGAAAAGGATTGCAAAGGACACTCGTACCAAGGTACTCACGGGGTGAAGCGTTACTGATAGGTTCCAGGGTATTCATGAGTGAGTGAGTATAGTTTTCCGTCGCGTTTAGCAATATTTCGACATCACGATTGGGTCACAGTGGTCATCACGCATTGTACCAATGTGGGGAATCGAACCCGGGTCTTCGGCTGACGAGTGAACGCTTAAACAGCTGAGCTACCATACCACCCCATCTACTCGTGTTACGTCATGTTTTTATTTGAAAGTGAATTACATTTGAATGAATAGAAAAGTATTCTTCCCAACGGGACAATGCGGCATAGCGACAATGCGACAAATGACCGAAATGTCGCGTTGTCTCATTGTCGCGCTTTCCTTTTTCATAGTTTTTGACACGGCTTCAAAGCGACATTGATACAACGTGACAACATCCCTCCTAGGATTCCACAGTATCCTTGCCTCGTAGTGTTTCATAAGATGTATCTATGTAAGCTTCAGCAGCTTGGCATTGACATTTAATGTTGGCCAGTTACATGACTGGAGAACGAGAGAAAAAATACATAAAAAACGACGTCTCTGAAATATATCGTACACTGTATTTAACAGAGTTGTCATGTCAGCCATGTTGAATGTTTTAACCCGAAAAGCTATTAAAACTATTCTGTGGTTGAGTATTTTTGTGATAGGATCTTCGTCTTGATGAATGCAAATATATCTGTTCATGTCTTGAAGTAAGAGAGGATTAACACTTCACCAAACATCAGTTCAGTCATATCAGTCCCTGTAAACTTGATTATTGGAGGAGTGCGTGACCGAGTTCAGTGCTGCTCCACTTTCAGCAACATTCCATCAATATCATTGCAGGGGACACCAAAATTGGGCTTCACACACTGTACCTAGGAGGGGAATAGAACTCAAATCTTTGGCGTGATGAGCGAACACTTCAACCACTGGGCTACCCCGCCGCCTCGATTACAAGAGGAAAACGCGAATTGCAGGTTTGCACCAGATAATCCGGTGATTGACATTACAAACATCGATCTGCACAGTTGGGATAAAAAGACATAGAAGTAAACCGAGATAGCATGTCTGACCACTCGAATCCTTTTAGACTTCTCTTACTTAAAACATGCGTGGCGAATGAATGGTATCAGTACTATGTCATGTTGATTCCTAGACGCATGCCCCGTCATCTTATCACTGGATTGTCTGGTTCAGGCCCGATTTATTTACAAACAACATCAGACAACTGTCATACTGTGGAAACAAATATCTGCTGATGATATAGTTGTACAGGTGCCTGGATTTGGCCGGCTCATGGTTGTTGGAAGGATTTTGACTCTTCTCTTGTTAATTCTAACCCGAAACTAAAATGTACAGCTGACAACTATAGATTTGAGTCACAAAACCAGTCACTCATACGTGGGAAGGGTTTGACTCTTCTCTTGTTAATTCTAACCCGAACCTAAAATGTAGAGCTGACAGCTATAGATCCGAGACACAAAACCAGTCACTCATACGTGGGAAAACAAATGTCTGTCACTAAATTCGAAACCTAAAGGCCAGTGAGTATTTTGACATAATGCTATCAGTATTCCAGTGGGGACGTCAGGGCCTCGCACGGTGTACCTATTGGGAGAATCGAACTGTTTTCTACACCTTTTCATCAATATTCCAGTGAGGAAATCAGGGCTGCACGTTGTACTCACGAGAGGAATCGAACCCAGTCGTCATTGTGACAAGCGAACACTTTAACCGTGGGGCTACCGTCCTAGACCTTGCACTGTTATAACTGAGTATGGCTTCCAGTGACATTTCATCAATATTGTAGGAGCAACATTAGGGCGTTACATGATGTTCCCTTGCGAGATATTGAACCCAGTCTTCATGGTGACAAGCGAACACTGTAATCACAAGGCTACCACCCCACCCCTGAAGTAACAGTACTAGCAGGTTTAACACAAAAGACTTAGTACCAAAGTATTTAATTAATTTAAAATGCATTTAGCTCATGGATGAAACAGTGAACAATACATAAATAATATGTACAGAGGTCTTCACAAAATTCACCTTTTCATAAACAGACACTGTATACCCTTCATACCTGATCAAGTCTGTTGATGCGGTAACCATAGCAACGCAGGTAGACACATTAGCAGCACAATATAATCCTTCAGAAAATACCTCACGGATATATATCACCTCGATGTTTAAATATCACATGCTTTTCACGAATAGTGAATTGCCACTGAGAAGAAAGTGATGTGCTTAAACAGCACAAGCACACACGAGTGAATTTGTTTTTACGCCGCTTTGAGCAATATTCCAGCAATACGACGCCAGACGCTAGACGCCAGAAATGGGATACACACATTGTACCCATGTAGGAAATAAAACCCGGACCTTCGTCGAACGCTTTAACCACGAGGCCACCCCACCGCCCCCACAGCCAAAGTAACCAATAGTAATGACGACATAGACTCAGGTTCTTATGAATGCTTGGCCTATGGTCAAGGGATATTTCAGTTACATATTCTGGGAAATAATACATGACAGTTATGCAAACAAAATCTATTCCCTTTCTGTCTGTGAACATCACAAACTAGAACATTAAATAACCATATTTTCTATGGGTGTTTTTCGGCAAAAATGTAAATTTTGCTTGCTTGTTTTATCTTGAAATGTTGTTGATTGTGTTTGTGGTATTATGACCATACAAAACATGAATAATGCAAGCTTAACTACTTTTCATTTATCGGTTTAGAAAATTTCAAGAAATCGCCTCTCTACCGTTGCGAAGTTTGAAACGTCATTTTGAAAAGGTGTACACGTATATAACTTATATATATCGTATCACAGGTACTATTTTTATAAACAAAACTTGTTTACAATGTCCCAACAGCATCAGCTTAATAATATTGCACCTTACATCTAAAAATATCCAAAAATTGTGCATGTATTTGTTTTATATGACACAAAGTAACTGATAAGTTAGCATCCACGCTTAAAAACAAGCACAGACAAACAAAAAAACGTATGTGGTTTCCTGCAAATTCTCCCAAAACTGAAAGACAGTTCTAGAATTTAACTGGTTTCAGATTTAATGGGCAACCATGATATCAAATAATATTCCCTGAGATACTAAGCGCGATATGTTGTAACCCTAACCCTAACCCTGAGAAATGGGCTTCACGTGTAAGCTATCGAACTCGGATCTTCTTCGTGACGAGCGACGGTTTAAATCACTACACTCGACCCTGAGAAATGGGCACCTCACACTGACAGTCACTGAACCTGTATGAGACTGATCTTCGACGTGAGCAGAGAACGGTTTAACCCCTGGGCTGCCGTTTTAAACATGTGGAGTAGGTGAGTCTGTGACAGGTAGATTTTGAAAGTCATTGAACAGTCTTCCAGTAAATCATGGTATATGAGTTTGGTGCAGGACAACCTCCCTGACTACAACAATTTGTCAGTTTCTAATTCTTTAGTTGTAATTTTCAAGTTTGGTTGTCTGTATCTGGACTATCCCTTGTTTATTCGAACCTGATTACCTGATTCATCATGTCACCATGGTGAACAAGTGCATTACAGCATTACTATTTAAACTCGTAAATGAGTGACGAGTCTGCGAATAACGAAGCCTTTTGATGTTTGGTATTACCGTAGGCTCTCGGATATGGGAGTTACATTGCTTCGTTGTCTTCACTGAGGTGATACTGTACGATGATCTTCAAATTTGAAAATTAAATAGAATGAAGAAATGTAAATGATAGAAAATGTATTGAAGTAAATTCCTAAACTACTACTATGGGTATCCAAGTGTAAGTAGAAATAATAAAAATTGGTTGACTTGCCGTTGCGTCAAAATGACCCCCAAAACAAAATTCACTCTAATATTTTCAAACCGTTGCTTCAAATACGGACGGGTGGTGGGGTAACCTAACGATTAACGCCTTCACCCAGGTTGGACATGGATACAATGTTTGAAGCCCATTTATGGTTTCCTCTGCCGTGATATTGCTGGAATGTTGCTAAAAGCAGCATAAAACCCTTCTCAGTCACTCCAAATACGACCCCTGAAAATCTGAGGTTGAATAGGTCTTCAGCAACTCATAAAACTAAGCTCACTCACTCAAACTACGGAGAATTTGTCAGCGATATCCTTGCGATATGTAAGGCCAGTGTTTACGAGTAGACTGGAATTCCAGGCATGCTGAGACCATTCTGGGTTTGCCTGCACTTACCCCACATTCATTCGCACATTCACTTGATGAAATTATTCAAAGCAGCTACCTGCGCATGACACATGCTGATTTACCTGTATTCTGTGCGTAACGGTGACTATTGAAAATTTACTTTGAGAACTGAATGTCAGAAAGAGAGAAGACTATAAGCCCAAAGCTGAAGTACACCAGCAACTCCCTGAGAGGTGTTGTGTTCTGTAGAGTAATTACCATGGTGACGTGGTACAGTGGAGTATGAAAAATTACGTAATTTATGCAGAAATATATAGATAGTGAATTTTAATACTAATCCTAAATTGCTATCTCTAATAAAATACTATACCAATTGCTATTTCTATCTGGCAATTGAAGTATCTACGCATAACAAAACATTTGACTGAACCTAGTATAAGATAATCATTGTGATTTAGCTTCACAAACAGGAGATTAAACTGTGGAAAGAGAGGGTAACATGATTCTACCATAATGCATCATTATTCCCATCACACAGTGTACCCCCCGGACTAAATGTCAGGAATAATGCTAGGTGTCTGTCATTGGTCTGTTGATAAAATATTGTTAGTTTGGCATTCCAAAGGATGAGGAGTAAATACGAAAACGTTGTGGTTATATTTTCCGGTTTATTTCATACGTCAAAGGTAAAGGAATGTACTCATGACACTGTGTGATCAAAAGGTCTACTGCTCCGTTAGATCTTCAAAGTCAGTAGAGATCAAGGGCATAAAATCTTGTATGCTTAAGAATGTGTCATCACTGTAGTACTATATAATATCCAATCAACTGTCACAAGTTCAACCCTGTAACTCATTAGTGTTCTGTGCATATGGCATTTGCCAAGTAGCCTTGTGCTGTTTCACATATACTCAACAAGAAAAGGGAAAACACACCCATTTTTGAATATCAAAATATTTAATAGTTCATATTGTGATTCATAAAACATACTGCACAGTAAGTGTTGAAAAAATCTCATGAAAGTAAGCGTTCATGTTTATGACTTCTACTTAAACACTAAACATAACAACAGCATTGCATTTCTTTTTGTCAGTATACCTAAATATTGATGTGATCCTGGACTTTCTTGATGAGTACCTGTCGTTGTTCCTGTCAATCTGGTGATTATCACAAGGTATTATGCAGAGATAACTCTCATTATATCACTGTAGTAAGTGAATTCAGTGAAGAAGCCCGTATTCACCACCTTGGATCATCAATAGTGAGTGAGTTTGGTTTTATGCCGCTTTTAGCAATATTCCAGTGATATCACATGCCTCAACATGGGCCTCACACATTGTACCCATGTGGGGAATCAAACCGGGGTCTTCAGCATGACAAACAAACGCTTTAACCACCCCCTCGCCCCTGTGTCATCAATAATATCATCCATATACTATTGTGATCAAGAAAAGTTTAAACTTGAATGTTTATATTTATGGGGTGTTTCTACACTATGTTCCGGAAGCTGTGTGTTGCCATGCATGCATTAACATGTCACAACTCACCTGTGACGTGAAGTATGATGATGTCTTTAAGACCATTTGTGCTCGAAGCATCTTTTCCGAAATTTGTCAATAATCAATCCTCATTGTTTTAATAATTATCAACATTTATACCAGTCCACATCTAACCTGTTTCCCAGCAACACAAGAAGAAGATGACAGAGGTACACGTTCATTCCTGTCTACTCTGTATGACATGACAAAATCATGACACTGTACACAACAATAGTGAGTATGGTTTTACGCTGCTTTTAGCAATATTCCAGCAATATCACAACAGAGGACACTTCAAACAGCTTTCACACATTGTACCTATGGAGAAACGAATACAGGTCTTCCTCCTGATGAGTAAATGCTTTAAACACAAGGCTACCCCAATTCCTGGGTCACAATATGAACTGAATCATCATAAAAAGAATGTACCATGTACAGATTGGATGTCGTATAATGAGCCAAACAAATGGGTGACTTTAAATAGGCTTAGGGCCAATGATTTTCTGTTGTGAAATACATAAACGGAAGACAGAAACACTCTCGGTTGACTGGTATGATCAAACCAGTTACTGACACGAACTACTATATCAACAGAGAAACTTTTAAAATTCCATTTTACAAATTTTATTAACATTTCATTCAATTCTGAAAAAAATGAGCATTTACTTTAAATAAACATAGTAGCATTTAACAACCCAAATTTGAAAAAGATAGCATGAAATGTGTCTGATTGATATTATGTGCGAGAAGTTACTAAAATCTGAAAAAGTACACTTTTTGAAAACTTCAGGAAATTATAGTGTGATAAGAATAGGACTAATGCATCAGGTGCAAACTAATACATAGACTGCAGCTCTAAATTGTGACACAACAGCACTGACACAATGCACTAAAATTTATTGTGCACAGCCACCTGGTATATCAATATAGGTATTGTACAAATTATCATTGTGTGAACAACTCAATTTCTTATAGCTAAACTTTATATAACATGATGCACATTTGCAACTCTAGTAATATGCATCGTTCCACCCCTGATTTACTACTTCCAAGCAGTAGGTTAAATTCTAATGCTGTTTTGTTGATATATGAAGTATATATCAGTACAAGGGCTGGGAGAGATTTGGATGTTTTTTAATTGTGTTATGAAGTTGATATTGTGGTGAATCTGAGAAAAGTTTCAATCTCACTAAAATCAGATGAGATACTCCTAATGATCCTTCTCTACTTGGAAGTAATGTCAGATTCTCTTAAGGAGAAATCAGCGCCATGGAATCTAATTGCTCAGGTAAGAATTTAGTCTGAGCAATACTGATTTCACAAAAATAAACTTTGTCAAGTTCTGCATGTAAGAAATGAAAGCAGCCATTATACAGCTGGGATTTGTTAAAGGTATACTAATAAAATTTATCTCACCTCACACATGAATGTCATTTTCTGACTGGCTGAGCGCTCTTCTGTTACTTTCAATGTACCCCGCTTACAAGTGGGGTACATTGCAAGATACCCCGCTGCCAATGGCAACTCATTTGGTACTTCGTGTTAGAACTTCTTCATCTCCAAAAGCACTGAATCACACATGATTCACTGAAATAACTGATGTTTCATGAATGCAAATCGATAGAAGGGAAATAACTCTAAATCTGTTTTTCTTGTGTCGTCTGCAAAATCAAGAGATGGCTATGAAAAGTTTTGCCTAGCATTACATTAAATAAATTTTGACAAAACATTCAAATATAGTCCATGTGAATATGAATATTACGAAGGAAGATTACACTGTGGTAATTCCACAATGCACTACCTACCATGAAAACAGAAAGATGAAAGATTCGAATCGTTTGATTCACACAGGTAGGTAGAAGTGTGCGATCCAATACCCAAGCTTCAAACAGTTCAGAATAAACATTGAGGTGTTCGGTAAGATAAACACATTGTTCACTGATCCCTCGGGCTACCATATGTTGATGTAACCTCGATGTTTGTTTATGTCCCATAGCATAAACAAACATCGAGGGTAATTCAACCCATGTCCCTCTTGAGACCAGTGAGCAACTTCTGTTTCTTCTCAGTGCATTTACTGTCTTCAAATCAATTTCTTACTGGCACAACAAGCCACAATTATAAATTTAGACTTGGCTATCAAAGTCGACTTGGTGTTCCATGAAATTCCATGGAGGGATTTGGTACCATGTTGGAACAGTAGCTCTGCTTACAGTGAAACTGCAGAATATAACATACATAATATTGTGCGAGTCACATTTCTTAGTACAACAGTGACGTTGAATCAGAAATAAATACAGGGTGAGATCAACAACAATAACAGCTGACTATTTCAAATCCAGTATCATCATCACAAAGACAAAGACAAGTCCACATGTTTTGGGCTTCTGTACAGCAGAATTACTGCTTTTCCTATGATTTTGATTAGTTGGTAATAAAGTTCTGTAATAAATCACGAAATATCGAACATATCATAGTTCTGATTCCGTGGCACAATGCTGAACAGGGTAAGAGTGTGTAAACGTATCTTCTCACCATGTCTCCACTCCACGTACAAAGAGAATCCACTGTGGTAGCTTTGCCATATCAGGTAGATTATGCAGAGGTACCTGAGTTTCTTCTGACTATGCAGGCATAAATTTGCTGCACCAATCTCAAGGATATCACACTTCTTCAATGATGCTCAATATATCACTGTATCTGCTTGCAGATTTGTCCCTCGGGCTGTCATAGCAACAATTAAGACAACCCTACTGCAATAGATAAAAGCATCAAAGATAATGATACAAAAATATAGAAAGGATGTTCAAGAAACATTGCCAGATGCCCTAGTCATTTGCCACTTTTCTTCTTGAGGTATGTTAAAACACGCTTAATTGCAAGCAAACGTTCCTTGAATGACACCATGGTCACTAACGCCATTTGGACCCGGGAGTCAAGAGGTAGGACGGCCACAACCCACCAATGCCAGCTTGGGCCATTCGGGGAAGCCTGGGGGTCTGGATCTTTAGGTGGAATAGCACCAAAATGTTTCACTATTCTCTGCTTGTGCATACTAGGGAGGTCATCAAACCAGCTCTTGGAGAGTGTGTACATTTCTTCCTCCAGCTGTTGCAGCTCTGAAACAAAACATACTTTCTCTTACACATCTATTTTGTCCATGGAAGACCGTTCTTGAATGAAAAGTTTTGGTTACCCCCTATTCCATTTGTCCATTTGTGAAAACACTTCTTCAAATTACCTAACAATCATCACTAGTTATAAAAATATAATGATAAGCATTCAATAAAAATAATATGAATTGGTCAAAACGACTATGATTGAGGTAATCCCACTTATTTAGAATATATATAACAGCAAATTCTAAATATATTATCATCATAACAGTGGAATGAGCGAGAGGGTTTTGTTCCCCTAATCCAGCAAGGTAGTTAAAAAAATGGTCCTCACAGAATCCATGAGGCGCATTAATACAAGCACCCGTTTACTCCACTTCTACCTAAGAGGGCACATCATGAGAGCAAAATCCTGCACTTCATAAATCCATGTATTATCACAACAAAGGGAGCTAACCTCATCGCTTGTCACGCTGAAAACCCGGGTTCGATCACTCGTACGTGTCTTAAATGTGAAACCCATTTCAGGCGTACACTGCCATGATATTGCTGAAATATTGCTAAGAGCAGCATAAATCCCAACTAACTCAGTCTTACAAGAAGACACGGTCATCAATATCCTCTGCATCACCTCCAATTTCAGTCTAAG
The DNA here is from genome assembly GCF_037392515.1 of Haliotis asinina. Taxonomy (NCBI): domain Eukaryota; kingdom Metazoa; phylum Mollusca; class Gastropoda; order Lepetellida; family Haliotidae; genus Haliotis; species Haliotis asinina. Next base: position 77,528,420 of record NC_090281.1, read on the forward strand.
TCACACTTGTTGCCAAAAATATCTTATTCAGAATTCCAAAACAATCAAAAGGCACCAGTACACCACTAGACCAATCTACGTGTCAACTTTGAAGAAGAAATATTGAACAGTTTTAGAGTTCTGCTCTGGAAAAGATAAATGTGCATGAACGGATGGATGGGTTGCATTTTAATACCGCAAGCAAAACGCGTTGCCAGGGATAATAATGGGAGGGACACCCACCTATGAGTTGCTCTCCATGTACTTTCTGGTCACTGAGGTATTCTATTCTGGCAGTGTTATAGCCATCTCGGTGACCACGCTCTAGCACTTTAAACCTTCGGCCTCCGATAGTGTCCAGCAGGGAACGCCCATCAGGGAAAAACTGCACATCGCGAATCTCCAACATTGTGCCTACATCAGAGAAATTGTTCCTGAAAGAAAATCACTACATATCAATCTAGTGCATGTTTTGAGTGACCAACACAGCATGTGCAACAACTGAATGAGGACAAGATTACATCAACAAGGACTTTGAATTGTTTTCTGCCCTTTTCTGAAATATTAAAACAGCCAGTAATTAACTGCTAGTTGTTTCAAGTCAATAAAGTCAACAACCTAATGTAAAAAAGTCAGACCTTAGGACAGTAAAATGCCCTTGTTTTCCAACCCAGTCCCTGTCCATACACATAAAGTAACATTTTAGTGTTACTGGTCTGTGCACATTTGTTACTAGACTGGGATGCAAATTAGCTCATTTTCCATAAATTCACAACAACCTACACTACCTTAGTTACACTGCATTCATTAAAAGCAGCTGTTGTATCCAATACAAACACAAATTGAGAAGAAACACAAAGGTTTCCATTGAAACCAAAGACTGTACAGATGTTGAATCATTATATTTATGAAAGCTGCATGTTTTTACAGAGAGTCATCCTTTCTATTCAGGCAAGAAATATACTTAAAGATCAGATGCGTGTTAATAAACGATGTAGGCTATCATGATAAGTGTATGATAAATAATGTACTTTACAATCACCTTAGCACTAAGATCGTTTAGTGAAACATGGCACAGGTGGTGACGGTTGCCTCTAAAATATTAAAATCAACATTTATTTGAATCTGCAGGCTTCTTACAATGGCCAGTGATAGGAAATACCAAAACTGAGTGTTGCTTGTGTCAGATCCCAACCTGGGGCCCAGTGAAGATCCGGGTTAGAACTTGTCTTCTGTAACCTATGTTTGTCATAAGAGGTGACTAATGGGATAGGGTGGTCAGACTCGCAGAGTATGGCATATAACAACAAAACCAACAAACCCATATCCATGACTACGCATGCCCATAGCATATATGCCCTGAGTCTCTTGTGAAGACCAGGGGCTCCTTTCACGAAGCAAACCGTTTTCTAAGGTTAACCTTAAATCCCATTCTTTAACACTGCACTAAGCTTACCTTGGTGACTTGTAATCACCTTAGTGCTTCTTGAAAGGAGGACCTGGTAAACCCCTATGGCTAACACAGTAGCTGACAGTTGGAAAACTTACTCTTCCTCTCCAAGGGCAACACACATGCCGAACTGCCTTGTGCCAGATTCCATACACTGTCGAATCATCAGGCGGTACCGCGGCTCAAAGATGTGGAGAGGGCAGGGGATTGTGGGAAAGGACAGCGTACACACAAACACAGGAATCTCGTGCTTTTCATCGCTTCCCATCCTGTAGATAAACCAACATGGTTAAGGAGGGTTTTATTTCACAGGCACATACAATGAACAGAGGTGTATATACAGGTTCTATGAAACCAAGCTGAACACTATCAAAATATAAACAGGTTCTTGTGCCTTAAATATATATTTCCAACCAAATTACAGTTTGTTTCATCAGTAATCAATGAGTCTCAATGTCAGTCTGGAAAATTAAACCAACAGTATCTGTTAAAAATTCAACACACATCGTAAGATATAAATCACTGGTCTGTCTGTAATGCGAGTTTGGTTTTACACCACTTTTAGCAATATAACAGCATTATCATGGTGGGGAACACAAGACATGAGCATCACACATTGTACATATGAGAGGAATCAAACCTGGGTCTTCAATGTCATGAGTGAAAGCTTGAACTACTTGGCTACCACATCGCCCTAGTCTGCAAAAGGCTGGATTATGTTCAATGACTCACTTTCCAGTACCCACATAAACGTCCTGCCACTAATCTTTACTTGTTAACTTGCCTGGTAAGCTCTAACATCTCCTCTTCATGTGTTTTCTTTCGCTCCTCATACTCCCTAGTAAAGTATGTTTCCAGGATTGTCTGGACCGACTCTGTGACAGCCTGTCTCCTCTCTGCCAGATACTGTAACCATGGTAACATACAGCTACACACAATGTTGGATCAAAGGGGGACTCAAAGAAATAAACAGAAAAATGTCTTAAGCTTGAGTTTGTCAACACTTGAGTTCTTCTAATCCGACTTAAAACAGCTGACAGACATTGCTGCAGTTTTTTTCATAATAAAACAAAAACAATAAAAGATGTTGCGTACCTCAACAAGAGAACTTTTACACAGTGGGCAGCTGGTGGTGTGATCTAGACATCGATCCAGACATTGGCGACAGAACACATGACCGCAGGGCGTTGTGACTGGTACGTAGAACAGTCGATAACACAAGCCACATTCAAAGTCCTCCACACTCAGCAGTTCTTGGGGGATGTGTTTAGCATCATTATAGCTAGCAGCAGTTGTTAGGGAGTCTGGTTCTGAAAAATAATACAGATGTTACTTAGTTGAACAAGTACAGGTTAGGTCAGTGCCAAAATATTTAGCATTCGAGAGTCCTTGACCCTGTTCCTCAAAGTCAAAAGGATCATACCACTGTGTCTTCCTTTAGCCATTGGCATGTCCATTTGGACTCAACACGTCCACTGGCAACATTCAACATGTCCATTGGCAACATTCAACATGTCCACTGGCAACATTCAACACATCCATTTGCAAAATTCAACATGTCCACTGGCAACATTCAACAAGTGCATCGGCAACATTCAACAAGTGAATTGACAACATTCAACATGTCCATCGGCAACATTCAGCATGTCCATTGGCAACATTCAACATGTCCAATAGCCACATTGGACTACTGACAAAACAGCCTCCAGAACTTCATGGGTTACAGAGTATTACAGATTATCTTTTGCAACTAAATGGTATTAATACAAGGTCTTAGGCAAGGGGCAGCATTCATTCATGAGAGAGAGACAATAGATTATTCCAAGTTTCAAGTTGGAATTTCTCTCTGACATTTTAACATTAAAAACTAAAAACAAATATATCAAGTCCAACAATATTCTTCACTGATGTCCCAATTATTCAGATGACATCAAGTTGTTAATCTGCGATATTACGAATGACAGATAATGTCCTTTGCATTTAACCAAACAATGAAGCACTATGATGGCATAAATGACCAATCAGCTTAGTGAATTGCTAAAAGCCATGCAAAATGTTCAAGACATGTCACAAAAGTTGCATCATGGGTAATATAATATACCACAAACTACTCACTCATGTACTTGAGTTCCGAGGACCGCGTGGGGCTTGATGGACACTGTCCAGAAAAATTACGAGACCGTTTTCTGGAGCATGTTGTCACGGATACATCTGGTAGGCTGCCATTGGAGACAGCCTGGATGCTCAAGTCTCTCATTGCCAGTGGTGATGATCCCCGTGACGATGGAGCAGAGTGACCTATAAGAAAAAATGAGTGTGTTTTATCCTGCTTTTAGCAAGCAGTACTATGGCATTGTACCCATGTGGGGAATCAAACTTGGGTCTTTGGAGTGACAAGCTTGGTAGGAAAAAAGAACAGGCATATATAAATATTTCATTTCAAACTGTCAAGTTTGCCAAAATGCAAATAGTGAATTACTAACATGTTATGCGAGCCAGTTTGTACTCGCAAACTTTATAACTGGAACATGTGAGGTCAGGTAAAATATGACTTTAATTCATTACAATAGTTTATTTAAGATATTATTGATGACACATTTTCACATCAATGATGGTTAATAAATATTCGGATGGACAATACTTTCAATGTTCCATCTTTTTAACAAGCTAATAGGGCAGAACCGCAGCATTTGGCCTATGGTTCAGTATACAGTAATGGAATAAAAACACTTGGTTTTGGGGATTTCATACTGTCATTTTAAACCTTTGTTATACCTTTTCTAAAATTTCTAGAAATCCAACCATGTTGTAAACGCTAATGCTTTCCTAGATTATCGCCATTTTCTCGAAGTTTAGAATCACCTTAAATGGCATCTATTTAGATCTACAACTCAGCAACACATCAGTGTCTGGGGTCCTTTTTCGGTTATTTCACACAATAATATTTGTTCAATCGCGTTATACCTTCTGTAACTTAGTACATTATCTAAACTTATTATTTGTATTTAAGACAAGTTGTTACATATAGTAGGTATAAAATGGGTTATCCCAATAGGGTTATCCAAAAACGACTGGTAGAATACATTAGACTTTAGATTAAATGCAAAATAATCACCTGATACATAAATATATTTCCTAATTTTCCTACAACCACGTTTTATGAATAAAGATCAAGTAGAACATGAACACTGGATGTTCTGAAAACAAATGATATCGAGAGGTAAAATTTGTCACATGACGTGGCAAAATTTACCTCTCATAGGTTCTCAGTAAATCTATCGTAGAATTCTAAATTTATGCAAGTCTGAGATTTCATACTCCTTACTGAAATGATGTTCAACACATAACCTCACTTGAATTAAGATTGAATGATTTCTACGTCTTATGAAAATGTAATTGCAATTTAATATACTGATTAACCAGTGTTTAATTTTGCAACTCGTGTCAGTGTCATTTTTTAATCCAGTCAATTCCAAAAACATTATCAGCAGCAACAATTCATTCCTGGTAAAATAAGAAAACCATTTACTTGATACACATCATAATTCATATTAGAGCTTGATGTGTTTCAACAACTGGTCAGCTATGATTGTGACGACTTGACCTGAAATCTGGTTCCAGTTATAGACGAGATCATTCGGCAAAAACTGTTGACAAACCAAGTGATCGCATATAAAATCTAGAATGCATGTTATTATGAACACTAGCGATGATTGCACGAAGGTTCACTTGCCATTTGCAATCAGGTAACTATCTGTTGTGTTAATTATTTAATTTATTTCATACTCATAGAATTTACATACTAACAGTTTTGTTTAATTGAAATAACAAAGATTTTGTTTACGTATTTCCATGTTATTAAGCAATGTAAGGTTTAGTTTGACTCATGTTGTCAATTTTCTGCATTATGATCATATCTCATATACCGAACCGAAACAGACCAACTGAAGGCCTTGTACCGCAAAATGTACCATACCATAGTGAGAGTGTACCGCTTCACCTCTACAAGTTCAACTGTATTGAAACTCTGACACAATAAAGAAATACTGGGTTACTGCACAGCTTCTTAATTTATGCATTTCAAACATAAATAGATAATTTAGTTATGTTCGGATGTCAGGATGCATTAATATCTACTGTGATCAATAATATTTCCAATGTTCACCTACCATATTGTTATTGGTGCTTTTAGTAGTAATTAATATTGCTTATAGCAGTAACCATAATTCTTTGCTTTGAATATTTTCTAGTTTATAGCTGTTAGTGGTATTTTACTGCAGTAGTTCAGTGCATGAAGTATTGTAGAAGCTAGTAAATTATCATGTCCAGAGTTCAACTAGTAGTGGCTGACAATGTGTCCTCATGTAGTGCATATATACTGAATAGCAAAGAAATGCAACTCTGCTTTTTGTCAAGTTTTTAAATATAAGACATAAACATTAACGCTTTCTTTTATGACATATGCAGTTTTTCTGAATAAAACTGATATTATTCCGATCCCGACTCATGCATATTATGCTTATCTCTATACGAAGATAGAGGAACACTTGAAATCCCTTTGAAGTTACCTTCTTTTGAAGCAGTCATACAATGACCCCCGCCCACAGGTAGCCTCCCTCCCTATTTTGCTGCCAAAATCGATCACATGACCCGCCACGCTTGTCACTCTCTCCGCAAATATTTAAAATAATACATAACGTCAAGCGGATTATAAGTGTCCCACTATCATCTCTTAGAGGAAGGAGATAAGCATAATGAGTCAGAATAAGGATATATTTCATTTTTCAAAACTTATGTTTCTTTTTCTGTGCAGGAAATACTAGGAAAACATCACTGGGGTCTGTATATAGAGAATACTAAACCAAGTCCCATGTAATACCATATTTATGAAACAAGTGAACGGTTCGGCATCTAACAAGCGAAAGCAAGTAGAATACCGATACCATTCACGAGTTTCATAAATATAGTGTTACATGGGACATAGTTTACTACTTTAGTTATTACTCACCTGACATCAGCAACATAACATCAAGCAAAGTACTTTTTTCCTAAGAACTCAATGAGTGAGGTGACATTCTGCTTTCTGCGAGTCAATCAAGGTCTAACACTACTGTGACAGAGGTATTAGAATTGCGACATCATAACTTTGATGTCTTACATATGGCATCACGCGATGGTATTACACAATGTGCAATAACTTTGTAAAATTATTTTATTAAACAGTGATATCTTCAACAGGTGAGTAATACATTTATCATCCAAAACTGTGTTCCACAGGAGATATCGCTTGTGTGAGATCAGACGATATCTCCTAGGAGATGCTCACAATGCTTTTACAGTCATGAACTTGATGTCACAATGCTATGAAATTGTTGCACTGCAAATCTAATGCCGGTGCTGTGTTCAGAGATGTACATTTATCACTGAAAACTAATGAAGAATGATTTTGGGTGATAAATAGAATCTCACCCTTGTGTCTACTAATATCAATCATATCAACACTCATTGATAAAGGTAAAAGTATCTTCGGCAAGCCCCGGATATCTGTTGTTTAATCAACTCATGTTGATACATTTGATATCAGAACACTTTGGTGAGATTCTCAATGTCTAAGTGCATAAGAGCATGTGTCTGTGTCTGTGTGTACAACCAGGCAATAAATCCCATAAGCCTTTCAACAAGTCAGTCTAGTTTGCAAAATCTGTTAATAGCAACGCTGGATGCAAATCTCTTCAACTGCAATGCTGACTGCAAAATCTGTAACATGGCAACTTACAACGAATGACTGTGTGACTGGCTTCTCTACTTGTATCCAAGTCAAAGGCATCTTCCTGATCACAGCTGTCAGCCTGTTGAAAGAAAAAAACTGGTTCAACCACAGCAGATACTTGAACAGAAATGACAACCCTCATACTGCCACATGCAGAATATCTGGCATGCATGTGGTTACAGGTAACTGACATGAAACAGAGTTCCTAAGAGATACAGAGTTGCAAACTCTCGCTTGCCAAGCCGTCCAGGTCGGTCTGGTTTGCAACCGGTGAGTCACTTTTAAAAAGTGTCATGTCCGGTGGTCTTGGACAAATCTGAGTATAATGACTAAAGCCTGTAAACAGAAACAGATTTGAAGACATCAAGCAGTTTCTCTTCTGTTATTTACCTTCATATTGCTTTTCTTAATCCAGAAAATTCTGGACTGGCAACTTTCCAACAGGTCTGGTAATTTTGTAGAGTTATTAGACCAGCTGTCTGGCTGAAATTTTGGGAAGTTTACAACACGGACAGACATAAATTACAGTTTCAAAAAAAATAAGCATGCACCATCAACTTGATTGACACATGTCATTGCATCCCAGTTGTGTAGATTGATGCATATCGAAGGATTGTCGGGTCTGACTTCATTATATTTAGACCGACGAAATTATAGATGGAATATTGCTGAGTGCCATGTAAAACTAAGCCCACTCGACATTTTCGTATATCGTTCTACACACCTGGAAGCTCATCTTACATTTTCGCATCCCTTCTTTAACTAAAAGCAACAGGTCCAAAAGTTCTGTACCTGTGCAGCTGAAGGTGAAGGTTCCGATGATACGCTGAAGTTCTCGGCTGTCGTGATGGTTTCACTGATGATGCTCTGGAGGTGGTGTATTGTGGATACAGAGAGGTTGGGGAAGAGTTGTGCTGTATCGAAGTTGCTAGATATCAGTTTGTGTAGAATGCTTGGATTGGCATACTGCTGGCGCACAAGGCTCTTTGGGTCATCTGGTGGCAGATGGGACAAAATCTTGTGCAAGATCTGAAAAAATAAAAGAATTGTGTACTTTGTATTTTTTTCTGTTCGTTCATCACTCCGTTCAAAAGCTTCATTCACGTTTCAAATGCCCACAAATTGATCAGTTGATACTCCTGAACTTATAACAACAACAGTTAATTTCAGCTTTGTTGTTAATTTCAGCTTTAATACAATACTCATGTTAAGAGAAGTAATAACGCCCAGTAATGCTCTCACACAATGAAATTCCTTGGATCAAATGATCAAACTGGTTATAACATCAATGCCAGCCTTTTCTGCAACAAATGTTCCAATTCCTATCTTATATATTATACATTTTTATGCCAATAGGTCAACTTGACAAATCAGCTGTTTTTTATCAACTGAAAAGTGTGTATACACAAAGTTAAGAGGTGCTTTTCATCATTGGTTAAGCTTATCAATAATTAATGCTATGGGTATTCTCACTGAAAATGTTTTTGTACCTGATTGGCATAACTCATGAAAAGTTATATAATGCACTGGTTACTATATAAACTAGCTAAATCATTTTTGAGACTGCTAAGGCTGACAGAGTTAGGCTCAATGCTGATCCTCCTGGACAAATAGTGGCCTCAAACTAGGGTAACAGTACATACGTTTGTATGTAAGTTGTAACCATATTAGAAATGTGAAAATTTGGGTCAGTGTTGTCTTCAGTAACCAATGTTGTAAGAGACAAATAACAGGGTCAGGTGGTCAGGCTGGCTCACTTGGTTGACACGTCATTGTATCCCAAGTGTGTAGACCCATACTCACGCTGCTGATCACTGAATTCTCCGCATTTGATTATTTACAGATTGCTGCCATGTAGCTGAAATTTTGCTGAGTGTGTCTTCATAACCATGTCAAAACGTTCACAAACTTACCTTGCATAGATAGTCTTTGGCAGAGGCAACAGTAGCATCTAAAGCCAGGCACTGCAGGAAGGACACCACAGCCTCTTCATATCGTTTTAATCCATACAAAGCACAACCTTTTCGAAAATACCCCTGAAAGACAATTACAGAGTCAGGAATTAGAATAATCTGATTGCAGAAACGACCTGGGCAGTGCTTGTACAACCCAATCATTGTGCTAAGGCTAAGTCTACGATAAGGTATGGAAGTTACGATCACTTTGTACAAAAGCACCCAGTATCACCCAGGGTTTTTTTTTGTCTGTATGTTGTCATTATTTTAGGTAAGGAGACATCCATCCTTACTGCGACAAAAACCAAATGACTCCTATCAGCCAAGACATGCAAGTACAATACAGAAAAAACTTGACTCCTATCAGCCAAGACATGCAAGTACAATACAGAAAAAACTTGACTCCTATCAGCCAAGACATGCAAGTACAATACAGAAAAAACTTTATGGATAACAACTTCTTTTATTCATGAGTGCAACATTCAGATATAGATTCTTGTACCATTGTCATCCTGCTTGACGACAGTAAAAGAATCTGTATCGAAATGTCACACTTACAAATAAAAGAAGTTGCTATCCATGAGGCTGTCCTGTCAATGTTGGCTGCTACATCATGATCGTTAATACAAACAACTCAGCATGGACATTCACCTTGGGCCAATCTGGCCGGAGTCGGATGACATTATCTGCATCTTGCAAGGCCTCAGCAGCTTTGTCCAACAGGAAGTAGGCATAGCAACGGTTGCTCAGCAGTAAATGGTCCTTTGGAACTGAAAAAGTCAGTGGAGACAATCAGGCATAGTCAACAGCTAATGCACTCATTAAAATACAAATTACTGGATCTTTTCAATGTCATAACGCAAAACAACCAAAATGGACCCGAGGGACATTGAAAGAAAATCAGTATACAAAGGATGAACTTCCAAAACTTTCACAACTTCTGTGACTTCTTCTCTGCTCTGAAGAGACATGAACTTGCATGGTGTCAGTGCCAATGTGCAATTTGAATTCCTCTGTCAGACTCACGTTTCTCAAGCTACGAATTCCTGATCTATGACTAGGGATGAAATGATACACCAATATGTATCACAATACAAGTAGTTAAATCAAACCACGTGGAAACTCCATGACTTGAAACATCATAATAAGTTGAAAAAACATTAATTTAGAAATAACAAGCTGATTTGTGAATAAGGTACTTCCTCTACTTCTGTGAAATACCATTTTCATGAAACTCATGTTGTGAAAGATTTAGTCTCAAACTCTCTTTTCCTTGTTTGATACCAAAACATCAACTTATTTAATAAATGTGTTATTACAGAGAAGGTAATTTAGTATCCTCTAAGAATGCATTTTATCAATATTGTTCCCATGATGCATTATCACTGAATGTAAATGCATAACAAAAATAACATAATTATTATATTATATACACACAAGATGACAGATGTTAGGTATAACAATCTTAATATAGACTTTTTTATTTAAGATGTCACAAACAATTTTTTAAGTTAACTATCATTTTACCGCCAAAATATAGAGTGTCATGTTGTGAGATCTTAAGGTGAGTAGATAGATAAATAATATTTCTACATCCCTAACAATGCTGAAGGGCTTGTTATGTGGCATGGATCCTACAGGGATGGTGTCAAGAAAATCAGTTTGCAGCTGAAAACTTAATATTATGTCATCGAGTACGTGTTCAGACGATTCACAAAATTGATCAGTTTGAAATAATAATCGGCGGAAATCTGTGAAAAAATGCCGTTTCTGCATACTAAACGTACCCAGCAAGAACCAAAATACAAAACATACCCCCAGGACAAGTCCATTCCAGACAGTTTTTTTTTTATCTGAACTATCAAACTGTTGTATGAAAAGCATTCAGTTACATTACACAAGGGACAAGCATACACAGGGTTAAATATTTCACTCACATCCACTTACATTACGTAAGAGACAAGCGTACACAGTGTCGAATATTTCACTCAAATTTAGGCAAACAGGAACTAAAACATAAACTGGTTTTGTTTTTTTGTTTAGGAAAATGGACTTAGTAGCAATTCTGGGTAGAGTATGTGTATTTTCACTTTGACCTAGGGAATATAGGCAGTGCCCTTGCGGACAACAACCCTTCAGTACTACCAATAATAATTCTCAACCTTACATTGACAATAATGTTTTTATCATTCGGACAGTATTTACATATATTCCTGTTTACTGCTAGTGCTACGTTTCAAATTCTAAATCTATATAAAAACATACAAAAATCATCCTCAGAACTTTTCTCACTGAAAGTAATTAATATCGTCTGATGACATGGTTTGTTACATCAATTACTTGTTGAAATACTCCACTTTTGTTGAACATTTTAACTGAAATGAGACAACCATACTACTCCTGATAACAGTGCTTTTCAACTCACACTCATTGCAAAACATAAGGTCCCAAAACAGTTATCTAATTTAATTTACACATTAACTTCAATGAGAATTACAGATACAGGATGACTCTTTAGGGCCGACACATTAAACAAACTCACAGATATATATGATAACACTGTATTCATAAACACTGACGATATTGATTTATCCTGCCGATTTTATCCTACTCGAAATATTCTTTGGCATCCTTTGTAATGTGTATTTTACATGAAAATTAGTTTAACCCGTACCACTTATACAGAATCAGCTAAAGATGTGTTCGATGTTATATACCTAAGGGGCCATACCTACAATGACAATGGCAGTGAAACTGACAACGTGAAATGTACACGTGACAGTTAGATAACGAGGTCAATGTCAGCAGCCGATGATTTGATTGGTGGGTACAATCTTGGTCATTGACAAAGCCTTCTTGGATATTTTGGGCGACTGACAAGTGAAAATATCTCCCCATGGGACAATAACTGTCTAGAATTCAGAAGATGCATCCGTATGTTATGTTTTCACATTGTATGATTTAAACCAGTATCTCATTGCGATCTACACGACAATATAGGTTGTGTTTTCCTCATTCTACATTATATAAACAAATAAAAATGGCGGCGATTCGCGTACTTCCGGTTGCAATCTTTTATATAATACACTCATTGATCTAAGAAAACGTGAATGAATAATGATGGGAGAATGATTGAATGTACTTACCAAGTTCAATTGCTTTACTGTAATAAATAATAGCGTTTGAAAAATCCCTCAATTCGAAGTAATTATTGCCCTCCGATTTCAATCTATTTGCCTCACACTCGTCAACAAACCATTTTTCTATCACATGAGTCAAAAGTATATTAGACTTCAGATTGGCCACCTTCAGTCTATAATGCACAACTCCACATATACGACACGCCTTGGAAGAGTCTTTCGTTAAACACTTTCGGCAAAATGTATGACCGCATGGTATCGTGACGGGATCGGACAGTAAGCTCCTGCACAACCAGCAAGTGAAGATACACTTTTTGTTCATATTCTCATTTGTCGTATCCTGTTTCACAGTTTCAATCAGCCCTGTCACTAAATGTTTTAACTTCTCGGGCTTCACTTTTCCAAATCGAAATGCGTGTGAATAGGCTTCAAAAGCTTTCTGGAAGTGGCCTCCTCTGGCGAAGCTGTCCGCTAGCCCGAGATATAACTCCATTTTCGGACCATTTTCCTTGATAGTTCTCTCATATATTTCAGCAGCTAGTCCAAAATTGTTCGTACTGAAAGCTTGTCTCGCTAAATCCACCATGTTCTGTTCCTGAAACAGACACAGACCGTTTGCCCTGACAAGCTTATCGGGGCTGTTACAAAACACCGACTAGAAGTGTTATATAAGATCACGTGGTTTGCTATGGCTTGTCTCATTGGTTAGAGAGTGACCTTCGAAACAGACCTGTTATAAAATCGAAGTGCACATAGGTTTTGTTATGTATACTACATATATAATCTCGGAGGAAACAAGCAACAAATACTAGTGTTGTCAGATCATTAATTTCATTGCCAAGTTGTTCAGCAGCACATATGATATTCTTATGGGATATCAAAATGGCGTATACCATACCTTTATAAGTTCACCAAACTGGGTCATTGAACGCGTTCGTGAGACCTGACCCATATATTGTTGATTGAGGCAGTCCACACGAACCTTTTATACAATGAGGCTATTCCATATTTGACTTAGTTACTCTGTTATCGCTGGACATTTGCATAAATACCCATGTAACAAACTGGCACGTCTTTGTTCCACGCGTCAGTACACTCAAGCGTAATATCTGTGCTAATTGCTAACAAACTGTTTGTTGAATTTTCTTTAAAACGTACTCGCTTGCTAGAGTCCAGGGCTTTAGTTAACTTTTCGTAAAAGAGGGGAAACTATCAACGTTGAAAGAGTGTTATATCAGAACTTTGATGCATAAAAGGTAATCTTTAAACAATGTTGGGCAGGAGTGCAAGGGGTGGGGGGGGGGGGGGGGGGGGGGGCGGTGCCAACTATCGATGGATAATAAACTTGAAATTATAGATTAGGTGGTTAGAAGAAAATCTTGAAATATCTAAGAACCAGTTGGGTCTGCACTCAATCAATATCCTCAGGAAAAACTAGTTGTAAGCGTATTTCAAGAACCAAAAACAAATATTTCAAACAATATATATATACTTCTTGACCGGCCTATCCCTAACAAGAAACCAACAATGTGACATTGCAGTGATGTTGTTACGGAATTCCGTTTACTCACCGGAATCGTCCGACATAGCTTTTCATTAAATGAGAAAGTATTGAAAGATGAAGAGAAAATATTGAAAGATGAGAAAGTATACACCATTCATGTCCAGTCTGTCACGTTTATGTTATGGCGTGAGTGAGTGAGTTTAGTTATACCCACAAAGATGTATTTGTCTCTGCATAGCAGTTGATTTGATCAAAACATACTTTATTCACAAATGGGAACGGGATTGGGGACAAGGTATCCAAGTTATGATACCCGCTCCCTAATATTTACATACGTACATTTTTAATTGCAAACATCTTAGAAAAAAATATAGAAGGGATAGGAAAATGAAAGAGAGGGAGGAACGCAGTTTATGTAATTTATGCATAGTAGGTCTCAACGATGAAGCAATGAAAATCACTAACCTAATGAGTGAGTGAGTGAGTGAGTTTAGTTTTACGCCGCACCCAGCAATATTCCAGCTATTCCACCCTGACCACCCGATCCCGTTAGTCGCCTCTTACGACAAGCATAGTCGCCTTTTATGGCAACTAAGGGTTGTTGAAGGCCTATTCTACCCGGGGACCTTCACGGGTCCACTAACATAAACAAACGCTCCATCTTTTCCCACATTATATAATGTCGTTGTAAGTTATTTACAGAAGCAACAACTAGTATTTTAAGTCTAGCTAGCTTAAGGAGGTGCGCGCAGTGGGAGCTTTTCATCCTGAGCTGAAAAACATTGCGAGGATTAGCAATCTTAATTTCGCTTTATTTGGTTTACTTTTTTGTTTAGGGTGAAATTCATCGGTACGTTTTCATTGCAAACAGACTATAGTAGTTGCAGTGTTCGCTCGTCAAGCCAAAGACTCGGGTTCGATTCCCACATGGGTACAATGTGTGAAGCCTATTTCTGGTGTCCCCCGCAGTGATATTGCTGAAATATTGCGTAAGACCAAACTCACCCACGCCATTCCGAGGCCCCGGACTTAATAATCTTCAAACAGTGTTACTGTGTGAATCCAACTTCCGATGTTCCATGGCTCGAGTTATGTTGAAAGAAGCGAAAAGTCTTAAGTTTAACCTGTCAGTCAAACTTGAGGGAAATTAATGGTGTAAGAGAGGTAAGTCTTATTACAGGAAAACCAACATCGTTGTCAGTTTTAATGGAAATAAATGCGGCCCTTCCATCAAAATTATTTTTAGGACTTTCTTTTGATGTCAGTCATTTCTCAGTTGGACTGCCACCCCCATGTTGATATCGTCTGTCTCAACGTCCCTGAAATATATTAATTATTTTCCTTACTGCCTTGCTCTCTCTCCATGCTAAAGCCCTATGTATGAGCCAAGCCTAGACTTCCTCAGAACCAGGATCTCGTCGTTAGTCATACACCGTTATATTATCAACCCCCAAACGAGGCTGGTTTTGTAATCCGTTTTCTGACTTCGGGGGAAGGCCAAACAAATTGGCAATTGAACGACTTCGTATTCATTAGGACGTCTCCAGAGTCGATCCCACTGGTTAGTAAAAGCGAAAGTTAAGCTCAGTTCTACGAACACTGGATGAGTGACCGTGTGTGACAGTTTGACTCCTGAGAGTTTCTAGGATTTAGTCCCGCCCCATAACGATGCCCATGTGATATATGTGGTCTCACGTACCATAGACAAGTGAATTTGTTCAAAATTGCCTCTGTTCACCCAGCAGAAAATGGGTACCCGGTGAAATAAGTCGCGAGACTATTAACCTTCTGGCGCTTAACAAGCAGCTTGGGTTATCGGGCTGCATCACAATTCTCATTACAATTATAACGTTAGGATAACGTTGATCAGTCCGTGGTGGGGTGACGGGTGAGAGACGAGCACGCACCTGTCATATGTGCAGCAACCTGAACATGTACGCTTACGCAAGCTTCCAGTGAATTCCGGTCCTTATCGGAGTCACAGTTTGCAACAGCATTCCAAGTGTCATAGCCTGACTCATCTCTCTCAGGCTGGAGTCGTTGCACTTTGGCGGCCATGCCAGTACAGGATGTGCTCACAACAACGTTCTAATGTGCGGGACGCGGTGAGGTAATCAAGTGGTTAAGACGTTTGCTCGCCACGCCGAAGACCCAAGTTCGATTTCGCACAAGCGTACAGCGTGTGAAGCCCATTTCTGGTGTCCCCAGCCGCGATTTTGCTGCGAAATTAGGCATAAAACACAACTCACTCATGCTAACATGCGAACATCTGTATGTATCACGCGCCTTTAACATGATTTCGTGAACCATCAACGCGATGCTAATGCAACGTGATCAACATGTTTACTTCCTTTATGAGTAGATGAACTTGATTATAAGTGAAGTCAAGCGTTTGGTTTCAAGAAAACAATATACGTCTGCTCACAAGTGAGTGGGAATGAACAGGCAGACCACCCAGTGTACCTACTATCTGGGGTCGCGTGCTTCTTGAGTCACGTTTGTTATTTCTGAGAGCTTGTTTTCTTCTGAAATGTTCCTGTCAAATAAATCAGTTTCTAATTTGTTTGATAATAAAAATACGTTGTTGAATGGTGAGTGAATGATTTGTGTTGTAACGTAAAAAAAAAATCCCGTATTGCATAATAATAAATAAATAGCTATAACGTATACCCTTTACTCATTTAGCATCTTGATATTTATCGAGATGCTCTCATTATCGCCATTAAAACATTGTTCATGGTTCATTTTTTTTCATATAACAACAGTTTTTCTAAAGTTATCAATTTCCAGTGTAACATTAGTGACGTGAGCATTGTGCCTAAGGTGCACGTGTCATGTTTCTTCAAAGCACTTGCCTTCACCTTGAAGCCATCACGGCACGAGACGCCCGATATATATCGCTATTGATTTTTACTGTTATGAAACATGTACACAACTCGCGCCATGTAGGCAACACCAGTGACAATGGTCTACGGAACCCTTTCCGAGCCACTGGATCTTAACAAAATTTTCTTGAAATTTCAAGAAATTTACAAAAAAGA
This sequence comes from Haliotis asinina, assembly GCF_037392515.1. Classification (NCBI taxonomy): domain Eukaryota; kingdom Metazoa; phylum Mollusca; class Gastropoda; order Lepetellida; family Haliotidae; genus Haliotis; species Haliotis asinina. The sequence continues at coordinate 77,545,259 of NC_090281.1, forward strand.
CCAACAAAAAACAAAACAAAACAAAAAACGAATCGCGCCCGTAGTTATTACAACTTCACACAGATTATTTTAGATAAAGTAAACCAATACTTTCAGCGCATATAACAGCTTACGTAAAGTTGACGGGTCAAACTGACATGAGTGTTTCAAAGGTGATTGTCTCGCTGTCTATGAGTGAGTGAGTGAGTTCAATTTAACGCCGCTCTCCAGCTAACACTCCAGCTATTGGGGATATTTTAACATATGTTGCCAGGTTTTTCAATTTTTAAAAGTCGTTTTACATATTAGTAGTTTCCAGGAAAAAAACTGCTTACTCTTTTCATATTTAACATTATGTGTTTCCTTGTTACAGTTTGTTTGTATATTTATTAGATACAAAAAAGAAAAATGCAAGGTTGGTATCCTTAAAGTACGGTTGGAAACAGAAAAAAGTAACTATTTCTCGGCTGTTATTTTCCTTCCCTCTGTACCCCTCCTACCTGTTTCGTTTTATAGTGAGTTTAGTTGTACGCCGCACTCAGCAATATTCCAGCTATATGGCGGCTCTCTGTAAGTAATCGACTCTGGATCAGACTATCCAGTGATCAACAGCATGAGCATTGATCTGCGCAATTGGGAACCAAAGGCGTGTCAACCAAGTCAGCGAGCCTGACCACCCGATCCTGTTAGTCGCCTCTTACGACAAGCACAGTCGCCCTAGTCGCCATGGGTTGCTGAAGGCCTATTCTACCCCGGATCTTCACGAGTCTAAAACATTCTGTCTGTCTGTGCATGCGTGCGTGCGTGCATGCGCTTGCTTATGGGACTAATCTGTTAACGTTACGAATTTACTTGGAAGTATGGAATATTTTGCAAAATGTTGTTTAGAAAAGCTGTATGAAGTTAGGGGCTATATTAATACTAAACCTTTGATGGGTAGTATATCCTAAGTTTTACCAAGCAGTTTGTAGTGTACGATGTACATGGGATGTATGTATATGTGTGGTAAGTTTTGACCAGTACCGATGACAACATAAAAACTAAAAACCCTATAGATGGAAATGTATCATTTCCTTACACAACCAGACACTTTAATGTTTCAGTAACTAGGTAGAATGAAAGTAACTGTCCCTCGTAACCATACAGGGCCCCTACAGGTGTTAAATGGCTTTATTCACTGTTTTCATTATGTAGAATAGACGTTAATCGGCTGTCTGTTTAAATCTGTCTGAATCCGGAGCCCTCGATTATGCATCTAGAAAGTTTAATATTAGCCATATATTAGCCATTAATTACATAGTCATAAATTAGTATAAACAATATGCCGCTTAGGAAGGAGTTATTATATAAATATACGATAGAAAATAAGAAGTAATATCACAGCTAACAACAATTAAGAAGATTTTTAACGTTGATACACATTATGGCTGACGTTTATTCTAAAATGGGTTTTGTCACTGACATGTTTTTGGGACACGATAAATAGGTTATGTCTGTTTTGTCAACTACCACGTGTTAGAAATGGTCTTCAGTAACCCATGCTTGTCGTAAGAGGCAACTAACGGGACTGGGTGGTCAGACTCGCTGACCGGGTTGACACATGTCATCGTATCCATAATCATGATGTTTGATCACTGGATTGTCTGTTCGAGACACGATCATTCACTGAGGAATATAAAAACAAACAAACCACTTTAAAATCAGACCTAACACTTGCGTTTTAACATCTTTTGAATTACGTCATCATTTATCACAGAATAACATTTTGATAATGCTTTGCAATGAGTGATTGTTGTTTATTGTCACCATGAACAGCACTATGTTCCAGTTATCTTGCAGTGGTGGGGTAGCCTAGTGATTAAAGCGTTCCCCTGTCACGCCGAAGATCCTCGTTCAGTGCGTGAAACCCATTTCTGGTGTCCCCCCCCCCCCCTGATGTTGCTGGAATGTTGCCGTAAAACTCACTCACTCACCTTGTTACGACGTGTCTACTCAACACATATAATCCCCTCTTCGGACCAACCTACATCACTACATATATTTATAACATAGTTAGCTTAAAGAGTGTGTTATCTGCACAAGATCTGGGTGACAGCAGGAATGAGGTAACCTCAATCACCAGTTGTTCACGATAACTCCGGTCTTTTTCCAGACCGAACCGAAACATACAGGCGTGTCCCGTTGGTTCAGTCCTGAACTGGGTGTCGCCAATATTGAATTTAGCGGCTGTTACCAGAATTAGTCCATTAATTTTCACACGAGTAAAAAATGAAATAAATAGTATTGTAATAAATGTATATTACTCAAATATCTATATAATTACTAAATACCACTCAAATAAATATTGCCCTTTCCTCTTTAGTCTCGTTGTTTCAAAATGACAATTCAATAATCTACCCGGCTGTTAAATACTAGTATCTCACACTCACTCACTCACATATACACTCACTCACTCACTCTCCTTCCCTGTGTGACAAAGCAAAGAGGAGACTTTGGGGGCAAAAGGATAGAGGCACACAAAGAGAAAGAGGTGAAGAGAAAGAGGTGAAGAGAGAGAGGTGAAGAGAGAGAGGCAGACTGAGAGATGGAGGGGGGGGGGGAATAGGAGAGGGGAGGAGAGGAAGGAAACGGAGACAAAGTGACGTTGCAACATGAGAGTTGAAATGCAAAATGCGAAAGCGTTATATCAAGTAATAAATTCGTTTCTTTTAGAAGATAGCATAAAGCAAAGGTATCGAACACTGATCGAACGCCTATTTTCCCACACTGTCCTATAACCCGGTCATGACCTCGAGGCATGTAGTTGACACTGCCGATATACAGAGACCTAGGACAGCGAACTCGTGAGTCGTGAGAATGATTACTGGGGCGATCACCGTTATGTACACAGTAAGTGGGATATTAAGTAACTGCAAATTGTGCGTTGATTTGTTTCATCGATAGGTTATACTTGTACATGCGTCATAGGCTAAATCATCTTAATAAGTTTCTCTGAAACTTCATGTATTCATACGATCTATTTGTTTTAATACATGTCCAAAGTGCACATAAATTCTATCCCCTTAGTCTGTGTAATGTATTCTGCAAATATTTGGTGTGTGCTCTCTCAACCCCCACCCCCCTCCGTAATTCTCAAACGCTATCAATAAATGAATGCCAATTAACACATGCCTACGTCGGTAGATTTTCTGTGTGTACATGTGCATGGGTCAGTTACCTTGCACAATGTGACGGAATGGCCCTGTGTATAAAAACCTGACTGATATGGTCAGTCGGGGAGAACAACCAGCCAGACCAATTAGCGAGACATGCCACGGGAACCAAACAGGGAAACCAGATCATCGACAGAAGTGGACGGATTGTACGACTACGTCGACGATGAAAGATCGTCGTCCATAATTAAATATGGCTGCTGCTGTCTTCAACTCAACTGCTGACTCTCGTCTTCCCTCCGTCAACCATCCATGGGAGATCAACCCCGACGAACGCTTTCGGACACAAGCACCAGTTCACTAGTCCCAGCTGGAAGCGTCCATAGGTTTCTATGGTACAGTTGTTAGGATGCTGACATGACTTGAAAAGACGCGACGACCATTAATCATATCGGGCAATGAAGGAGGATCGTGGTTAAAGCGTTCGCTAGTCACGCCAAAGACCTGGGTTCGATTAGTCACATTGGCACCGTGTGTGAAGCTCGTTTCCCGCAGTGATATTTCTGGACTATTGCTAACAACAGCGTAGAACTAGACTCATTCGCCCACTCATTAATTATATTTATCAGGAGTCGTTGAGACAACACTGTCTTTGGCGGTCAAGGGCAAGATCAAACTGAAGCTACGTCAACATTAGGCAGCACGAGGCCTCCACGTGCGAAAACTGTTTCATAATCCTATTTTCGTCGAAATCTTTATTACCTGTTTATGTGAATATTTAATTAATATTTTATCTGGACTGCTGTGTTATTGTGTCCTGACGGCGGAAGCATCGCGTTGCAGAACGGCATGGTGATTACAATATGTGAAGTAATAATAACAAGAATAAACGCTGCAATATCCGGTAAACAACAGCGACGTTTCTTTTAAATCTATCTTCCCAAGTGCATTGTCGTCAGACTGTCCATTGTTCTCGGTGCCCTTGGCTTAGTGCCTACTGATCTCTTACTGCTGGAGAGAGCCGGTTACCCGTCCCTTCTGGTTGCACGCGGCACCAATTCAGCTGTATGATGGCGGTCCGTATAATCGAGTCTGGACAGGACAATCCCGTTATCAACAGCACCCGCTTATACTCTCAGGCAGTACAAGGCTGCCATAGTGGCCAAACTCCACATTCTCCAAATTGTTGTCAGCAGTGTTTTCTGGGAGAAATCCCAATCGTGCCTGGGTGGGGTGTGAAAGGACCAAGGCCCTGATCTGCAGAAGAGCCTAACCAATATGGATGTAACGACGTATCGAACTATTGATGGATTGAAATTGTTGAGTCTCCGATACAATTAATAGAAACGAAAACCTATCGATGCATCAACGTTATGCATGACTGTCGATACTGTAGTAATTGACTTCCGATCGATTTTATTGGCATTTTAGAAGTTGGTACGCATTTATAAAGTACTATTCTTTATGGATAACAACTTCTTTTTTATTATTTGATGCGACGTTTCGGTATGGATTCTTAGCTTCACTCATACGTGACAATGGTATAAGAATCCACACCGAATTGTAGCATGATGCGCAAAGGAAAATACAGGATGTTTGGGTACAGACTTGAAACTTCATTGAGTTTATGTTTTAACTGTTTCTTGATGTGGGTTTCGAGATTCTTGTCAGTCATAAAATGAGACTGAAACTACTTGAACGTGTTTTTATTTCATATAAACTATACATTTATTTGGGAAATGACTACAAATGAGACAATTCAGGGAGAAAAAATATTGCAGTGGTATTGCAATAGATGGCCGCAATAGACTCTCGCTATCGCAAATGTATGTTGCAATAGACGTTCCCCATTCAAAATACTTGTTTATCACCCCTACCAATCAGCCTGAGTGTGCCAGGATCATCCGAAACTTCTATCCGGCGTTCATATCCCATCTAAAATAAAAGAAAAAGAAAAAAAAAGAAACACACAGACTAGAAAACTCTTTAAAAATATTGTATTTTCAAACATGTATAACCCGTCCACAAACAGACTTTAATGCATGAGATTTCACACCAGTTTAGAGGGTAATGTCCATACGTACAACTAACTGGACACGTTGAGCGTGATGGTGGTGACGTAGCACGACCCCGGGTTTCCTGGTTCTTAGACCAATCTCTTTCAACCTGTTCCTTACAGTTTGACCAGATATCCACTGAAGTCCAGGCACCCTGGCTTCTGTGCTCTCACGAGGGGCGGGAGTACCCGGATGTACCGATCTTGGGCTGCAGTGGTAACGAGCTCTGCCTGTACGGGGTCGGTCAATGGCTTTACCCGTTCGGTTGCTGCAAGCCATGATATCTTGCTCAGACTAACATTCAGACACCTGATAACAGAAGATTGGTAATCTCCAGCATGCATTCAGTCAATGTCGATGTTCCGTGTAGCAGAGTCAAGACATGACGTTGTGATTTGACCTTGAAACTCCTTCAAAACGAGTGTCAATGTCTGGATTTGTTTCATTGCCAGACAACGAATGCTTTTTGCTGCACAATTTGAACTGGAAGGTGATTAATGTTGCTTTGTGGCGATGAATTGCCAACCCTTGTAAGAAATCTCATCAAAATCAATATTTTCAAGTAAAATCGATTTTTTACTTGTGTAATAGTGTAAAATCATGCTATCAACATTTTTGTTACATATTTTGACGATTGTTTGAACACAAAAGGTAATCATTTGATTTTTATAAAGACTAAATATTTTAATCCATAAATTCCGATAAAATTGTGCGTGTGTCTGTTGTGTGCGTTTGGCAACCATGTTGTAACAAGTGTTATATTTTGCAGCTGAAATGGCGAGATCTATTAAGATTTTCTAACACAGTTTACCACAGAGACGCTGCCGCGTATGAAGCACAAGTTTCAGCACTAGGAACAGTGATAAAAACTGTCTATATCGGAGAGTTCGTCAAGGACGGCAAAATCTCTCAGCGTTCTCCGAAGCGGAAAGGTGGTGCGGTGTCCTCTCGCCTAACCCAAAACTGAACTACCCCTATTCCCGCATAGCCCAAAGCCAAAACGTGTCGTGTTGTGCAGGGGACTGAAGCTCTTGATTATAGCCTGTTTCGTTGATAACTTGTGTGAGCGTTCACTAATTGTCACCCAACAGTCAAAATGCAAACGCACAGGTACAAGTCGAATATATTGATAGCCATAAATGTGGACAATTTTAGTCTACAACGGTTTTCAGTGCAGTGTTAAGAATATGCATAATGACACAATGTACTGGCGATGTACGGGTGTACTGGCCACCAGACTAACCGGTGTTCTGTTGAAGGTGCCAGACTTGGAACCACTTTGACACACAGGACCCCCTAGAACAAACCATCTTGAAGGATGGACCATGAAATCAACATTGATGACCTCAGCCTAATATGTACAAGTTCATTAATGTCATCATAATCATGCAGGTCAAGAATGAAATTTCAAGTATCCATCTCCAGGCCACAGGTAGACTAACGTACACAAAGTACAAGACTGCAGACTCAACTTAAGAGGCTGAAGACCACATGTCGATGTGGCGAAAATGACGTTTTCACCTTTGTTGATACTTCTTCCTGGTTAATAAATGTTGACTTATGAAAATGTTTTTAGAGGCTAGAAGTATAGGGGTCTAACGTGTAGGTTCAGATAGCAAGCTGAAACAGGCTATATCAGTCTGTATACAGGTTTTTGTTTATTTAGCACGACTAATCCCACAGACCAACGTGTTTGTTTACACAACAGAGTAGTTGCAGCCAGTTTTGGGCTAGGTGGACATGATCCGGTAGTGCATGTTTGTTGAAACACCTATAGACATTGATGCGGATCATAAACTTATACCAAGCGTGACTCGGTTATTACACATATATGATCATATATATCAATAAATTGTATTTTTAAGTAGTTATTATTTTTCATAATTAACTGTAAATTGCACTTTGTTATAGATTCAAATATATGTTATTTCGGTCATGTTATAGCTCTGATGATTTCATTGTGTTTTAGAGAATTTCGATTTTATGTGTTGACTTGTGATCCTTATTCTTAATGTTTCAGAGTATTTATTATTTTGTGCACACACACTGAATATAGGTTTACATTACATGAAGGTTCTACGTAGTTCGTATCACAATACATTTTCGTTCGCGTATTTTTTATAATGTCTGTTGTAGTATTATATAATATAACATCACATTATACCATACTATGTCATGTTATATATTGTATTATGGGTTTTCTCGCACTTAAGAAACATTGGCCGTCATCTTTCTAATCACATGGGCGGTACGGTAAGGTACGTCACGGTACGGTACGTCACGGTACGGTACGGTACGGTACGGTATGGTACGGTAGATTTCTGTGCATCAACGCGGAGATTTGACGTTTCGTTAAAGGATATGACGATCCTTCTGACCTATTAGCTTCACAATTGACCTTCACCAGAAACTGTAAGAGCGGCATATGTGGGACAAACTGACGTCACTGAATCCAATCATCTAAATCAACTACTAGATGATACATCTTCACACATGCCCTCCGAAACCCCTCCTTTGACAAACACCCCACTTTTGTAATAACTCAGCGGAGTCGGAATGAGGGCAGGGTATTCTTAGCTAGGAAATCAAGGTCAAGCGTGACATGTACACCTCTTGCTCGTTGCTAAGCGACACAAAAGCTTTTGTACGTCTATGTAACCATAGCAGTGCAGTGTTTTTCTGAAAATTGAATATTGATCAACCCGGGATCATGTGAAATACCTTATCCGGCATGAACGTTCGAGGGTCTAGCCCTGTCTGGCCGAGGTGTTTCGGATTTGTTGACGTTTCCACTTCAAGTGCCATATTTCTGTTAAGTGATGCGGTACCCAATGTCGTGAATAGAAGAACGAGTTTGTGCCGGTGCAAAACCTGTCTGGCAACACGGAAACAGTTCGAGCAGAAATGCTGAACCAATCGATTCATCCGCTTCATTCATTACCTATTCCTTTGCATTTATAAACATGATTATCAGGTGTTTGTAATGTATGTTTTTCTTTTGTAACATCATTCATTTAAAGTACTTAATATCTTGTCCGCGAATGGGCCATTTCATTCCAAGTTGCTGAGAACGTATTTTTCCAGTCACAAAATATCGCCAGTCGAGGGATCAACATCATGAGGATCAATCTACTCGAATGGGATACGATGACGTGTGTGAACTCAGTCAGTGATCTTGACCACCCGATCCCATTAGTCGCCGATATCTTTAGCAGCGTATGCGAGGCAGTTAACGTAGATGGATGCTCATGCTATTGATCACTGGATCTCGATTGTTTACAGATCACTGGAATGTTGATGAGTGTGAGTGCGATAAAACATAGCAACCAACCACCCAACTAACGAATCCATAACGAGAAATCCCACCAACAACCTCAGCAATTGTGAAATCACATGGTGTTGTTCTCTGTAATTGCCAGTCTAACGGTGTGAGTAACTGGAGTAAAAAGTATCTCCTAGCACTGAGATCAGAACCCTTTTGAAAATTCTGGGTTAGAGTTAGTGAACCCGCACAAATGCGTTAAAACAAGTTAGTTTGTGACCTTTACGATTTGTCATTGACGACGGAACGAAACCCTATGTGTCTTTTACAGGAACACGTATATCAGAAGCCTTGTATTGGATTTACAGATCAGGTGGGGGAATTACTTGAAAAGATCGGCTGTCTGGTCATTACTGATCAATATCAGGGCATCCAGCTGTTTTGACCAAGTGTTTGAATTTTGCTAAACTGAGCTGGAGATTCCGAGTTCCTGAGTGTGTTGGGTTTTACCGCTTTTACTTTTTTCGGTGTAACGAGCGAATGCTTGAACCACTTGGCTACAATACCCTTCTGAGATATCGAATCCTGTTCAGATCAGCCAAACGAGTAGCACAATTGGAACCAATGGACAGCGCTACTTAATATCACTGACCTGTAATTTCAGATACATGTGTGTGGTATTATATATGTTGATTCAACTACATGAAAATTCGGCCATTAAAACCGTCTATACAAGAATGTCTTCATCGGATGTCATTTATACCCTGAATATAAATTAAAAAGAACCACTCAAATACTGTGTTTGAGTGTAGTTTAACACCTCTTCAGCAATATTCCATTAATAGCACGCGGGGGACACCAGTAATGGCCTTCACTCATTATACCCATGTGGAGAATCGAACCCGGATCTTCACCGTGACGAGCGGATCCTTTAATCTTTTGACAGTCGCACCACCCCGAATGAAGTGTGTGTTGATTTCAACGTCAGATGGAACAATGATCCAGTTACTTCACAAGGCTTGTCTGAAGTGGTACAAGTATTGAATGTTTTGTCGACACATGTAAACCCAGATTCGTAGGTTTCTGGTGTACAGAGGACAGGACTCTGTACCCCAAAGTGCAGCGTCATAGACGACAGAGTTAACCGCGCCCCCGTGAATTTACAAACAGCGAAATTATGATTCATACTGTAAGCATAAAAAACAACCGCTCCGCATGGGGATGCAAATATTTCTTGTGATGGATAGCACGCTGTGAAGGGATGGGGGTTTACATATAAGGATGAAGTGTCACCTTGGATCTGGAACAAGTCGCTCTTTCCGATGCCAGGGCTGGGTATGCCTGTTGTTGTGTAACTTGTACAGAGGCGCCATCGATTAATGCCCACATCAGTAGGAGTATAGTGAACTTGACATTGACCGTTGTGACAAGAATACTCTTGATCTGCGCTCCTAATGTTATGGCGTGTTTCGTAATGACTTTGAAGTAGTTCGGGGTTCATTTATTGCCAACAATAGTTATTTTGAAGTTTGTCGGCGTCCTTTTGTCTAGCAGATATCATGTGGGAAAGAGACCATGGCGTTGAGACCATGTTTGAAAACTGACAAAGTATACCCCCCCACCCCCCACCCCCACTTCACTGTCTTTCGTTCTCTTTCCTTCACTTTCTTTTCCTCTCCCCTTACAATTTTCACTGTCCATTGACTTCTCTCTCCCCCCTTTCTCTATATATCCTCTCTTTGCCCTCTCCCTATCTCTGTCTGACCCCGCTCTCACTGTACCCTTTCCCTCTCTCTCCTCTCCTCCATCTTAATCTTTCCCTCTCTCTCACCACGTCTCTGTCTCACTCTGATCTTACCGTTTCTCCCTTCCCCTCTCTCTCCGCTTCCCTCTCCCCCTTCCCAGTTTCCCCCTCTCTCTCCCCTTTCCTCTCTCTCCATCCCTCTCTCTCTCCCCTCCCCTTTCTGTCCGCTTCCCACTCTCCTTCCTCCCCCTCTCTCGGCTTCACAGATTCCCCTCTCTCGCCCCTTTCATCTCCCTCCATCCCTCTCTCTCCCTTTCCCCTCTGTCTCCCCTCGTCTCTCTCCCTTCCTCTTTCTCCCTCCTCTCTCCCCTTTCCCTCCCAATCCCTCTCTCCCTTCCCACGCTTCTCCCTCTCTCCCTCCCCTCACCCTCTCTCTCTCCCGTTCCCCTCTCTCATCCTTCCCTCTCTCTCCCACCCCCTCTCTCCCAACCCAGTCTCCCTCTCTCTCCATCCGTCTCTCTCCCTTTCCCCTCTCCCTCCCGTTCCCTCTCTCTTTCCCTTCCCCTTTTTCCCTCCTCTCTCCCCTTTCCTCCTCTTTCTCCCTTTCCCTCTCTCTCGTCCGTCCACTCACTTCCCATCTTTCTCCCTACCCAATCTCCCCTCTCTCTCCACTCCCTTTCTGCTCCCTTCCCGTCTCTCTCCCTACCCAGTCTCCCCTCTCTATTTCCCGCTCTAGCCTCTCCCTATCTCCCTTCCCTCTGCATAACTTGCTCCCATTTCTCTCTCTGCCCTCTCCTCTTCCCGCTTTCGTTTCCCACACTCTCCCCTTCCCTCTCTCGCTTCCCTTTCTCTCCGTTCCATTCCCTCTCTTCGTCTTTCCATTCCCCCTTCCTTTTTCTGTCCTACTCCTTCATTCCCTCTCTCCCCTTCCCCATCTCTCTCTTCCTTCCCCCTCTCTCCCTCCCCTCTCTCTCCATACCTCTCTCTCCCTTTCCCCTCTCCCTCCCCTCACCCTCTCTCTCTCCCTTTCCCTCTCTCTCGTCCGTCCACTCACTTCCCATCTCTCTCCCTACCCAGTCTCCCCTCTCTCTCCACTCCCTTTCTGCTCCCTTCCCGTCTCTCTCCCTACCCAGTCTCCCCTCCCTATTTCCCGCTCTACCCCCTCCCTATCTCCCTTCCCTCAGCATAACTTGCTCCCATTTCTCTCTCTCTGCCCTCTCCTCTTCCCGCTTTCGTTTCCCACACTCTCCCCTTCCCTCTCTCGCTTCCCTTTCTCTCCATTCCATTCCCTCTCTTCGTCTTTCCATTCCCCCTTCCTTTTTCTGTCCTACTCCTTCATTCCCTCTCTCCCCTTCCCCATCTCTCTCTCCTCCTCTCTCTCTCTCTCTCTCTCACTCGTGGTAGTTCTCCACTTCATGAAACCCATGACACCAATCTAACCAAATGTCAGTGCTAACGTTGATGCCCACGTTTGAACTACTCACGCAACTAATTGGCACATCAGTGACTGTCCGCCCCGTGGCAACCCCCAAGAGACCTGCAGGCAAGAATCCTTTCAGAAGCATTTCGAAACTCCTCTTTGCCTTATGAACGTAGGTAAAGATTATTTCTGTCACAACGGTCAATGTCAAGTTCACTATACTCCCACTGATGTTGGCATAAATCGATGGCACCTCTGTACGCGTTACACAACGACAGGCATGCCTAGCCCTGACATTGGAAATCGTAAACGGTATTGCGGATAATTAGATATGTTATACAAAGATACAGAAGCTGTTAAAGCATTATAACAAGGAAAATATTGTAGCTGCGACAAAAGCAATACAAACACACTGGCAATTGCAATGGCAGTTTATTTCGGTAAAGCGCCCACATGGCATAAAGCTCATCATAAGTTGATGATAACAACTTATATCACTGGACAAGTGATGGGTTTTTACTCAATATTACTTGTCTATTTTTAAAAACAATCTCAAGACACACCTTTTCTCAAAGATATTGGCAAAGTAAAATTATGAGGATTTGCAATCTTAATTTCACTGTATTCGATTTCCATTTTTGTTTAAAGTGAAATTCATCGTTACGTTTTCACTGCAAGGTGACGGTACGTGGCAATGAGGTGGAATACTGTTCTTGGCAATGAGGTGGAATACTGTACGTGGCAATGAGGTGGAATACTGTTCGTGACAATGAGGTGGAATACTGTACGTGGCAATGAGGTGTAATACTGTTCGTGGCAATGAGGTGGAATACTGTTCGTGGCAATGAGGTGGAATACTGTACGTGGCAATGAGGTGGAATACTGTTCGTGGCAATGAGGTGGAATACTCTTCTGGCGATTAAGGATAACTAGGCAGAAGAGGTATCCCTCTTCAGGTTGCTGTAACTGACACTTGGAGCAGACTTGTGCAGTTCCATCAACATTCCTATTAACTCGGCACTGCTGAATAGTCAAATGATTTTGTAACTTACATAACATTCTTCTGAAATCTTCTTTTGCGAGCAAGTGCAGACATGGACATTTCTGGAGTGAATTATTTTAACTCGAAATATGCACTGAGGCAATGTGAATTGTTAACCTCATCCTTTAACGCGACAGCTTTACAACGTTGCTGAAACTAACAAACATCTACACATATCTCTTAAGGTATGTTCCCTGTACTTTCTCTATCACTTCCCTTGGCACGATGACCCAAATACAATACCCATACAACAGAACTGGAACAAATTTTTATCAAAAATACATGTATTTCTGATATTAACCTGAATAGCTGGGTATTTTCTCTCCAGATTCCCCATAATACCATTTCTTAACACAGTAATATTTGACTTCTCTAAATTCACCTCAAGGTCCAATTTCTACAATAGCATCAAGTCTTCTCTGTAAACCAACGACAGTTGCGTTAACCAGTGATATCAGCGAACATTACCATGATGATTCCTTCAGTACTTAAGGACAGTGCAGGACTTAACATGTATGCTATAGTACCCCGGAACATGTGTCAAACACAGATGATCTCATCTTACCTGCTCTCATTCAGGAATTAACCTCACCATACATAATAATTATTTATATTATATCAAAGAATTGAACATACATGCTGAACTAGTTCTGACACAGAGATTGTAACACAAATATATCTTCAAAACTTGACGGTGCTCTCATAACCGACGCTGCCTCGCGTTTTTCGTGGTTCACGTCGAGTCAAACCTTATTTTTGCCTCCAATATTGACGGAGCCTAAGTAAACTTAGTCTCAGTGTATTACGTTACGCTCCACCACTGTAGTAGTGGAGTGTAACGAAAAGTACTGAGGATAAGTTTAGTTAGACTGAATATTGATGTAAATATTTTGGGCATTACATTTAGTAAAGATATTCCCCTGTAGTTATTTAGGTCATCTGTCCTTCTTACATAGTGGAATAAGCTTACCAATATTCCAGCTGTTTTTAAACACACCTTTCTCCAAAATAACATAAAATAAAGTTTCTAAATACGATATGATAAATGATGCATTGTTAGAGAATCTGGTGATAATCCACCAATGCCCGGTGACCTTTCGAAGTTAAACCTCAGATGGGATCAACGATATTACAGGATACACAACCCAGTGTTGAAAAACATATAATAAACACCCTTGCGTTAGCATCAAGTTCATTATTATCATTGGTAATGTTGGGGTTCAATAAGTTAAGTGAAATACTAACACCATGATTCCATGGTGATGTTACAGGTGGGGCTAACCGTTAAGTTACAGTGTTTTCATCCCATTCCAAAACATTTTACAATCCCCGTCGTTTATGGCATCATTTATGTCCAGCATCATTTTATTTTATGTAACTTTTCTTAGATATACACAGCTGACGAATACAAATGCTATGTATATCCAAAACGTCTCTTTATGTGATTGTAAACAAAAACAGTGCCTAAAGGCGACGATTTTAGCCTTTTCTCTTGTTTTAGTTTGAAGAATTATTCACCGAAACGTCACCAAGTAATCATGCAAAGTAAAATGCGAAAGCAAGCAAGTAAGCGAAAGCATTCGGTATCAATCACTGTAAAAGGCAAACACTGTGTTTAATTGGAAATCATCATTTCATGACTGAGTGTCGCTAATCTAAACATCGCCTTGAAGATGGGGAGTCGCCGGCTGCAGTTGCACGACATCTCAACGTTCATCAGAGCACCATATCGCGTATCTTTCGCGTATTGTTTCCTGTAGACCGATTCCACCCATGATCCCACGAGAAACGGCCGTCCAAGAGCTACCTGTCAAGCATAGGACCACTAAATTCGGTCTCCTCACTAATGTCATCGTCTTGCCACAGCTGTGGAGAATGCACAACACTGTCAGGAATCGGTTGCATGAAGGAGATTCGACCAAGAAGGCCAGTTGTCGCCCCTGTTTTGAGAAACATCCACCAGTGCAGTCGCTTGCGCTGGTGTTGAAGACTGGAACCTTGGAGGTGCAGTCTGGTTCAATGATGAATCAAGTTTTCTTCTTCACCGGCGGAATAAAACAAAGCGTGTTTACCGTGGGAGAAACGAACCTTTTGCCTCTAATTGCATTCGAGGAAGTGCCATGGTGTGGGGTGAGATATCCAACTCAAAAAGGTCAGATTTAGGGGTGGTTCAGGTGAATTTGACAGTAAATCGGTGCATCAACGAAGTCCTTGCATGTCACATGCTTCCAACTATGGGAGTAGTTCCAGCATGACAATGCCACTTTACCGTGGCAATTTTAACGTCAATGTCTTGCTATGACCTTCGATCACCAGATCTAAACCCGATAGAACGCCTGTGGAATGAACTCGGAAAAAATGACGTGTACGTCAACGTCAAACACGCTTCAGACACCGTCCACAGCTGGCCATAGCATCCCATGGAGTGTGGAAAAGAATATCGCAAGAGCGACTTCGACGGCTTATCTAGTCAGGCCCAAAGGGTATGCTGCCAATGGTACCACTGACTGCAATGCCATCTTGTGAATTCAAATAAACAGAAATGGACATAGAGGCTGCTGTTGTGTCTATACACGGGTGAGGTTTCACCTCTCTACTATTGAAATTACATGAATTACATTGCTCTTAAACTAACACTGTAAATTTTTTAACATGGCTTATACCATTCTATTAATTTCTTTTTTAGGGGGGATAGCGTATTACGTTCATCGCATTTGACCTCTTCACAAATGGGATATCTCCCTTATCTACGCTGCCCAGTTGAACCCGGAAAGGATTGTGATACCGATGTGGAACTCAGGCACACGCCTGACTTGCACGAGGCGGTCACGGGTGTACCAAACCGATGGCACAGCCCGACCACAGGGGCACGAAGGACATCGTGGTCAGTGACGAGGTCTTAACATTGTGTGAAAAGATATATAATTTTGATGGTAACAAATAAACCCATTTAAATTGAACACGACCCTAATATGATGGGAGATTCAGAACCTAAGAAAATCTTGACTCATTTAAGACTTTAGTACTGCAGTGGAGCAGTGGGGACAATAATGTGATTCACTGACCGTAAAACAGACTACTCTGATACAAGGCACTCATTTCAAAGACAATGTGTTGTTGTTACAAGGATGTTATTACTATTTTTATTATGATCAATTCACATAATCATCATGATGTTCTCCAACACGACGCTCCCGCCATTAAGTCACCATTACACTTTATATAAAGACATTTAAATATATTAAATAAACAAGTAACACAGATTTCGACAAAAGGACGATTATGAAATTGTTCTCTCACGTGGATGCCTCGTGCTGCCTAATGTTGACGTAGTTTGATCTTGATGGTGACCGCCAAAGGCCGTGTTGTCTCAACGACTATTTTCAGCCAGCAACGCCACTCTACTTCAAGAGAACAGAAAGGAACCGGAGATATTTAAGTGGCAGCCAAGGCGTCTCATGCGTTTACTTTCCCATAAACAAGTCCTCTGTTCCTTTGGGCAGCTACACACATAATTGATAGTTTGTATGATCGGAAAATGCGTATGAAGTACCACATGAGCAAATAATGTGGCAGAAAAAATGTCCATTTGACTAAGAAATTCCAAAGAGCGTAACATGATTAGTTTGCAGTTTTTGAAACATTGGGGCATACTTAAACCCAAACGTTTGAGCAAAATCAAATTTAAAAGACATGTATAATATATAGGTATAGTATAAACTGACATCCAAAAGAAAGTTCCACATGGCAGTGAATGGCAGCATCATGAAGACTGTGACTACTACAAGGGTAAATCCTGAAAACGTCATCTATGCGTCTGAATCTGCTGTGGGTCCTATACAGCGTTTAATCAGAAATTTGAGAAATTGGAATACTGCTTGCTGAGTGTGGTGTTGTGAACGAGTGAGCGAGTTTAGTTTTGCGTCGCACTCAGCATATACAAGGTGCGTGGACATGTGCGTTGTATAAATATGCTATAATAAACATGTCTATACATGAGTGGGCGAGTTTAGTTTTACGACGCACTCAGTAACATACCAACTATGTGATGGCGGTCTGTATACTAAATAATGGAGTCTCGACCAGACAATCCAGTGATAAACACCAGCATCGATCTGCGCAAAAGTTAACCAAGTAAGTGACCCTGACCACCCGACCTCGTTAATCTCCTCTTACGGCAAGTGTACTCGCCTTTTGTGGCAAGCGCGGTTACTGAGGACCTACCCCATCTTTACGGGTATAATATCAATGGAACACATGTCATGGTGATGTCGTTTTTCTGGGCGTGTCCATCATCTAGACCTTACTAGGGTGGGTAGATCTATATTAAGTACATTACGTGACGCGTCCTGTATATGAACTAGCGTTTTCAAGCTGAAAGAACTCCCACTTTTGGTCCATTATCGGAAGTATGTGATGTGCCAGGACCTCTTTAATGTACCGATTTTCTGTCAAATTCACCTGAACCACCACAAAATCGGTGTGCTGGATATCGCTCCCGACACCATGATACTCAGTCAACCGAATCTGCCGATCTCGCGAATGCCATGAGGGGCAAAACGTTCATTTCTCCAACGGTAAACACGCCGTCTTCCATCCCACCGTTGAAGGAGAAATGGTGATTCATCATTGACCTAGACTCGCCTCAGGTTTCTAAGCCTCCAATTGCGGACTCGATTGTGCTGCAAACGATTGGATTGTGTCGATGGGAGTTGTGTAGTTGTCGCAAAACAGATGCGAAAACTGCCCTTCTTGGTCGAATCCCCGCTTCACTCAATCGATTCCTGACAGTATGGTCGAAAATTCTTCACAACATGCGTTGTGCAGTATGCACGGATGAGGAAGACGCTGACATAGGTAAGCAGCCCGGATAGAGCTGTCCTAGCTTGGGTGAAAACCTGCGGAGGAATTGGTGCTCAGGAAACGAGATCTGGTGCTCTGATTAACTTTGAGATGGCCGCTGCAGACTGCGACTGGATCTACGGTATCAAGGCGGCCTCTGGCGACGCTTCAGTTGGCGACACTCAGTCGTGGCATGGTGATTTCCTCTTTTCCAGGCAAAAAAACGAATGACAAAATTAAATACAACATTTGCCTTTTCACAGTGGTCGAAACCGCATGCTTTTCTGCTTACTTGCACGTGCATTTTGCCTTTTATATTTCTTTGTTACTTTATGGCGAACATTTCCTTAAACGCATCTAAAACAAGGAGGAAAGTTTTAACTGCCGCGTTTTGGCTCTGAAGCTGTTTTGTATTTAAAAACACACAAAGATGACATTTAGGAGAGAAATAGTATATTTCTATTGTTTTTGCTAAAGCTGCATGCGTCCAATATTCTCAAAATCATCTGTGCGTTTCTTGTTTTGAAGAGTGTAAGGATACATAGGTGTAGCATTCAATATCGCGACAGTGTACTAACGATGTGCAGAGCATACTTAAGAAGTTTCGAAACCTTCCCTTCCTCAAGTGTACGAGTGAGTGAGATGAGTTTAGAAAGTATTCCATTTACATGACTTTTCACAAAAATATTAAATCAAAGATTACCGTAACGGACATCTGATAATAGTATTATATATGAAAACCAAGCCGGAGTTAGGAAGGGATACACAACGGTGGACAATGTATTCACTCTGCAAGGATCATAAGATATCTCTCAAAATCAGGTGGCCGTTTCTATTGCTTTTTCACAGACCTTTCGAAAGCCTTCGACAACGTAACTCATTCACATCTTTGGTATCGACTCATTAACTATAACATGCATGGCAATAATCTAACAGTCCTGCCAAATATATATTTCAAATTCAAGTCAAGTGTCAGAGTTTACAGTGGTCTAACAGAATTCTTCCAGTGATTTCACGGACCAAGACAGAGATGTATGTTAAGTCTGCTACTTTTACGTGATAGATTAATGAACTTATCACTGAAATGACGACATCCGATTGTAAAGGTATTTATATTTCCGAAGACGCCCCAAATATGTGTTGTCTCTTGTGTGTGGATGACGGGGCTACCTCAACAGATACGTTAGGGAGACTGCAAAAACATATTGATGTTGTTAGTACCTTTTAGGACAAATGGGGTCTCGCTCTAAAAATAATATATGATAAATAGATTTTGTTTTTGAAACGGTGGATATCTGCACAACTACGAAAGGTGGTGTTATAAAGGTCGTGCGATACTATAAACATCTTGGACTGATCTTTACACCAAAAAGAGGAGGAACTCCAGCAACAATTACTTTAGCTCAGCAAGCCGAGAAAGTGTGTGGTAATTTACAAACTACATTGTATGTGTGGTGGACTGCCGATCATTGTGGCTAACTGATTATTCGACAGAATGGTTGACATGCGGAGCTGATGTCTAGGGGCTTTCAACATGTTCGATCAGCACTTAGAAAACATTCAGCTGAAATATTTAAAGAAAATAATATTTGTACCTAAAATTGCATGCAACGTTGCCGTTCTTGGAGAGTGTGGAAGATATACAATAACTGTCTTACATATGTAATGAAGTTGCTCATATACTGGACCAAACTTCTTTTAATGGAAAACCATCGACTTCCAAAGCAGACCTATATTTAGTGTTCCCCCTAGGGTTCAAAAAGGGCAGGGTAAATTCATGGAAAAGGGCACTTCATAACATAAAAGGGCATGTTGGAAAAAATAACAAAATGTGTATGAAGTTGAATTGTCTTATAATTTCTATTCTAAAGTTCGTTTTCACTCTCCTCAGTTTATACTTTTAGATTAGAATTTGAAAAAAGCATGTCAAGACATTAATCTGTTACCACATTTGTTCACAATTTCACAAAACACACAAACAACAGTACTTTCTGTGCGTCTTCCAGTGCGGCACTTTCCTTTTCTGTGTATCTTGAGAAAATGTTTTCAATGGACACTTTGACATCCTTTTCCATAAGGACAGCATCTCGATGCATTGAGAATTCTCATGAAGGGAAACCTTATCAAGTCTGACAGCCTCGCATCCAACCTCTGTCCAAACCTGAGATCCATTTCTGCCCTTGGTATTCCACTTGGAGCATAATGAACAAAACATCTTTCCCTTCATTTTGTCATCTTCTGAGTACCTCAGCCAGGGCCGGTTTTGCTGCCAATGTGTGTCAAATGCACTTTTGTGACCACCATCTTGTGTCTTGTGAGTTGACATAGGAAACTACCTCTGACTCGTCTAATTCCGGCCTGAAAAATAGTATACAAAGTTAAAATACCATGTTGAAAATATTTTAAGATAGTGAAATTTGATATCATGACTACTTTTACTAAAATATCCCACAAACATTCGCCTGGACGTAAGTATCTACTGTAAGTTCTGTCTGCTTCAACATGGCGTATGGCTTCCCATTGTTTGAAATCGGAAAAGATTTATTCCTTCAAGACATACTTCTTAATGAAATCGCTACTAAACACAAAACTAAAAGAACTGGTTTAACAGTGTGTAAGCTGTTTCAACTATTTCATTTACCAGGACAAATAACGAAATAAAACAAGTTCAGTTTCAAATTGCCGATGGGTTCAAAATGGCGGACATTTTCAAGTTACAGATTTTAAGTAAACGGCACAGTCGTATGAATATCTGTCCCTAAACGCACAAAAATACATTCCGTGTAATCCACAGATTATTGTCTGTAGCAAATAAAGGTATTATATGAAAGGCATGTGAAAAAGAATCGGAAATCAACAGCTTAAAAATTACGAACTTAGAGGCACATACCGGTTCGGAGCGAAGAAATCTAACAGTCGGCGACACTTCCTTGCTTCAGCCTTCACCGCATCTTCTGTTTTCCTCTTGATTCTTTCCTTGGTAGGCATTGTGATTCATAGGGCGAATTAAATTAAACTCCTTTGACTTTGCCATGGTTTATATGTCAATTTCTTATTCATTATAAAAACAATATCGCGACTCCTCAAGAAAGGGAGAGAACTCCGTCCTTGGTAAAATCCGGAAAATACACACGCGTCGTAGCAAACGACTGCGATTGAGGCGAAAAGAGCAGGGCGCAAAATAAAAAGGGCAGGGCGCAAAAATCAAAGGGCAGGGCGCTGCGCCCTCCTAAATGTGCCTAGGGGGAACACTACCTATATGATGTTTTATTGATGGGACAGTGTACATCGTACATCGTGGGCTTCACAGGTTAAATGGATTTTATCTCAGTATGGATTTGGATACACATGAAGCAGGCTTCAAAACAACTCTAAACTATCTTCATATGCTACCTACAAATCGGTTTGGAATGTCGAACAATTTCTAACTGTTATCAACTTAAAGGTATATCGTAAAGCTCTATCAAGATTTCAATGCGGATGCCATAACTTAAGGATTGAACTTGGACGAAGAATCGGAATAGATGATGAAAGCAGATTATGTACACACTGCAGCCACTACGTAATACATGCAGTTGAAAATAATTCCACTTCCCTGTATGCAGAGCGTTTACATATATATATATATATATATATATATATATGTGTGTGTGTGTGTGTGTGTGTGTGTGTGTGTGTGTGTGTGTGTGTGTGTGTGTGTGTGTGTGTGTGTGTCTGGCATTTAAAGTGTATCCATCGTTACATCAATTACGCTATTATCATGCAATGTGTATTACTGTAGTATCTTTCCCCTGTTTGTAATATCAATTACAGCGGATGCATATGGTAATTTAGCAATTAGTATACATAGTTAGCCTTAATTGGTTATTTGGCATGACTCAAAAACATTGACTTAAAGGGCAAGTTAAGATCCGGGGTAGAAAATGCCTTCAGTAACCTATGCTTGCCATAAAAGGCTACCATACTTGTCGTAAGAGGAGACGTTGGTCAGGCTCGCTGACTGGATTGCCATGTGTCAGCGCTTCCCTACTGTGCAGATCGATACTCATGATGCTGATCACCGGATTGTCTGGTCGAGAATCGATTACTTACAGAATATATCTCAGTAGTTGGAATATTACTGAGTGTGTGGTTAAACACAAACCAGCCAACGACACCATATCGCGCGCAGCAGTGTAAAATTAACAATATATTGCTGATTTTATTATCATTTTGTATTTTCTACTTGATGACATTTCATTCAGTGTAGGTCATGCTGACTAGCATGGAGCTGTTTGTATTACGCCAACTTCCGTTTACTTAACACCTCTGTTACACAATCAAAGCTGTACTGCAAATGGTTGTTCCAGTTACACTTTCTCACCTCTTGTACCTTCATAATCTATCTGTCCCAGATCTTAGAGGACAGGTACCCTAATCGTGTATGTACGCGAGTGCACAAACTGGAGTCATTCTCAACAATAATCGACCATAGGGCTGTGGTATGTTATGCGTACGTGACCAAAATAATCAGTTACATTATTGCGGGCCCAGTGGACTGGTAGGTGACGTATTTGTATGGCACGTGGCGATACAAATTGCATGTTTCAGTATACATTACGCTCTTTCTGGATATTTATATCCTATCGCTGGTGTTGTGTTTTGCTGTGACGGTATTTGTGTTCAATTCCCGTCTTAGTGTACTATGAGTTAGTGGGTTTGACAACGCTGTGACAGTACTCCGGTTATATCGAGGAGTGTCAGCCTTATATGTGAAGGACAGTCGTCGTGATGGTGGGTCAGGGTGTTTCCCACTTAGGTGAAAACACGGATATTGTGCTCCCAGATCTGGATGCATAATCAAGGCAAACCGGACTCGAACCCGAATGGTTTCTGAGTGTTCAAGGGAGGCAACACTGCTCTCCTTGTCACGTCGTGGGGAGACTGAGTCATCCGTAACCCCCATTTTCTGTGTTAATTCGTTCTTCATTTTCGTGTCTCAGCATACATTAATCGCTTATCACGTTTATTGCGTGCTTCTTAGTACGTGTTCTGTTTTCACGCAATGTGTCTTAGCATGTTTAGGTTAATCATCCTTACAAGGAAGTTACTTAAACAATCTCTCCCGGGGCTTTAGACTTTATTTAAATATCTACTGCAGTGAGGGTGACTAAACGGCTTACAACACGAGGGCATGCTTATTTAATACGCGTGTAATGTATTAGGCATGATGAAGATTATCAAATTAAGCAGTATTATTATTTTAAAAAAACTTAGAAATAAGTGCCCTAGGGCAATTGTTTAGTTATGGTAATAAAACACTTCCAAAATCAATGGACGCAACCTTTGACATAACTCCTTTCACCTCTTAAAGAGTACCTTTCTACTGTGTTGGCAAAGGTTAGTTGGTTAGATAATTAAAAAAGCGAAAGTGAGTTGTGACTTGTACACCCAGCGTATACACCTAGTTGGATTTAAAAGCCAGCAAAGGGAGGCAATTAATCCATCGGGACGAGCTTTTGATGCATCCAGGATATAATGGAGATTTCTTGCTGTGGGGGATTTTCAGGACTAGTGTGTCTCGTGTCGTGCTATTGGTGGACTATTGTTAAAGACTACGTGAACCATACCCACTCGCTTTCTCTTATTAAACACAATTCATACATCTGTTCCGAGTATAGTCAAATCAGTTCAATGCGTGTTACAGTGGTACATTTTTTTTATCTAAAAGGACACAAACGGTCAATTTGTCTATTGTCCACATTATATTGAGCTGTCTGGTGTCGAATCCCAGATTCGCCCCTGTTGCATGCCTGGGTGTGAAAAGCCAGGGTTACAGGGTTAGTGTGTTGCACAAAGTATTCGCTGATTAAGACCAACATTTTTCTTAAATTCAATCTGGCACGCCGTTGCATAGTTGAAAAACTGTTAACGGGGCCTGAACCCGGTGCACTTATTCGCATCTTATCTTGGCAAGTGTACACTCCGACCAAGGGTTAATATCTGTATTGCAAACCTAGAGATATGCGGTCGAAGAACCGCGCCTACAGTTATGGTAGGCACTGACTATCGTTTGAAACATCACATCCGCCTCCGTGCCGCAATACCGTCCTGAGAGTTGAATGTCGGTTGTTCCATAGTCTGGACGCGTCTTACAAAACAACGTCGACATTTTAGCCCTTGTTTCCCTGTCGTGTGGTAGGGATTGAGGGGGCGCGATGAACGGCCGTCTTGTAGTATGATAAGTTGCGGCAGGAGGTGGCGTGGGTACTCTTGAACCCACTGAAATAATAAATCAAAATTGTTTTAGTTTATGGCATAAGGTTTTAATCCTTATACAATCTTCAATAAAAAATTGTGCCGCAAGCGACTGCGCCGATGGAAGCCTCTCATAAAGGGGGCGACAACTGACCCTCATGGTCGAATTCCCACTCAATCGATTCCTGAGAGAATTCTTCTCAACCAGGGATGCGCTGTGCAGTCTTCACTACTATCGCAAGACGATGGCTCAAGTGAGCAGCCCGAAATCAGGGATGCTGGGCTTGGGTCGTAACCGTAGGAAGGTCGCTTTCCGGGTGATTTTGGGCTAAACTGGTATGCAGGAAGCGATCCCAAAGGCGTGATATGGAGGTTTGATGAAGGCTGAAATGTCGGGACTCTCCAAATTCATGGGGCCTATGGAAAGAAATGGCGCATTTGTATTGTTTTTGCCGCAGTTACACGTGTCTAATATTCCCACATGATAACCGTTTCTTGTTTTCTTTAATTTTTTTCCACACAATTAAATGCCGTACGCTGTAACGGATAAAAAAGACTTGTTCAACACGCGATGCCCACGTGTTCCCCACGTGTCCGCTGAGTGAGTGATGGTGAGCAGGACATGAGTACCCGCAAACAGCTGGTGTCATCGTCAGCGGTACAAATATTCATCACCACTGCCATTGTGTCTGTATTGGAAGATAATCGAGACTCGTTAAAGTCTGCCATTAGTGTTTGATTTGTTTGGATTCCGCAATGTGAAGTTGATACCATTTATGATTCCAAGAGGTACATCACAATCCAGCTACACAGCTGTCCTTGCAGAAGATGCGCGAACGCTAGACTGACCCGTGAATATCCCGGTTAGTATTGGTCTTCAGGAACCCATGCTTGCCGATGCTCATACTGTCAAGCACTGGCTTATCTGGTCCAGACTTGGTTGTTTGATGGGCGCTAGTGTCCCGAGTTCGATTCCTTATGTGGTAACAAAGTGTTGAGCCAGTTCTCGTGTACCCGGATGTGATGTAGTTATAATATTTCTAACATCGGCCTAAAACTACACTCACTCACCCATTCACCCAGTACAGATCAACATTATATCAGTACAACAATTCAGATCAGTATTATATATAATATGGTAGCGAGATGTGCGTGTTTGTACCATTTAGGGACCTTTCATAATGTAAGGCCTGGGTGTGGGAGTGGGGTGGATGGGCTGGAGAGGATTTTAAGGGGTCACCCATTTTGTTCTGGGGAGGTAGGAGGGTCATCACTTCTGTACACGTGTACTGGAAGGAGGGAGTACTTTGTACATACAGTTGGGTAGGGGTAGGGGGGTGGAGGTTATTCACATTGTACCCGCTTCCCCATAAAAAGTCATCATCACGCCCACTGACCATAAATTATGACCAGAATGTAATAACACGCAGGTATTTAAAGTCATGGTGCGGGTCGATTCAGTCTCCTGCATATATATGCGGCTGGAGATCACGGCAGCTGAAGACAGCAACATCAACCAAATCATCTCGTTCTCAGTGAGAAATTTCGGCGTTTGAACAAACACGCATTGAACGCCTGCAATTCTTTTTATATTGTGTCGTTGTTCACGCGTCCATAAGAAGTGGTAAATGTCTTTCTTCGTCACACCTATTGTCAAGAGAATGTTAAAAAGGTATATTCTACAGTGATATTTTAGGACACGTGGTCTTGGTCGGGGTTTTCCAGGTTGAATTTAGATGTTATTGACTAATAGTAAGAAATACTTGATCGCCCAACCCAGCCTCAAGCTGAACACACATCCGCACCATTTGCCTATACCAATTGTTTTCTATATTGTGAATTGTTTTCTATATTGTGATGCTGTCGTGTCCATGCGTCTATAGGAGGTGATATTTTTTTTTATTTCTGCATCACACCTATTGTCACCTGGACGACAGATATAGGCGGCATATATTTTTACGGTGATGTTAAAGGTAACACTGTCTTCCACTCAGATTTAGATGAATTATTGACTCAAGTACACTCGACCAACGCAATGTTAAATTGCCTCCCTCGTTGTTTCAGTAGTCGCAAAAGTCATTGCTTCAGTTGTTGTTCCGCTCCATCTTGTGGAATTGCTTTGATATTGCTTGAGTCATTGCTTTATTGTCGATTCATCTATTGCCTTAATGTTGGTTAGGTAATTGCTTTGTCATCGATTCAGTCATTGTCTTGTCATCGTTACAGTCATTGCCTTGTCGTCGATTCAGTCATTCCTTTGTCATTGATTCAGTCATTCCCTAGCATCGATTCACTCATTGCCTTATCGTCAATTCAGTCATTCCTTGTCATCAAATTCAGTCATTGTCTTTCTCCAGTCATTGTTTCAATCCTTGATTGATTGAACTAATCTTCAGTCACTCAGTCACTGATGTCACGATTTTTCCAGTCATTGTTATCACTTCCTTCATCGCTCCAGTCATTAACTTTTCATCGGTTGAGTCGTCGCTTCATTCATTCATCCATTTTTAGTCATTGTTTAGTCATTATATAGTTACTGTTTCAGTTCATACTTCAGTGATTTCTTCAGTCACTGTATAGTGTCTTCTCGTCATCATGTTTTAAATTGCGTAAAACATACTCAGTTTCAGGAACGTGGGGGCAGAGTAGTGGCTAAAACGTTCACTCGTCTGAAGATCCGGGTTCGATTCCCCACGTGGGTTCAATATGTGAAGCTCATTTCTAGTGTCAGCCGCCGTGATATTGCTGTAATATTGCCAAGAGCGGCGTAAAACTACACTCTTTCACGCACTTTTAACTTTCCACATTTATTCAAAATATATTTTTTCCTGGGGATTTACTTAATTGCTATAACTTCCTGTAACAGTAATAAATGTGTCTTGTTATTTACACACCGAGCTGTTGTCAGTGTACCTAGTCACATGTCATGGCCACGTGGTATGTGTCTATATCATTGTGATACATGATATATGATTTATCAATAATCATTACAACTCTCAAGCAAAGAATAACATATTCAGTTGCCAAGCGATACGATTTTCCATCTGCATCTCTTGGAATGGTATGCACGTGTTCTTTGTAAGTTACATAACTGACCTAGCGGCGGCGACCTACATCGACTGCCGTGTTACATAAGCAAGGGTTGTACGTTTTTTAAATATGCATGCTCCCTCTGTATCAACGCATACACGTAGCACTGGTTGTCACGATCTGAAAACGTCTCAAGTTGACTCATCGTAACATTCATTTATCACGCCCTAAGACAGAATAAAAGGAAACCTTATTCAAAGCGTAGTTAATGTGCTGGTGAAGTAAGTAAAGGACGCCGATAGTTGAGTCGTGCATTGCTGTGTGTTCATCTTGAACGGCGTGCTATTAACGCTGGTTTTACAAAGCCATTAGGTGAACCGAAGTTAAAAGACAATAAATTATATTCTATGGCAACACCAATATTGTCGACAGATGGCACAACTAGGCTTTCTAAAGCTTTCACTTTGGTTTCTAAGCCCATAAATGCAAACATATTTTTAATTCAATTATTGCCAAATATATTTGTCTCATAGGCCTGTAGTGACGTGTATATGTTTCGGTTGACATTTGCAGATACGCTTTAAGTTATGCCTCGACATTTTAACTCTCGCGTTTTCAGTGAACTTTTAAAGATATGGCTGTAACCCAATTGCGTACATCACTGGGTTGTCTGAGCCAGACTCGATTACTTATAGATCGTAGCGTTTGACATGGATTGCATTGTTCTATATTACCTGCATGCATAAATTAATATGTTTGGCAAAGTCTACGTGATGTTACTTGACAACGTATTAGATTTTACTGGTATCTGGAGAAGTTGTTTTATTTGTTATAAAATTATGCAGTGGAAAGTATGAACTGCTAAATTCCAAAATATATTTAAAGCTTTCCTTGGTTAATTTTCGCATCAGTTTCATATTGTGCGTAATGTGACCTGACATTAAGTCTCCGATTGGGTACGGATCTGAAGTTCTTTTAGGCATATTAAATACCCTGAGTGTCCAAACACGTGGCACTTAGCAGTTGGCCTTGCACAGCACAGCACAGCACAGCACAGCACAGCACAGCACAGCACAGCACAGCACAGCACAGCACAGCAGTAGCATTGTTACTTGCCCTAGAAGCTTAGTTTTAATTGATAGTGTTGTTTAAATATACTCAAGTTATACATTACTGTTACTATGCTTACATAGAATTTCTTTTTTAAAAAAAACACTACAAATAATTAATTAGAAAATTATTTTTAACATAACATGTAACTGAAGTGTGTGCACTTGTGTATGCCTTTGCAATGGTGTGAAATTGGCAAATGTTTGCCAAACAGGTAGAAATTGTAAACTCCTATTCCATTCCATAAATGGGTAAGGTCTATTTTTCATCAATATACTGTTTTTCCTGAGTACATGTGAATGTTATGACTGTGTATTTGAGTAACGTGTCTATATTAAAATTCACTTAATGCAAACTGTAAAATGTTAATCTATTTGTTATATAGAATATTTTCCTAGAATGATATATTTGGATGTCTATTTGATATTTTGTCAAATGTTGCAGGACGCTTTCTTGTGGAATCTAATGTGGACTCCTGAACCGATTACCCTAGAAATAAAATGTCCTCACCTCTACCAACGACGTTGTTGTTTTGAAGAAGAGATGTGGTCACATATGTATTGAGTGAACCTCTGCCTAATGGACGAAATCAATAATTAACCAAAATACCCAAATCATCAAGTGCTGACAAGTACGACCCTTTATCATACAGAAGTATATCACTTACAAACTCAAGCTATCAACTGTATTGTTCTGTGTTGAAATCTACACTTTATAAGTATGTGGATAAAAACGACTTATTTGTAGATGGACAGAACCGTTTTAGGAAATGTAGATCGTTTGTAAAACACCTTTCAACACTTACTTCTATAGTGGAGTCAAGGAAGTCACTCAAGAAATTAATGTTTTTAGCTCTTAAAGATTTTGAAAAGGCGTACGACACCATCGACAGAGGTATACTTTGGATGAGATTATCACAAGCAGGTATATATCGCAGAATCTATGTTGTTTGTCACTCTCTGTATAAAAATGTGAAATCTTGCATAAGGGATTAACGGAAATTTCTCCCAATGCTTTGATGTACAACGTGGCCTAAGACAAGGTTGCCTGCTATTCCCTTTATTGTTTAACATGTATATAAATGACCTAATTGTCACACTGAAAGGACTCGAGGCCGATATTAATATAAATGAAGAGAGAGTGTGAGTTTTGCCCTATGCAGACGACATAGTGCTCCTAGCAGAGAGTGAAGAGGACTTAAACATAATGTTAGACTGTCTCTATAACTGCCGCATTGCATACAAGATGTCTGTGAACCAAGAAAAATTTAAAGTTAGCCATTGCAGAAATGTATCAACGGCAAGCGAAGATAAGCTCTCTTCCTTTGTGGAAGTTTTATTTTGTTTTCTGGCCTGATCTTCCAATGGACAAAGGCACAAGCAAGTAGAAATAAAAACAACTGGATTAAAGGACTTCAAAATAAATTAATGTCACTCAACCTGACGGACTTAAAAAGATGTTTCAAACGACTGTTACATAAAAGAGTGTGTCGCCAGGGTCAGAGAAGCGGTTTGCATCCAGCGTATACAAGCTTGGAAACAGACCCTATCTTGTGCACAGAGTAAAACTGGCAAGAGAAGTAATAAACTAAGTCATTATTGTACTTTCAAAACCGAGTACGCTGCTGAACCCTACACCCCTGAAAGAGTGCCCCGAGGCCACAGACAAGCGCTATCAATGTTTAGGAGCGGTGTAGCCATATTACACGTGGAGGCAGGCCGATATAACAACACACCCCTAGGAGAAAGCGTCTGTTTTAATTGTAAAGATGATGTAGAGGATGAAACACAAAAATGTTACAAAAAATATGTTATCAATGTGTTCCACTTTAAATGCTGGTTTTATAATATGTCTGAGGCTGATCACTCGGCTTTTATTATGTCAAACCAATATATTTTTACCAAAGTATGTCTGTCTGTCTGTACGTGTAGAAAACGGCTTTGTTAACCAACGAACCCAACAACCAACATGCCTGTAGAGGTAAGCGTGTGAGATCTACATCACTTTAGGCTTTCCTTCAATATGCAGGTGGGCTATGATTTGAATATTGTTTGGATCGGCATTAAACTCCACTCGCTTTAACAGTTTGTCCATTCGATACAATATCGAATCGTTATAACGTTCAGTCCCCGAGGTCTTATATACAACATGTAAATTCTTGACAATGTTTTCCTACTCAATATGTGTTTTAATTTTCTAAATAAACCAATAATTTTAGAGAGTTTTTCCCAATATTTCCGATGTGATAAGAGCAACTACCATAGAAGACAAAGTCAATCCCGGGTCTTCTGGGGTCGTAACAGAGCACAGCTGTGGTTAGACCAATTCTAAGCATTTTTCAAACCAAAAACGCAATATTTTCATAAGACTCTAGTTGATCTTCTGCCTCAAACAATGTGGAGGAACGTCTGGAATTTACATAAGACTACAGTTTATTACTCGCCCGTGGAAGATACTGCAGTGTAATATTTATACGGCATTGACGTCATAGGGCTTCAGAGTTAGGACTTCGTAATGATAATGCATCTGTCGCAGTGGAAATGGACCGTGCTTGGCCTAGGAAAACTGGGAGTCCTCACACTGTGCTCGTGAAAGATTTAGTGTCAAACTCGCGTTTGATCCCAAATCGTAAAGTCGTTAAATAAAAATGGTATTACTCTGAAGGTCGTTTAGTATCCTCTATTTATCTTACCCGTGAAGGTCCCGGGGTAGAATAGGCCTTCAGCAACCCATGCTTGTCGTAAGAGGCGACTAGCGGGATCGGGTGGTCAGACTCGCTGACTTGGTTGACACATGTCATCGGTTCCCAATTGCGCAGATCGATGCTCATGTTGTTGATCACTGGATTGTCTGGTCCAGACTCGATTATTTACAGACCGCCGCCATATAGCTGTAATATTGCTGAGTGCGGCGTAAAACTAAACTCACTCACACTATTTATCTGTCACTCCTCTGCCTCAAAAGACGTGAAAGAATACCCGATATTTACATAAGACTATAGTGTATCTGTCACTCCTCTGCCTCAAAAGAGCAAAAATAACATTCGCATTTTACATAACCCAAAAGTCTATCTGTCACTCCTCAGTCTCAAAATAGTGAGCGTGTGAGTATGGTTGAACGCCGTTTTTAGCAATATTCCCGCAGTGTCACGGTGGGGGACACCAGTAATGGGCTTCACACAAACGATTTAACCACCGCATCCTGGCTACTCAAAATAAGTGAAAGAACATCCGATATGTACATGAATCTAATTTATCTGTCACTTCTCTAACGCATCAGGAATTAAAGAACACCCAAAATGTCATAAACTGCAGTCATATGGAGAATAGGGTTTTCAAGACAGATACCTACAAACAATTCGTGTCTACAGTACTTTGAACTAACTGCACACTTGAAGTCTTTATACACAAGGGAATTTGGCATTTTGTATTTATCGGCGTCCTACCGTTGTGTGATTTAAAGTCAAGAGGGAGCAATTGCATAACTATAAGGAAAGGCTTTTTCTCTATTCGGATGATCACGACATTTCGATACAGATTTTTGTATCGTTGTCAAACTGGTGACACGTACAAGATACTGTATCGCTACGTCGCATTATCAGAATAAAAACGTTGTTAATCCATAAAGCTTGTCCTTGTACACTCCCCAACTTCTTAATAATGCCACTCAAAGTGGTTAGTTACATAACTGTTACATATTTTAAGCTATTACCCACGCGGTCAAGTATGGGTAGTTGCATACTAATCTTGTCACACGGGTGTAGAATCGCTTTGACCTGTGACTTGAAATGA
This sequence comes from Haliotis asinina, assembly GCF_037392515.1. Classification (NCBI taxonomy): domain Eukaryota; kingdom Metazoa; phylum Mollusca; class Gastropoda; order Lepetellida; family Haliotidae; genus Haliotis; species Haliotis asinina. The sequence continues at coordinate 77,576,925 of NC_090281.1, forward strand.
GATCCTAACTATTTGATTAGATAACCGGTGACCTCTCAATTACGTCACGATGTGACGGAACTATCTTTCCATTCATAACGAACGCGAACTTATACTCATTTCGGTAATGTAGACAATTGTGAACGTTGCCATGTCGCTGTTTAATTTTGAGTTGAAATGAGTCAATATATCTGTCTAAAAACATAAAAGCAATGTCTCCACCAGCTGAGTGAAGCAACTGCAAACAAGGAGACGCGATGCTACGGATTAGTTTACTGTGGGAGGCTGTTCGAGGCGATAACAAATGACATGCATCGTGACGTAGTGACATTAGAATGTGACGTCATGCTAAACGTATACAACAGAAGAAGATTCTTTCGTAACGTCTTTCTGAAACCGGTTTCGGTTTGAAACCATAAAAATAACAAAAATATTTTGTCAGTTTATGCGTGTAAAACGTAGGTAATAAATAAAAATACCAGACTCGGTCTCATTACATATGAATTATCATGACGGGAAGGTGTCTCGGCAGGAGATATAGCCAGGGCATACAAAAAGTACCGGTTGGTCTCATATACATGTAGATATGTAATTTATAGATAGAGTTTACTAAACGACCTCCCGTGTAATACCAGTTTTATTAAACGAGTGAATGATTTGGTATCAATCTCGAGTGATTTGGTATCTTTCACGAGTTTAATGAAAATGGTATTTCACAGAAGCGAGTTTAGTATTCTGTTTGTAACTTTCAACACATATTGATAGAAACTGCGGCTACAGTGTGAGGATTCCCATGAAGTTTTCATTCCAGTCAAACAACTCTAGTACCACTGCGATGACTTAGCATAACATCACTACCACAGGCTAATTTGCATATCACGTGACCGGACTTTTCTCTTGTTTGCAAACAAATGCACACATTCATTAATATGCTGAGACTGGCATAAGGCAAGCGATTCAACGAGGTTTTCATAATGTTTTACACTGTTACGTAATGTTTTTCTACTACTGCATCAGTAAGGGTTGACTATACATATTTATATTTCAAGCCGACATAAAAAAACCATAGAGGATACTAAACGACCTTCAGTGTAATACCATTTTTATTAAACGAGTTAATGATTAATCAGATTAATTACTTAATCAGACGAGCGAAAGCAAGTTTGATGCTAAATCTTTAACGAGTTTAATAAAAATGGTATTTCAGGGAAGCGAGGTCAGTATTCTGTTTATTACTCGCTAACATAAATTAACAGAAACTGCGACGAAATTGTCTATGGTGTGAGGACTCTCAGCTTTCCGCGAGTCAAGCAAGGTCTAGTAAAACTGCGACAGCGACATTAGCGATGTGACGTCACAACTTTGAACCATTTTGACGTCATACGTCAAGCGGCATTGCACTAGTGTAATATTGCACCCAGATTGTATCACCTATTTCAGCACGGCTCCCTTGGGAGTTGCATTCGTCGCCTTACACGCGCATCCTGCATGTCGTTGGATAGCGGGACCCTGGTGGGTCACTGAGAATTTGTCCCGTAGAAATATTACACCGCAGTATCTTCAACAGGCGAGTAATAAACTGCAGTATCTTCCACGCGCGAGTAATAAGGTCAGTTATGTACTATTTTCAGTGCTTACTGACAAACAGCGTGCCGTCACACGAATATCCCTCCAGTACTGACCGCCAGGTGTTTGCGTAAAGTACTGGAATAACAGTCAAACACCAGTAACGTCAGGAAAATCATGAACACACTTCATTCTGACTGACGTTGTGAAGAACCTTGGGTACAAACACCAACACCTTGAAGTGGATTCTCTGTCTGATTGATCGCCAATGCAATGTATGTAATGTTGGCGTGATGTGTTTATTAACATGAGGCCTATAGTAGAATAGCTTAGCTTTAATCAGTGCCGTTACTGACATCATTGAACAGCCCAATGTAAGCTGGTTCTTTCAGTTATTAATCATATTGTGAAATAGGAACAATCAAAATAAACAACAGGTGGATCTCTGTACGAGGCGACTAATGGACCGGGTGGTCCCATTTGCGTAGATCGATGGTCATGTTGTTGATCAGTGGATTGTCTGGTTCAGACTCTGAGTACACGATGCCATTTAGAAAGTGGTCAAATGCAACATATGTCATATTTGGGATTTCACTTTCTCAGTAAAGTACAAATTCTAGTACTTTTTTGGTTGAGTCTAGAAGTCTGGAAGTCGCGGTGGCTGAGCGGGCTAGGCGGCTAGGCGGCTGACTTTGTGTGCTGGCGATTAGGTGCCTGACTCTGAGGGTGCGGGTTCGAATCCCGGATGGGACTCAACCAAAAAAGTACTAGAATTTGTACTTTACTGAGAAAGTGAAATCCCAAATATGACATATGTTGGTTCAGACTCGATAATATACAGACAGCGCTATGTAACAGAAAGCTCCAGCGTGCAACAAACAAAAGATGAGACACTATGTCGCATGACATGTAACAAAAGTATGGAGCATCATAAAATATTTCATATGTGCTTCCAATATCAACGAACAAACAGTCCATCTATAACATCAACGTTATGTTAATGTCGAGCGCGCTGTTGCATGAATAACATGAAATATGTCATCATGGCGAACCACATATCATCACATATCTGAAGTCCTTATGTAACCCTTTCATCAAACAGATGAAACAGCTACGTTATGAAATGTAACGATTACGTAACATCTAGGTCACAACACATGTACAACCACACGGAATCCCAGCAGTGAAGTATCCACACACGCACACACACTGTTGACACACACTCTCCCCCTACCCCGTCCGCGTTTAGTTCTCACTGTTTGGCATTGCTTTGTAGCGACAATCAACATATGGCTCAAATCATCTGATTCAGCCCTGCATAAAAATAATTCACTTACCTATTTTCACAAAGTTGTGTATCACAATATAACAGGTGTTTACTTATTTTACATAACAAGCATTGTCGCAAATAGCAGATCGCAGCATGCAGGGTGCGGATAAGCCTCAAGGCGTGGCATTTAGGCAAGCTTGCGACTCGATTTCAGGCAATATATACACATGGAAAATAGTATCGCAACACCTGTGAGCTTTAAACCACATACAGCCATTTGTATTCATAGCATATTAGTTATGCTTTATTGTATGGAGCAAGTTACTGGTATGTGGAATGCTGGCGTACTAGTGAGCACTGTTAAAAGAAACAGGTGACAGAGTGGCTTGCATATCTTCGTTTGTCAAGCAGAACGTCAGATATTGTCTGAAAAGGGATGGGTATAGATGCAGTTCATTATTCAAAGAGAACAAAGAAGTGAGAATTGCTTGGTGTCGCTGGGATTTGACGTGACTGTGAAGGGTTCTCTGGTGTGACTAGAGTCAATTCTTTAAAATTTGCTTACGACAGATGGCCGAGCTCTATATAACTTCATATACTCAAAGGAGTATGTTGGAGTGCATGTGCAATTGGGTGTAGCTTCATATGTGGTCAAAAGGATGTTTCTGTATTTGGCGGAGATTGCAACAAATACTGACTCGGTTGCTATATAAACTCCCGTTCAAAACAAAGTGCACACCCATATATTTGGTCACTATACATTTACTTCGTTCTAATTGATACCTATTTTCACGAAAAACATGTCTAAAGAAAACAACTAGCGGGATACATTCTCCGAAACGCAACCTCCACCATTTTGCGCACTTTGCACGAAATTTTACGTAAATCGTGTTTTTTTCACTCTTGCACGTGCAACCAACAAGAAACATGGGTATAAAAGACGTTGTCGTATTGTAACGGAGGCATACGATAAAAAGAACACTAAGAAAATGCCGAGACTAACGCGGGAACAGAGAGAGAGCCATCGGAATGTCGCAGATGGGAGCTTCTGACAGTCATATATTGCCAGGACGTTCGGCTGCACAAGACAGACCATCATCAGACTGTTTAGACGGGTTCAGCAGACAGGCCAGACAGCTGATCGACCGAGACGTGGCCGTCCGAGGGTGACCACACCGCAAGCAGACCGGCACATACGGGTTTTGCATCTTCGGAACCAGATGTTGACTGTGACGTCATCAGCTGCAAAAACATTGGGGCACCGCATCAGCAGGTTCACGGTGATGGGGAGACTTCGCGCAGCTGGCATCCGGCATATCGACCTTTCCGCCGGATGGCCTTGACCTTCCAGCATCGCAGGAACCGGTTACAGTGGACCAGGACGGTACGTCGCTGGCAACGTAGCATCTGGGCTCGTGTACTCTTCAGTGATGAAAGCAAGTTCAATCTGTTTCATTTGGGTGGCCGGTCGAAGGTCTACAGGCGTAGAGGAGAACGTTTGGCGCCAAACTGCATACAACAAGTTCATCCGTTTAGTGGAGGAGGTGTGATGGTTTGGTGAGCCATTTGCAACGACCAGAAGACTCGCCTAGTGACTATTCGACGAAATTTGACAGCGGAGAGATACAGGGATGAGGTGTTGCCGCCTGTGGTATTGCCCTTCGTACAACAGCACCAAGGAACGCACATGACAACGCGCGACCACACACCGCCAGGCTTACCACAGACTTTTTCAACCGCCAAAATGTCGATGTTTTGCCATGGCCATCTCGTTCACCTAACCTCAACCCCATCGAACAGTTATGGGATCACCCCGGGAGGCAACTTCGACGTCGACAACGGCAACCACACAACGTTCAACAACTGGAACAGGCTCTCCATGACGAATGGGCAAGAATTCCTGATTACGTCTTCCATGAGGAGACGTGTCCTGGTGTGTATTGATGCCAATGGGGGTTACACAAGATATTGAGTGTGTTACCTATTGTTAGGACTTCATGTCGTCTGTTTTGGTGAGAATGATCATGACTTTCTCATCATCAGTTTTGAAAAGTGTCGTTTTGACTCCATGCTTGTTTGGCTTAACATCACTGGAACAATTTCGGTTCTAAATGGTTTATTCTTATGTCATTATGTCTGTTTGAAATTGCGCTTCAATACACATTTTCAATTATGTATCAGCGTTGTGTTGTTTGGCTGCTATTTCACGTTTTCTTGCCTGTGTACTTTCTTTTGAACAGGGGTTTACATCGCACTATCGTGTATACACTATTGTCTGAATGGCGAGGAAACGTACCGATGAATTTCACTTTAAACAAATAAAAGTAAATGAAATATAGTGAAATCCTCACTATTTCACCTTGCCAATTTAAACTTTTATCCTAACTTGAATGAAATTCTGAAATTTAAATGTTCCTAATGAGAATTCGCAATCGTAATTTCACTTTATTCGATATATTTCTTTGTTTTAAGTGAAATTCACAGTTTCCACAGCAAACAGACTGTAATATTTATATAGCGAATGTCGATCTCATCTGCTCACAGGCGCTTTGTTTTTCCCTCGATCACTGAATGTCAATGTCAGCGACACATCGCATTTTTCAATCTCAAATTCCTGGGGATCAAACAACTCTTGCAGCCATTTAGGCGCATCACGTTGATGGGGCTTTCCAACGTCTTACGACATACCCATCACAACTGGATGGACTGGGGCACACAGTCACAGTACTTTGTCCAAGGTTACTACGTGGGTTCTTTAATGTGCACAGTTTTGTGTACTGTACACAAGGGGTTGTGACAACACTGAAAGTTGACTCCAAGGTTTTTACACCCGGTCACGGGTAGGCTCGATCTCGGCACCTTAAGGTCGCCAGCCTGCCGCCTTGGATTGCCCACCCCACCCTATCATAGTTGACCCAACTGTGTTGTTTTGGATCGTATTAATGATTGTATGCTGGAATCTTCAAAATGTTTGCTTCAATGACTAGTTGTTCATTTTAGCGTATAACACTACAATATCATTATCTCTTGAGGGCCCATTTACCCAGACAGTTAAATGAATTGAGTTTTTAAGTTGTTGTTGTGCTTAATGGTAACATATTGATGCTATAGCAATACCGGGCGCTGCTATATTTTTTCAATGTGTGTCGTGTGTTCCCCTGGAAAAGGTTTAACAGTCAAATCATTTCTCACTTCCTTCAACCATGTCAACTAATATTGCTGGCAATGAAATCGAGTAATGCCAGAGACATTTGAGACGGGTTCCAGACGTTGAACGCTCACGTTTTAGTGGAATAAAGTTATTGCATTTGGTACAATGTAAGTAATTTTGAATATTGATGTACATGGGTCACTGGACTCGTTGTTCGAGGTTTCAGAGAACGGAATCCATACAAAATACCAATGCCAAAATCATAGACACCTTCATAGACTAGCAAAATCATAGACCACGCGTAAGAAATGATCACCGCAATTCCCCATACAATCACATATAATGCTAGTTGCTGTGTATTCTGTGACATTCATGTGCTGCAGTGACATAGCATCAAACATTAGAACAAATGGTACCAGTTATTCTATTTTTTTCAAATAGGGACATCTCAGTGTAAATACGTTCTTAAATAGCTGAAATAATGCTGAAATATCTACAGCAAGGCTTCCAGTTTCAGTTGAATATCTTATCTGTCAAAAAGAAGGGTTTCCCCTTTGCTTGCTGCAGGATTTCAGAAAAATGTGCTAACAGATCTGATTGTATAATTTATATAAGATTTGACAGCAGGTAAAGAGCGTCACTGACCCTCATATGATGGGTTCAAATAGCATCCATTTTGGCTTAGTATGCGAAAACACGCGTTGGTTGACAGTTCCGCTGACTCAAACACGTTGGTGACATTTCGTAGTTTGTAAAGAGATTATTCAACGAGTCTTCACTTCTTAGCAGTGCTAGTTTGTGTATCAACCACATAGAAGCCCCATCGCCCCACAGCATCATCCGAACTATATATATCTGCAGCCTTTGTCAATCACGTCTGCGCCAGTGAACTGTTTGGAACACCTGTCGCATGCGTCGGTTGTACAGTTCTGAAAATTACCTGAGGCGGTATCGCGTTGATGCCGGTTTTATCACAAAAGTGTCAGTCTGTGAACAGATGATATTCTGTATGCTGTCATATTTCTGACGCATGTGCGTTTCCATGGCAATAACTTTGGCTTCGACTATGTTCCGTTGTCAAGTTTTGCAAAGACTAAAACAGTAGTTCCAAAGTCGTTCGATTATGAAAAAATGTTATCGATCGCTTGGTCGTTTGGTCAGTACGACAAATCTTAGCTTATTTAATTAGCACCAGCAGGCATCATTGGCAGGCATATATATTCACGAAGAGTATTTCAGCATTGTGTAACATACTGATGACTTTGTCGTCGTTTTTACTATATTTGTTGCTTCAGTTTGTTTTCGAGATAATGCATGTGTGTACGGATACGTGCGTGTGTGTACGGATATGTGCGCATGTGTGTGCGAGCGTTCACTCGATGCAGCCCTGTTAATCTACTCTCGAAGTTTCTCTTTTACTTTGTTTTCACCATAACCTCCACAAATCGGGTTAGCTGGTATGAGCAGCTCACTCACCCGTGACAAAAATGCAGACGCTTTAATTGGCTTATTATGATTAACAGAGCATGATGACCTTATAACGATGTGTCTTCGTATCCAGTTGTCCAGGGAGGTATCATGTCACTCTGAAGGTCTGTTTTCATTACGACTTTAAGGCGATGGCACGACGTGTAGGTTACATAAACTCACAACATTCTTACGTAAAGTCTCTGCTATTGGGCATTATGTAAGCATGATCTATAACTATAAATAACGCTGTCTGGAGAAAAAGACAAGGCGACACTGGTGCAGTATAGGAATCAATTAACAACGTTCCAGAGGTCGTTGAAAGTTTGCATTTTAACTGCACATGCAGTCATCGGTGCACTTACCAGTCAAAGGTACATCTCTGAAGCATTCGCTTCAATGTTTCAATTACAATCCATATTTGGTATTTTACTAGCGTTTCAAAAGCATGTGGGGCTGGTTGTCATCAGTTTTGTTGCGTTTCGTTTGTTTAACGCCACCCTCAGTAATATTCCAACTAAAACTCGTGGCTCTGTAAATAATCCAGTCGATAACAGACAATCCAGTGATCGTGAGCAAGAGCATCTATCTACTGGGACACGATAACGTGTGTCAACCAAGCCGGCGAGCCTGACCATCCAATCCTGTGAAATGCATAATTGGTGATGTTTTGTAGCAGTCATTCGTCGAGTGAATCGCTCTACAGACGCACAGCTAATCATTCACTCACAATCGTTTTCTACAAATATATTTTGTCAGCAAAGATTCTCTAAATTCACCCCATGTAACATCAACAGTATTCGTGAAGCCATATTTCCATTTGTAAATTATCAATCTGAAACCGTAGCAGTATAGATGTTAGGATTACAGAATTGTCATGATCGTGAGAATCCTACAAATGAAGATCTGGGCCTAGATTTTCGAAGTTCTCTTAGCGCTAACATAGTAGTAAGTTAATGTTAATGTATGGCACTTACGACTATCTTTGCGCTAAGACAACTTCGAAAATCTAGGCCCAGGGCCCTCATTCTCGAAGCGTTCGTAGCCCTAAGAATTCTTAACTTTGATAGTAGCCAATGTGTTGAGAATGGGCTTAAGAAGTTCGTAGCGCTACGAATGTTTCGATAATAGCCAGCCAGATCATTATGTCATCGAACCTACAGCTGGTGTATAGCGTAGATTCAGATTCGCGCTATACACCGATAGGATGAAATGGGGTTAAAGAGGTTCCTGTGGTTCCTGTGCATGACGTATGCGACGGGATGTTACAGTAGGAGCGCGTATCTCTCAGCTTGTTTTGTTTCATGTTACGCAATTATTTCCCTGTATCTTCCTTCTAATCGTACTTCCTGCTATTTTGGCAACGCAGACATTTATCCTGAGGTAAGCTTGGGCAAGAGTTACGTACCTCCCCTTATACAATTAAATTTGGGTATGCTGTTTTAAATGGCGCTAATGTTGATACCCCCTGGTAACATATTTTTAAATATTAATCTAGTGTGAATTTACTATTAAAAAAAACAATTTATAAAAACATTTGTTAGTATACAGATCTTTTCTTTCATTTGATGAATCAATATATATTTTTTGTCTTTATAGAAAATGTGTCAAAGCCTTCATACTGCCTTGAAAGTTGATTTTCCTGCTTTGTTTCATATCAGTAGTGAAAACATTTATAAAAAAATACCGTGTAATAAAAGTAGACAAATTACTTTTAAGAGAACTTTTATTGACATATTACTTTTTACAGAAGGTGCCCTAAGGGGGCGCCGCTTGTCAAACAAATGCCGTGGTGACTTGCTATTGTTATTACATAATTAGATTTGGGACACATTTTCTACAATTTCTTGACAATTTGATACGTATTTTGTTTCGAACCTCCTGAACGTTGCACATACTCGTAAGAACATTTCGCTCGTATGACAACATTCATGCATGAGTAGCTGCTTGTACTAACCCAGTCCAGCGGGGTTCTGTTGTGCTAGCCAGCTGAGATGTGCCACAGTTAAGCATGAATACCCCACCCCCCCACCCCCACCCCCCAGACACAGTATACTGACTCCGACACGACTAGTCATTGTTTTACTCATTAATGCAGGCAGAGACCATTCTCAGACGCTCTAAGCACAACACGACGGTGTCAGTCCGCGCGCTTATAAATTACCGATATTCGGTCGATATTTCAGTATTGAGGCCCAACTCTCATATTTGTAAGAGTGAGTGGGTGAGTTCGGTTTTATGCAATATTCCAGTAATCTCTCGGTAGGGGACATGTAAAAGGGGTTTCACCTATGTTGGGCATCGAACTGGACACTTCGGAGAGAAAAACGAACGCTTTAACCACCAGGCTATCCCACTATTTCTATTTGTGACTACGGCTCTCCTTCGGTACAGTTGATAGTCAGTCTAAGTAAACTTATCCTCAGTATTTTTCGTTACACTCCACTACTGAGCCTAACAAAATCTTAAGGGAGGTCGCGTCAGGTGACCTTTGAGATTGACCAATCAGAACACAGCTTACCAAATCGCGAAAGTGCACATTCGCACATCCCTTTTGAACTTTTTATCTCGGAAAGGTTCGTACCCGAACTATTCCGAATGCTATTTAGCGTACGATCGCTTCCGGATGATGCACACAACGTACGTACTGCCATGACAAGACTGAGTAAACAGTCGCTGAAAATAGTGTTTTTGACAATATTCAAGGATGTTAATTTGCGGAAATATTAGCTAATGGTAACCATGTCAACAAAAACCCCAAGGCGTATATACTGCAGGTCAAACAACTGTGTTATATGCTCATTTTTGTTTGTGAAGAGATCTGTGTCGGTGACCTGAATATTTTGAAAGTCCCTCCGATCCCTAAATAGTAGTCGTTGTCTGGTTGGTTAAATCTATTTAACCGTCTCGCATTTGATTGGACCGTCATTGGTTGCTCAAAGATTACCTGACGCGACCTTCTACTAGGTTTTGTTAGACTCAGTGGTGGTGTGTAACGAAATACTCTGAGACGAAGTTTACTTAGAATTGACAGTTTCAGTTTTTCATTGATAGCGGACCCGTGAAGATCCGGGCTAAAACCTGTCTTCAGTAACCCATTTTGTTGTAGGAGAAGACTGACGGGATCGGGTGGTCAGACTCGTCAGACTTTTTTGACACATGCCATCGTTTCCCAATTTTGTAGAACGATGCTCATGTTGTTGATCACTGGATTATTTACACAGCACCACATTGATGCAGAGCTTGACTCAACGCCTACTGGGTGGCTGAGGTGACATGCATTGAAGATTTTATGGACGCATCGTTTTGTCCTTATAAGGGACTTAACTCTGACGAGCCTAGCTGATGTTTCAGCGACTGATCCCATTTCGCTGTTCACTGAACAAGCTGTATCACTCGGCTTATAATTTAGTTCAAGATTCCATATTTATCTATAATTTGGTGTTTATATCGATTGTGTTATTAATAACAGAAAGGAATGTAGAATGTAACTTCTTTGATTGGCATACTAGAATTTGAGGAGAAGAACAATGAGGACATTTTATGGATACACAACGTCTTTATTCAGCAGGGGAGACCGAGATCATTTGTAACTCGGGGCAACTGTAACAAGGGTGATAATGCTAAAAGTTTTCGCTCAAGCATAGTGTAGGTGGGTAGAGTTATCCCCCTTTGCTTTCCTGCGGTTCACATTAGGCGTTTGTCAGCTGTTCGTGTATGACCTAACTAAATTTTTCATAAAAGGTGAAAAAACGTTCTTAAATCTTAATGCGGTCAGTGTTGCTCAATATGAAATTAACTTTCCAATTGTAAATGTAATGTAATGGTGAGGATGATATGCATTCTAATTAATTTGATAGATCCATTACATATGGTGAATTTGCACAGAGTTTGCCGTTTTCGTAAAATGTCAATGGTATCAAAACGTTTGCAGCGAGGTCTGAATGTCAAAACACTGAAAAAAGTACTGATATTTGTCGCTCTTGTCTTCGCTGAGTCCCATGTCAGGCTATCTCTGTTACATCCGCCCCATAGGAGATGTGTGGGATGCGATGGTTAATGTGACCAGAACGTAAGTTCCATTGTACAGGCGTACCAATACCTTTCACAATGCAAAAATGACAACTGTCAAAATAACTTGTCAAGTTATAAATGCATGTCAAACATTCCCTATAATCGCCATGTTTAATGTAAATGTGTAGATGTTACACTTAGATTGAGAAATCAGTTATTTCATGAAATGACTAAAAAAGGTCAGCCTTTTGTGTGTCAACCATCAATATATTTCAGTCATTTCATGAAATTTCACTTAATAACTTAATCTACAAAAGTGGATCACAACTGCAATATCACTTAATGTCACTAACAGCGACTGTTGTTCTGCGTGGCCTCAAAGCATGTATATGTGTTTGTTTGATACTTGATGACAGTGTCCAGAGAAGCCACACCTCACAACCCCCTGTCCACCACATAATATAGATGAAATGCAATTTCATGAAATGACTGAAGTATATTGATTGTTGTTTCATAAAATGACGCGAAATGCCTCACCCTCTTGTTCATTTCGCGAAATGACTGAAATGTTTAGTCATTTCATGAATGACGGATTTCACAATCTGACTGTCACATATATATTGTTACAGTGTGATCTAACACAGGAAGATTAGCCTCTATATCTTCCGTTACTGTACGGGGCGGTGAGGAAGTCTTGCGGTTAAAGCGTTCGCTCGTCACGCTGAAGACCTGGGTTTAATTCCCCACATGGCCCACATGGGCACAATTTGTGAAGCCGATTTCTGGTGTCCGTCCCTGCCTTTACATTGCTGGAATGGTGCTGAACGCGGCCTCCAACTATACTCACTCACTTTGAAGATTCAAATTATTTTGATGGATTGTTACTTGGTCACCTTGTGTTTATGTCCTCCTCGTTATAAAAGTCGCTATATAAACCACCGGAGATTACACAGGTGTAAACGCCAGCGCTTACAAGTGGACGTCATCCAAAAAATCCGAAATGAAACTCTTTCGAGTAATAGCTACATATTTTATTTAACTAAATGGTACATTTACATCGTTAGTTGAAATAATTACATGATACAGATAGAATTATTATGTCTTTTATTCGAGGATACCAGTAAATTACTGGTGAAATGTACTGACGCAAGGAAGAAAGACGATAACAATCAGTATACAAGATTAATATAGGACTTGAAACTGACATGTCAGTTCAATGTTACTCTCTCTCCCTCCCTCCCTCATTCATTGAATGAATGGCAAAGATGTATTCCATGTGTGATGCAGAATGCTCTCACGGGATATACAATACCATTCTGATCGCAAACACATGGGTGAAACCACCACCTCTTGTCTGAAAACAGCAGCGACAAACACGACTTCTGCGCTATTTCCGCACAAATGTGCCTTCCGCGCAGAGAATGAGCAGCGCTGCCTTGGTTTGGTATGCTGTGGATCTGGCTTCGTGCCCGCTGGAGAGGCGTAAACAGGCGTAACCTTGGACAATTCGGTCAGCTCATCTGGGAGCTGACGTCACTGGATATGATTGTACTCCTTGAGCTGAAGACCAAATTCTAGAAGTCGAACCCGTGACATATCTCTTAATTCTTACCTATTCGATTCAACACTGGAGCCACACATGTCGTGCAGCGAACTTAGTGCAAGGGGAGCATTCATTTCATTAGTTCGTTTTCATTTTCCCCACTGTCTATTTATTTATTTATTTATTTATTTATTTATTTATTTATTTATTTTTCCATTACATCATCTCGACAACCACAACCTGCAATCAAACAAACCGATTTGTCTGTAATATTCTGGGTAATTTTTGTTAGTTTTTACAAAAATTACAGAGGATTTCAGTTACATTTTTGTGAATGGAGCCCTCCCAGAAGACATACCCTACATTGGTTTGGTATGCTATGTATCTGGCTCAGTGCCAGAGGTGTAAATAGGCTTCAACTTTCGACAATTCGGTCAGCTCAATGACGTCATCGGATAAACATTCTTGGTGAAGTTCCTGTTGCACAACAGCTTCTCTTCTCACCATATGGTGTATAGTTGTTAACGTACTCTTTCACGTAGTGCATGATTACCTGTCATTATCTCACTGCAACAGACCCGTGAAGATCCGGGTTAGAATTGATCTTCAGCAACCCAAGCTTGTCGAAACAGGAGACTAACGGGATCGGGTGGTCAGACTCGCTGACAATATTCCAGCCATATGGAGGTGGTCTGTAAATAATCGTGTCTGGACCACACAGCCAAGAGATCAACATCATGAGCATCGATATACGTAATTGGGATACGATGACATGATTGTGTCAACCCAGTCAGCGAGCCTGACCACCTGATCCTATTAATCACCTCTTACGACAACCATGGGTTGTTGATGACCAATTCTGATCCAGATTTCATGGGTCATTTGTGCCTTAACACAGTCGACACCAGGCGGCGTTTCGTGATTAACGTACTGTTGTTGTTGTTTTTTTCTTAGCGCTCATTTACCTATATCATCCCTCTGCAAAATGTGATAAACATATTTCGACAAAGACAATACTCAATGTGGATGCGTAAATCTCTGACAGCGTCTAGTTGGATACATTATACCTGATTATTGTTGATCACAGGTAGACATACGTGCCGTTGTATTGCAATTTGCCTTCATACCGACCATCCAGATATAGGCCACGCTTGACTGCCGTTGTTGTGAAGATGTGCCTACTGGAGAATGGAATGCGTTGCATACTAAACAATTAAAGGAGTTAGTTATGAATATTCTGAGAGATTATAATGTGCGGAAGACGTGCTTTAGTGGCTTAGAGCCTACTGGCTCCACATAAAAAGGCTTATCCTTGGACAATTCGGTCATACTGGTAACTGACGTCATCGGATAAACCCTCTTAGTTTATTTGCCGCTGAGTAAAGGAAATTTCAGACGACTGATTCCATACGAACTGTTTGATAATGAATGACAACACCCTTTATAAGTTAAGTCAAATAAGATAAAAGACAGGTTTCTGGAAAGAGCTATCAAATTGCTATGGTCCCTGATTCAGAGGACCCGTGAAGAACTGATCTTTAAAAACCAGTGCTTGTCGCAAAAGACGGCTAGCAGTATTAGGAAGCCTGGAAATTTATTGCCTAAATTCAAACACGTTAAAACCTGTAAGCCGTAAAACGACTTAATTGTGTATTTTACGAGGACACAGCGTAGAGGACGTTTCTGGTGAACCACCTCTGCTTCAGAGCAGAGACCATACAATAGATATGATTGGTTTCTGCTTCTAGTCATGACTAAATGGTGCAGAATCGCAAGTTTGACACTGAGAACCATGAACACAGGTTTGACGCTTAATACAATAGGGGGTTGATGTGCTACATCCCGATGTCAAGCTTTCAAGATTACACTCATGGTGAAGAAAAACATTATTGACTAAAGCCTGTTAGTCTCCCCTGGTCTCCATCTTTGACGATATTCACACCGTTTCGGGATGCTATGGTTGCCGTTTTTGGATGCTAGCTGTATATGACTGTCGTTTTGTACGCTCGGCGACCGATCTCGGGCGCTGTTGTAGCTCACATACGAGGGTTTTGGTTTTATTTTCATTTCAAACGATTAATTTTCCGTTGCAGATCGTTTTTTCGGTTTTAGAAAATATTGGGAGTTTTGGAAGTTTATTTTCCTCTTTTGTTGATTTTTGTTGTTTTGGTGTATATGAGTTCAGTTTTGATTATTTATTCACCGTTTGCATGGCAGACCTATTAGTGTATTGTCCAAACACAATCAGCTCACAATCACGGCTTTCCGCTCTGGCACAGATGTTGAAGTCAAAACAGCAGTTATATATTCACATTCCTATTACTTACTTAATTGACAACACCTGTCGGCTCGAAACGAAGAACGCTTCTGTCACGTACCATCATTGTGAAATCAATTTAGGGATCCAACATGTGTCGCTCCTGGCTAGATGATTGACTAATGTTTATGTACTGATTAACTTTGGCGTCATGTCTTAATGAGAGCGGTGGACGTGGGGTAGCTGTAGTGTCTCGCAACCATAAGAACCTGACAGAATTATAGCTCTGTTTTAATATATTAAATTTTGACATTATTTATAGACTGGTCATTTGTTGTTCCTGACGGGAGGTGCGATGAAATAATGTTTTATAAAGAGAACATCAGCTGAATACCTGCGCAAAACCAGTCTTACACCTCACCTTCCAATAAATGACAACCATGGTGTCGAGTTTCAAATACAACGTGAAGATACGGCCAATAAATGACAACCATGGTGTCGAATTTTAAATACAACGTGAAGATGCGGTCAATAAATGGCCACCATGGTGTCGAATTTCAAATACAACGTGAAGATACGGCCAATAAATGACAACCATGGTATCGAATTTCAAATACAACGTGAAGATACGGCCAATAAATGACAACCATGGTGTTGAATTTCAAATACAACGTGAAGATACGGCCAATAAATGACAACCATGGTGTTGAATTTCAAATACAACGTGAAGATACGGCCAATAAATGACAACCATGGTATCGAATTTCAAATACAACGTGAAGATACGGCCAATAAATGACAACCATGGTGTTGAATTTCAAATACAACGTGAAGATGCGGCCAATAAATGACAACCATGGTGTCGAATTTCATATACAACGTGAAGATACGGCCAAAAAATGTCAAACATGGTGTCGAATTTCAAATACAACGTGAAGATGCAGCAAATAAATGACAACCATGGTGTCGAATTTCAAACACACCGTGAAGATACGGCCAATAAATGACAACCATGGTGTCGAAACACACCGTGAAGATGTGAGCTAGAACTGGAATACTGATCTTATCAGCACCCCATGCTTGACGTAAGAGGTGACTAACGGGAACGGATGGGCAGGCTCGTTGACATGGATGACACGTTATGTATATCAATTGCGTATAACGACGCTCATAAATAGTTATAATGTCAAATACAGGATCGTCTGGTTAAGACTCTTATTCACGGTCCGCTGTCATACAGTTGAAACATTGCTGAGCATCAAACAAACAATTAATGAATTACCAGTCCTTTGAGCTTTATATCATATAGTTGAGTGCGGCGTAAAACTAAAGTCACTCACACTTTCACACAGGAGTCGGCAGTCGAGAGGTTATCACGGTTTGGTCGCCCAAATCTCCAGCCACTTTCATGCTGCTTTGTACCAATACGGTAGCGGCATCACGGGGTGGGACACCAGAAATGTGCTTCACATATCGCACACACATTGGGAATCGAACCCGGATCTTCGGTGTGACGAGCAAAAGCTCTAACCACTAGGCTACCCCACACAGGGCTACCGTTTGGAGTAAAACGTTATTGGAATATGACTGCGCCACGATATGCTTATAAAGCATTCAGTTATGACGACAGGGTTGTGGCCGTACTAACGTCAGCTTCTGCAAGTTTCATATCATTACAAGCAATTCAGATCCAGTCGTAATGTAGTTGACCGAAAATCTTAAGTATGCACTGTTGGCAATAATAATTAAGCTTTTACAGTTTCTCCAACAGTTTAGTATACTATATTTTTCGGGTTTTTATACAACGATGGCCTCGTCAACCTGTGAAAAATTTACTGGACAAAGAAAGTGTCAACGGGGAACGATCATGCACTGACACTGTGACCTTTCTCTCTTATCACGGATGTACTATTTGACAAGCAGGAGAAGCTGTGAAGGTCATATGTAAGCGTGTTTCTAATTGCAATTAACAACATCCGGACTATCCGTGCAAGCTTCACGTGTTATACACTGTAACTGGGAACTGCAGTGCCGTGAGAGATATATATGCCGGTATATGTGTCCACGAATTGGCATTTAGACATTAAGATGTAGTGAGTGCAGAACGTATGCTACTTGGAGAGGAAGTAAATCACACGCGTCGTGAGGAAAGGAGGTAAACGAGAAAAGAAAGTAGATAACTAAGGTGTTGAGGAAAAGAGGTAAACGAGAAAAGGAATATCTTTTGTAGATAACACAGCCAGCGAGGAAAGGAGTGACTGAATTAGTATGGGTATACGCCGCTTTTAGCAATATTCCAGCAATATCACGACGGGCACACCAGAAATGGGCTTCACACGTTTTACCCATTTTTTAAATCGAGGCTGGGTGTTCGGCACAAGACGCGAACGTTTTTAAGGCTACCCGGCAGCCCGGGAGAGGAAAGATCGATGTGAAACAACACTGAGGGAAGGAGAAAAAGAAAAAGACCCAAAGCCGCTGTTACGTTTGTCAAGATTTTCTTAGTATCCAATTTATTATCAAAATAAGAACATTCAAAACTGTAACGCTTGAAGTATCCATTGCGAACATTAAAAAATATTTGATGTGACATAACTGGGTCATTGCGCGTGACGAACATTTAACTACACATAACACGCCGCTCGACTGGGTTCGTGAATTTGAATGAATAGCTAGTGTGCATTTTTCTGAGAGAGGTAAAGAGATAGGAAGATTTTTAAAGATACTTCATTGTTCGTAATGGATAAATGTACAAAATGTTTAGGTGTGTTCCAGGTATCTACGAGTCACATATTTTTTATTTGCGATGAATAAATCATTTTAATTATATCAACAGAGCAAACATTATAGACATATATTGCAAATGCGCGGGGTGCCTGAGAGCACATTCTGAAAACATGACAATTGCAAATGACCAATGCATGCTTCCTAACAAAACACCTGTTACTTATAGCTTGGTAGTTGGTGCGCTATTACCGTGAGGTTACAGCGTCAAGTATTTCAAATTCCTCACGCAGTGTTTTCTTTAACAGAGCTTACATTATACGGTACAAGAAAAGTTACTTTTGTCATTCGTCAGCATTTGAAGGAAAAGAAGGAAACAGCTCATCACTTTCGTTGTTCAAATTATAGGCGACTGTGTTTGCGAACCGAATCGCAACCCCTGCCGTTGACATCCTGGCCATCGAAAGGCGAAACAGGTGCATATTGCATCAGCATTCAGGGAGCAGTCATTGTATGAGTTTGTCCAGCACGTCTGTTTCCGATTGCATCAGCCAGGTGGCACCAGACTGGACTGGAGAGCATACAACTAATTAATGTTAAATAGTGAAAACCAAACTGTTAAATGTTGAATTTTTGGGTTGCATTCAGTGTATGAAACAAAAGATTGTACACATTCATTAAAGAGAAACATTTTTCTGACTCTAAGACAACCATGTGCATGGTTGCTTACCTTTTAACAACTCACTACAGTACTTGACAATATAAACTGTGAAATGCTGATTCATGGGCCTATTTTAGTCTCTCGTGGACCTACCCCCCCCCCTCTCATTTACTAATACTCTGTCTGTATGTCCCCTCTCCCTTCTCTCTCTCTCAGTCTCATGGACCTGTTTTCTATCCCTCATGGCACATTTTAATGGATCTATTCACTTTATATTCACTTTATCATGGGCGTCAATTCTCTCATGGATCGATTTCCCCTTTCTCGTTGACTTGGTTTCTGTCATTGACCGATTTTCTCTCTTTCATGGACCTTTTCTCTACCTCATGGACCTATTTGCTCCCCCTCTCTCTCTCTCTCGTGGACCATTTTTCTCATTACTCATGCCCGTAGATTCCTATTTGGATATTACATTTATAGAACCTTTAGCGCATTAGTTACTAACATGTAAGGCTTTACAGATACTATCCGTAGCCCGAGTGTTGGTATAAAGGTATTCTCCTCGACATTAATAATTATATATACACACTATCATTTAGGGAGTGGCCAAATGCGTGGTCTTTGCATGTTCTTACATGGGGTAGCCTAAATGTTACCACCCATTTTCATGTTTTGGGCATGTAGCAATGTATATAAATGTGTGACAAACAACCTTGAGGTTCAAGGCTTTCAGCCAGCCATGCTTATCTTAAAAGGATACGAAAGATATCAGACCAGGTTCGCTGACTTGGTAGATGCATGTCATCGTGCCTATAATGAGTGAATGACTTGTACAGAGACAAACACACAAATCTTTCCGGGAGAGAAATCTCAGACATGCTAAGCGCAGACAGAGGACATTGCGTGGGTGACTATCTGAGTGTGGTTTTACGCCGCTTTTAGCAATAGGCAAGCAATATCAGGGTGGGTAACACAAGAAATGGGCTTCACACATTGTACCCATGTAGGAACTCAAACCCAGGTGACCTGCGAACGCTTTAACCACTAAGTCAGCTCACCGTCCCGTTTATCACAAGAACAGTCTATACTGTAGATATGGGAATAGTGGATGACGTCCATGGTCATTGATTATTATGCTAACCGCGCGGATCTGGCCCATTGTTCCAGATGTACAACTGAAATATGTATCACTGGCAATACGATACAAAATCTATTTAGAACATGTACTGTTACATAATGTAACACGTGGTGCATAAACCGCAAACAATGGTCTCGACGTGGTATACCATGGTACTCTTGACATACATACATACATACATACATACATACATACATACATACATACATACATATACAACTCACTACTTAGTATATAGTATTGTTTTAAAAGGCAGGACGTAACACACGTTATGTCGCATGTAGGGGCAAATCCTGTATTACGTTGTGTGTTTGTAAGGAAATAACAGTCGTGTGATAACAACTGGCGCTGGGCCTCCGCTCCGGCGGTTATTTCGAACACTGAAGGAGACATCATGTCGCAAGACCTGTTGACCAGTCCAGTCTGTGTACAAGCTACGGAGATAAATATGTTTAAACTGAATAATATCCATTTCATTATTTAGGATTGAAATACCTTGTATTGCCACGACTGATCGTAACATACCGAGTTACTGAAACCTCCGCCTTCCACTCCTACTCGGGTTTACTAGAGATTGTGAACCATGTAAACCCTCGTAGTCGTGGTTTCTCCCACACATAATTACGGCATGGTATCTCAGTGCGCTAGCACTATAAACCTGCTCAAGTCTAAGCTAGTACAAGCAACCACACATACACACGAATGCACGTCGTCATATGAGCGAAATATTCTCAAGTAAGACGTTATATACCCCATGTCAAATCACCTTAGGGCAAAGATACATAACACTAGTACAACTAATGATGTGTATACCCGTGACATCAGTGACATAAGTGTTACGTATTTGAATAACAGTGATATAGACAACAGCACTGGCGGTGCAGTAAATACTAGGTTTACACACATAACACTAAATGTATGACATGTCACATCACGTGGTATCAACATATATAAACACATACAACTCTAATGGTATTACATATGTTACGTAGACACATAAAACAGTAATTGTAAATCTTGTTGTGTAAACAAATCATACGATTACGGTATAACATAATATGTTAACGCATCATATGGGTTAATATGTAAGACGAGGTGTATTTGGGTTTAACGCAGCACCTGAATATTTGGCTCATAAGAGGACGTCAATGTGCCAATGTGTGTGTGTGGCTGCGTGTACAAGCTTAGACTTAAACAGGTTTCTATAGCGCGAGCCCACTGAGATACCATGTCACAGTTAAGCATGAATTCCCCCCCCTCCCTCCCCCCAGACGCATTATACTGACACCGAGCCGACCAGTCATTGTTGTATCCAATAATGCCGAGCGCGAGGCGGGGGAACAACACGTGCCAGAGTTCAATGTCTTTTGGGTTTTCGTGGCCAGGGATTGAACCCGCGTACTTGCGATCTCTGGGCGGACGCTTTAACCACTACGTAGCGGAGGTCTTAAATATATAAACACTAATAATAACACCAGCTGCATAACATATGTTACGTCAGCACCCGTCTTTGCGATAGAGCACATGACATACTCAACCATTATCCACTGAACGTGACTCGTCCCACTCGCTCGTGCACAGTACGTGACCACGCGACAAGAGCAGTGATACTGGACACTATCTGACGCTGATATCCAGTCACCAGGGGAATGGTTGATGTGCTTATTTCTGACACCATACATCTAATATGAGATAGTAGGGCAATGGGAATAGGTCGTGACACACATTGCTTGTGTCTGCAGATACCCAACAAGAACAAATTTTAAACAATGATATCGACATTGGGAATCAAAGATTCTGATGAGGCAGTCTTGTGGTTAAAGCGTTCGCTCGTCACTCTGAAGATCTGGGTTCGATTCGATAGAATGTGTGAAGCCTATTTCAGGTGCATGGTCCCCGCCGTGGTATTGCTGGAATACTGCACAAAGCGGTGTAAAAATACACTCACTCAAGACCTCGCACGGTTAAGACCGTTTGTTACCCAACCATACTTTCGTGCACACACGTGCTGCTGTGTGGGTTAAATTGCTAATCTGGCGCGAAGGCGATTCCGTTTCGCACTCGGAGAGTGAGTTCTAATCCCGAAAGACTCATATCCTCAAAAGTACAAGAACATGCACTTTACTGAGAAAATGTGAAACAAGAATGTAAATTCCCAGTCATAACATATTTTACGTTAAAAACAAATGCCTTGCCGATTACATTAAACAGCTAAAATGGCATATCTTTACATCACAGATGCGATTTAATAACACGATACACTAATGATCCATACCCACGCAATATGTTTGTACATGTCTCTCTGCCACTATTGGGTATTCTGTTTTTTTCAGTAGGTTACATTAATGCCTTTAGAAAATATCAAGCTGCAACAAAAAGTGTTGAATCCTTATAAACATGTCTTGATATGACAGGTCACACACACAAAGAGAAAAAAATCATATTTCAGACTATTGCATCATCGGCTAGCAGCCCATTCATAATGAAGCTGGTAGGCGTGTTCTTAACAACCACCAAAATAACCGCTCCCTAATTGTAAACAAGGGACGCTACTCTGTTGGTTTGTTGTGATAGAGCTTCAAGGCGGGAATGCTGGTCGGGCGTAAAACAATAAGAGCTAATCAGTGGTTGACCTACGTGACTTGACACACCATTACAGATCAGCTGTTACTCAAACAGCAAGCATACCAGCGAACCGCCTTGGGAAGCGTAAGGCTTGGACAGGAGACCAGTCAACGGCCCCTTGTTGGTTATGTACAACAGCAAACCACGTGGCGCAGTACATGAAAGTCACTGGCTAATGCAGTTGTAGAAGCATACGGAATTAGACGTGCGGCCTAATCAAGCACCACAGAAAGGAAACTTGGACTTATACCTGTATATTTCTTCTCATTCACATAAAGTATCTTGAAGATGGGTTCGGGAAAAGGCGAGCCTCCGGTGGAGAAGGTGGAACTTAAAAAAACAATCACCCTATTCCAAGGGGTTGCGATTATCGTGGGTATTATTATTGGCTCCGGAATTTTTGTGTCACCTGTTGGGATTTTGATGCACACAAAATCAGTGGGGTTGTCTTTGGTAATGTGGTCTATCTGCGGCATTTACAATACCCTCTGTGCTGTGTGTTATGCGGAGCTTGGGGCAGCGATGCCACAATCTGGCGGAGAATATGTTTACATCAAAAGAGCGTTCGGGGATTATCCAGCTTTTGTGTGTCTATGGATTAACTTTATGTTGATATGCCCTGTTGGTATCGCTGCACTGAGTCTGATATGCAGTTTGTATATTCTACAACCGATATTCCCTGATTGCGATGTACCAGAGCTTCCTCAGAGACTGTTTGCTGTGTGTATTGTATGTAAGTATATTATATCATATGCATCAATGTATACGTCAGTGATTTGAAGCAATCATAAACATCTATCTCAAATTCTGTACAGAAATCTAGAAAAGTGAATTTGTGAATTATTGTAATCCCATTTCTGAACTTCTGTTTTAATGTGGTGTTTCAGTGCATGTCCTTATAATTTCATTCAGAAAGAGTGGTGGTGTAGCCTAGTAGTTAACGTGTTTGCTTGTCACTCCAAATGGCCTGTGTTCGATTCCCCACATGGGTACAATGTGTGAAACCCATTTCTGGAGTTCTCCAGCTGTGATTGTTGGAATATTACTGCCTCACTTGAGTGTAACATATTCTTTTAATTTATTTTCTCTGGTCTGGAGAGAGAGAGAGAGAGAGAGAGAGAGAGAGAGAGAGAGAGAGAGAGAGAGAGAGAGAGAGAGAGAGAGAGAGAGAGAGAGAGAGAGAGAGAGAGAGAGAGAGAGAGAGAGAGAGAGAGAGAGAGAGAGAGAGAGAGAGAGAGAGAGAGAGAGAGAGAGAGAGAGAGAGAGAGTTTACAATTAGCACTTTAACCACTATGCCACTTCAGTGCACACTGACACACATCACACTTCTCCTGGGCTCCTTATGAATTTTATCATAATTTTTATTATATATATTATATTTTATTATTATATGAGATTACTTAATCTCCAGGTCTCTGTGTTACTGCACTTTGACTCACCCTGCTCTGATTAAGCCCTCAGCATAGCCAATTTTCCAATACTTCTTACTATTATTCTGTTGTATGTGTAGACTCTAGTTTTATTAGCTGAATTCATTATGCCAACCATTTTTTCTGATAAAAGTAGCTTTGGACTCATTGGTAACATTTCAGGCAAAAAATTAGAATTTTTCCACATGTTGTCTGTTTCATGCCATATAAATGTTGTTCATGATAATTTACTCTAGGTTGAAATGGTCGATTGTTCAGCTGAAAATATTGAAATGTCAACATGAAAATTGCTGCGTGTGTAACCTTGTCCCTTTGTAAGAAAATAATGGTCTCGCTGATGTAACTCACGAGTCTGTGAGTAGTTGTTCTTATGTATGGATTATGATATCCCATATGTCCTATAGTACAGTGTTCGGAATTTACTCTAGTATTGTATCAGTTTTTCTGGTCAACTCACTGGTAATGTGATCTAGTGGGAAATTTTGAAAGGTTTCTTTCCATGCTCTGTCCAGGCAAAGAGACATCTTAGTCACAAGACTAGTTTACCGATCCAGTTTGTGTATGAGTTATGGAAACAAATATCCTTGTTAAAGTAAGACTGCCTTGATTACAATAAATAATTGAAAAAAATCCCACAATTCAACTTAAAATTTGCCATGGATCAACATACTTTGTATTTAGCAATGTTGTTTTATAAGTTCATCAAATGTATGTCTACAAAGGTAACCAAAATCATTTGTGCATAACTTTGATCTATGCAGAATTTAAAAAAATATATTTTTTGTATTAAGATACAGTCAGACCTCGTTTATCCGAAGACTTTGTTTTTTTTAATTGTTCGGATATACGAATCATTCGGATGTCTGAATCAGGACTTAGGCGGTCAACTGCATGTGTATATCATAACATAACATTACATAAATTACATTGGCTTGAAGAAGTCTTTGATGGATGACTGTTTTCGGGCAGCAGAGTTATTATTTGCTGCTTGATTTTTCAATAAGAGTTCCAGATTTGTGAAGTCGCCAGCATTTTCAAAGTGTTAAATCAGATTTTCGATGTGAGATCTCACCTGGAGTGATGTCAATGTTTGCCGTATGATTCCTGCATCCATGGGTTGGATGTGTGCGGTTGTGTTCGGCGACAGGAAATGGACAGCAACATTAGTAAGTTTAAGATTCTTGCAGTTGTGACTTGCCGCATTGTCAAGAAGCAATATCACCCGCCTTCCACGTGATCCCATGTGTCAGTCAAAAACAAGCAATCACGAAAGAGATCTGCTGTCATCTGTGTAACTGACTGACGATTCGACTCAGTGTCAAACTTAAATTGTTTCTTCTCTAATTAACCTACACACTCAGTGATAAGTACATGTCTTCAATAAACAATAAATTAACTAGCTGGACACACAATGAATTGACAAGCGGTAGACATGATAGACTTCGTGTTTTGATATCTCGCCGACAACAAAGGTATAAACCGTTAATAAGCACTAAACATTTGACATCTTGCCGATGTCAGCTTTGGTGTTTGGATATATGCAAGGCAAATTTGTACACATTTTTAGGTTTCGTTAGCAAAATTGACCATTCGGATACGAAACCGAACATTCGGATATACGAGGTAAATTGTCACTGGAAAAGTTTGGGGTTTTTTTTTGTGAAGAATGTTCGGAAACTGAGGTATTCAGATATCTGAAGTTCGGATATACAAGGTGTGACTGTAATTACTTTTGAATCACCAAGTCTGCATTAAAACTTTCTGTCAATAACAGCCATACTTATCCAAAATCAATTTTTTTAACTACACTCATACTGTACAATTCCTTGTGATTGTGATGTCACATGCATTGTGACATCATGGCAAACTTACGACATCATATGGTCGATATTATAGCTTCATCTGTCGGTTCACCAGATGAAGGGATCTTAAATGACCCTGAAACATTGTATATCAAAGATTCAAAGAAGATTTATCCATAAAAGATCTTGGTCACCCATAGCAACTTCTCAATGTTGTTAAAAGAAAACACCCGTACTGTTTAAAGAGCAGAGTGTTTGTGGCCGAGAGTGATCTGGAGCCCTGATAATTTTCTTTCTCCCGTTCTACCAGTACAGAGAAATTTTGATTGTTGTGATACTCTGATTGTTCAATGCACAGCTGGGTTACCTGTTAATCTCAGATTGAGTTTAAGTAGGAACCATATGTGCAGCCTTGAAAACAGTATCGCACAGCATAATTCTGTTCTACCAGCTAGTAAAATGTTTCAACAAAATTTAGCGCTGAATAAGAACAGGCATTGAAAGCATGTAGCACGTCAGCTTTGTAAGCTTTCAACCCTAAACATGCTGAAGCAAATTTTTGAAAGTTTGATTTTATACTGCATGTCACTTTTATTGTAGTTATGACAACTGCATAGATTGATGCTCATGATGTTGGTCATTGGATTGTCTGTCCAAGACTTGTTTATTTAAGTCCATAGCATAAGGCTGGAAGTATATTTTAATTTTCAGAATAAATTTATTGAACTTGACAAAGAAGTACAGTTACAGTTCTATATCAGTATGTCCATGCAAATGGCTCATGCATCCCAAGGCCATGTGTTTTCTATTCCTATGTAATACTTGTTTATCATGTATCTCTGGGATATTCCTTCCTTTGAAAAAAAAAATGCTGATAAGAGAGAGCAAAGTGAAGGTCATAGCACATATTGTGAACCTTCGGAGCATTCAGTTCATTGATATATGCCAAAGTGAAAGCATCACCAGTTTCAAAAGAATCTGTCATGAATGTATGTCAACCAGACATTTCAGTTTCTTATGATTGCCTTTCTCTTTGTAACATACATATTTTTGTCATGCTCAGTGATCTTATACTAGTACTTCACATTGTTATAGGTTTTGTCACCATCCAAAGAACTGATTAATTGCAAACATCTTTTTCAGCTTCTACAAGATCTTTGTTTAAAAATAAGATCATCAGCTAGGGTGAATGATGAAATGCTAAAGTATACAGTGTTCATTTGTAAACAGCTCCCACTCACAAAGATCTGGGTTAGAATTGATCTTCAGAAACCAATGCTTGTAAGAGGCAACTAACCAGATTAGGTGGTCATGCTCGCTGACTTGATTGACACACGTCATTGTATCCCAGTTGCATAGATCAAAGTTCATGCTAAGATCACTGGATTGTCTGGTCTAGACTTGATTATTTACAGACAGCTACCATATGTGAGTATGGTGTAAACCTAAATGTACCCACTCACATTAAAAATAAGAAAGGTGAGCTTCTGTACCTTCATTTCCTGTAGACAGAAAAATCCTTAGGCGAGAGCAGGGGTTCAAATTTATTTAAAAGCCACTTGCCACAGGGCATGTGACTGTAGGAAAGTTACTAGTCCTGACTAATTTTCCACTTAGCCTGATTTTTATGACATAATCATAATACATAATCATGTAGTGGAATTGTGAAAGAATAAATCAACATGGTCATTGTTCAGCAGACCATTTATTGAGAAGCAATAAATAACAAAGAAAGACACGGATTGACTTCGGCCACGATATTGCAATTTTCTTGCATCAACTGCTGTAAAATCTCACTCAGATTTATCTGCAGCGATTTTAAAATCACATCCAGCTCACCTGTATGATTAGAAATAATATAGTTTTTAAATCTGTTTTATTGGGAAATCCTTTGTCGTTATTTGCCTTCTACCAGTAAACCTAACTTCTGGTATGGAATTTTAAACATCATTACACAGGGCTGTACAAAACAATCTGTGCTGCAAGGGGTATGGAAAACTCGGAACCTCACAGTACTGCGTTGTTTATGCACTGTGCGATGCTGTACAGAGTTCGCGTTCAGAAGTTGTGTTCTGCAACATTATGCCTCCCAAAAAGCATCTGGTAATGAAACCATCTCATTTAATACTAAAATTTTTAAAGACTACAAATGAAAACAAAGAAACAACCGAAATCATTGACCTTGATCAAAACCAAGAAAAGAAACACCATTGGTGATGTTAGTAAAGCTAGAGTGACATATATTTCTATAATTGTCAATTCAGTTTCATGTTGTGTAATTCATTGCAATTCATGATTGGTTGACTTAAGTTGATTAAATACGTAACAATGTCTTATTTGTCATTTATTCCTTTTCTTCTGAATGACCATGAACAGTTAAATCCCATAAGATATGAAAAAATCTCATGTTTTGGTCCTATCTTATCTCCCATCTTTTTTGAGCCAGGTTTATCACAAGAGAGATGTCCCTAATTTATTATCATTGTGAAATTTAATAGCTACATTTTGAGCAGAGATGAAATGAAATCCAAGTTTATTTGCAGTTTAAAACCGTAAGCAGAAATTATCTAGTAGCCCATGGACAAGATACATTATCTGATTGCCTGAAAAGAACACTGACTTGTCCTGGGCATGGGGTGATGGGAGTTTTGAGAGAAACAGACTTGTTGTATGTTGTGATTTATTATGATATTGTCCCTGAGAGTGAAGGTCCTCCATGTTATGAAACAGCAGTACAGTTTGTTCTAAACTGCCAGAGATGACAAATAGAGCTGTAAACATGCCATGCTATACTTGGGAGAGGCCATCATTTTAAAAAAACATTTTTTCAGGACTCAGTTTTTTCATTTGTTTCAGTTGTTTGCACTTAAATGTAGAACTAAAGAACTTTAATTAAACAAGTTGTTATCTTCCAGTGTTCATGAATAGCGTCTGACCCTGTGACAAATCTGGCAGATTCACCAGTGGTCAGATAGAAATCACCAACCCGTCAGCCCCAGTGTCTTGACTGAATATTTCACAGTGTCTTAGTGTGAAGTTGTTATTTGCGACATGTGACCCATGTTTTAATCTGGATATTTTACCCTTGCAGTAATTGGGAAAGAGAACTTTGACAATGGATTTCAGGATTATTAGCCATTTTCTGAAATAAAATTTTCCAATACCCATTTTTTTTCAGATTTGGGTATTTTCGATGTCAGTAATATAAAAAGGTGTTAAAAAAGATAACTATAGCCAATTGTTTGTAT
Source organism: Haliotis asinina (assembly GCF_037392515.1). Classification (NCBI taxonomy): domain Eukaryota; kingdom Metazoa; phylum Mollusca; class Gastropoda; order Lepetellida; family Haliotidae; genus Haliotis; species Haliotis asinina. Next base: position 77,605,800 of record NC_090281.1, read on the forward strand.
TTAAGGCATTAACATGGAATTTAATAAAAACCCCGATGGTTTAAGTTACTTTCTATTGTGATTTGTAGTTGTACAGTGATCAAACTGAAATACAAACTTGTCAGCAGTGTTCACAATGGCATTTCAAAGTGACAGGACATTGGGTCATGTAAGTTTCAGATGTCTGGTCTGACCCACTGAAAATTCACAGGACCCACAAAATAAAGTTAAACAAACATTTCAGATTTGACATTTCTTATAATTGGCTTTGAAATTATTAGAGTTGTGACGATTAATCGATACACAAGTTATCACGATTCAAGAGCTGCACGATACGATACATCGATACGATTGTCGTGTATCGACAAGTTATCACGATTCAAGAGCTGCACGATGCGATACATCGATACGATTGTCGTGTATCGATTCAACACGATACTTACATACTTGGCAGTCTACGAAAACACTGTCTCCCCATCTACTTAGATTTTCATGGAAAATGTTGCTATGGACATACTCCGACTGAGATAATTTTCACAAATTTATTTTGTTATCTGTGCAAAAAAGCCAGTTGTGCCAATGTTGATCCCTGCTGTTCCATTTTTTGGGAAAACGCTACTTTACTGACACATGCTAAACATTTTTGATAAAATGTCTTTCATGATGACATGTTTTATTTTTCTTGGGAGAAGAATACCTTCCCTGAAATGATAACTTAACAGCACATTATTTCCAGTACTTTTATTTTTCTGTATACAAGGACAAAATATTGTGATATGTATCGTATCGTATGTATTGGACTACCAGTATCGTGATACGTATCGTATCGTGGCATGGGCTCATCGTCACAACTCTAAAAATTATTAACATTATATAACAAACATAAGATTTCTAAACAGTAAACAAGTGTTACACTCCACCACTGAGTCTAACAAAACCTAGTAGAAGGTCGCGTCAGGTAACCTTTGAGCGACCAATGACCGTCCAATCAAACACGAGGCGGTTAAGCAGATTTAACCAACCAGAGAACGGCTACTATTTAGGGATCGGAGGGACTTTAAAAATATTCAGGTCACTGACACAGATCTCTCCACAAACAAAAATCTGCATGTAACACAGTTATTTGACCTGCAGTATATACACCTTGGGGTTTTTGTTGACAAAGTTACCATTAGCTAATATTTCTGCAAAATAACATCCTTGATAATTGCCAAAAACACTATTTTCAGTTCAAATGGTATTTGCAAATGTGCACTTTCGCGATTTGGTAAGCTGTGTTCTGATTGGTCAATCTCAAATGTTACCTGACACAACCTCCCCTAAGGTTTTGTTAGACACAGTAGTGGAGTGTAACGAAAAGTACTGATGATAGTTTACTTAGACTGTCAGACCGCTTTTCATGAATTGTCAGTATAAAAGTCATTTCAAACAGGTTCTGATAACTGTTTGAAATCAATAATGTCGTGTTGATAAAACGGAAGCAGGTGATATTATCTTGATGGATTACTTGATAATGTTCATTTGCTGTCACATGTCTTAGCCATTTTAGACTTCTGGGCATTTATCTTTGCCTTACAATAAGTGCAATTTAGTCTCATTTCATCAGTTTATTGAGAGATAACCATGGAAACTTACTTTTTACGTGCATCATGAGTTTTTTTCTAGAAAATCCTTTGTTGTCATGTTTCTTTGCTGGTGCTTGAGTGACATCGGTAAGCAAATCTGTTAATATTCTTTTGATAGCAACCTCTGATTAAAAGCTGTTTTGAATAAGTTCATTGATAAATACTTTAGCAATGACAGAATTTTCAAAAGATCGGTTTTGAACGGTGGAAAATGCTGAAATCTTTCTATGAGATGATGTTTTAGAAGCTGAAATTACTAATGTACACACAATTTCTGTGAGACCACCGCTATTGATAAACAATGTATTTGTAGACTTTCTAACAAGACGAGTGATTTCATTCGATGATATTTTCAGAAGAACTAATCAGAATGACTGTTACAAACATAAAGAGCAGGTTTGAAATGCTAGTTTATGTTTTATATGTTAAAAATTGTAATAGATGTTGTTGAAACTATTGATTGTTATGCTTACTATTGAACAGATGCAGGTTTGAAATAGGCATTTTATCTATATTTTTTTATATATTACAAACCGCTACTATTAAAAAGTATTGATTGTTATGTTTCCTATTGAACATGTTGACAATGCTACTAGTGTTTTTTATTCAAGTCAGTTTAATATTATTTTAAGGCAAACAGTCATACTGTATCATTATATAACTGTTGACTTCATCATTGCCCAATTACTAATCAGTTAGAAACTGAAATAAAAGGTTGACAAATTTATCTTTTTGATATCTTTTTCAACGGAAGACAGAATTTTCGTGCTGTTCCTTGCTTAAAAAAAGAAGTCAGTGAAGCATGGTAAACTGTCACCTCAAACCTAGATATATAAGAAAACAAGGCCAGTTTTGAGGATTTTATGTCCTCAAACAACCTACGATGGATACTGAAATATTCATCTCACAGATTGATTAATCCTGCCAGTGAAATAGAAAAATGGTATAGAGATAGTGCTGAAACTAAAGTCACTGTCATTATGCACTAGTTATCCTTGCGTGGCAGGATATTGTCTAGACAGAACAGGAAAGAGTTAACAGTTGGCAAAGTTAATTATAGCTGAAGTCTTGGACTGACGTTCAGTCCCAGAAATATGCAGAACAGCAAAAGAAATGCAACTCTGGCATTAAACATTAGCACTTACTTTTATGAGATTTCATTTCGAAATTTGTGTTTCTTTTGCTGTTCAGTATATATTACCTATTGCTATTTTAATGTATGCCTGCAAAATAAAAAAAAAATCCAAATGGAGAACAATGCTTAATTTCAAAGAATGGCTTAGTCTGGACTTGCCAATTTCTTCCAAACTTGAATTAGGTTCCTTTTCAGTTTCTTCTGTATGTTTTGAGACATAAAATGCCGAACAATGGACTGGAACAAAGCACTGGTGAGCGGGTCTTTTCAGGAGATAACCGTATGCTCAATAACTTTTTGTCTGTAACTATAAATGACAGCACAGTTGCTGAATTGTTTTCTACTTGTACGATTGCATTACTTGACCCCCAAATCTTATTGAAAACTACTCAAATACCTCAAAATCATTTGAATTTACATAGCCCCAGATAAGCTGCGAATTTGTGTAAAATACGCTATTGAAAAGTTGAAACACACAAGCAAAATATATGCCAGCGTATGAAAAATACACTGAATATTCTTGTATGCTCTGACAAAATAACAATGTGTATTTACTCAGTACATCAAAATCATGTTGCATATTACACCAATTCAAGCCAGTCGAACGTAAAGCTGTTGCATCTCTACATAATCACAATTAAAAAATTCCTGAATAATTCTAAAGGCAACAGAAATGTGCAATTCTAAAGACAAATGATAGATTGCCAGTCGTCATTTGTTAACCCTTCACTGATTGACCCATCTGTAAATAACAACCAATCAAAGAGTGGCTTTCTGTTGACAAATTGGAAATGGTGAGCAAGTGTATTAAATGTCCACATCTTAAAGTAAAATATCTAGTTTTTAGAATTTGTGCCTTTATCATGAATTTGTAATCATTTTAAGTCATGATATGACTAAATACTGTCGCTGTGACTATGAACTTATCTCCCCCAATCACTCACTCATTATCTTTGTGTGCTGTGAGAAATAATATGTGCCTGTATCTGCATCCATTTTGGTGTAATACAAGATATCAGGATGGCTATTTGATGATATATCAGCCATGTCTTCACTCTATCAGCTATCAGTTACTTTTTTTCAAAATCTTGTTCCCATCATGTTGTTTCACTTCCACACCGCTAATAGCTAATGTTACAAGTTCATTTAAAATATCACTGGCAATTGATTCTGATTACGAAACTCAGTACTTGCCTATTAATTCAACTAGCAGTCCTCTAATGAAGTTTTTTTGTTTTTTTCTGTTTGCAAGTTGTTTAAAAACTTGGTGATGAAGGACAGTAAAAGCAACTGGTATATCAAAGCAATAAGAAACAAACGTAGCATATATCTCTAAAATAAGATTTCAAATTAGCACAATACAATGTAAATAATTCTGAGGATCGCCAACAACTGAAGGTTGATCACCATAGGGACCAGGGGAACTTGCAGTACTTAGACTACCTTCATGGACCCTAGCTGGATTTATACCTTATCAGCCATTTGTGATTGCATTGATAATAAAACAACAAATATTCTATGGTTAAAAAGGTGTCTAAAACTAAGCTGACTTTGAGAGTTTAGGGACTACACATGGGTAAAGCTGTATTACCTATAACTTGGCATTTTTGGGTGGATTTTGTCTTATTTTATTTTTGAATTGAAAAATGTCGCATAGGTTATTCCAGAATTTTTAAAAGATGGTGGGTATCTAAAAGTATAGAAACCCACTTGAAATTGGAAATACCCACTTAGTTTCAGAAGTGTGGGTATCATACCCACATTGACGAAAGCTTATCTGGAGTTCTGAGTTTAGTTATCATGTTCTGATTTATTTTCATTTTCGATGTGATCAGACCATATACGTCATGATTCATATTCGATATGATCAGACCGTATACTTTCATGATTCATATTCGATGTGATCAGACCGTATACCTTCATGAATTCTGTGTGTGGATATTTTTAAAGGATACTTGGAACTACTCTCTTGTTCACCTTAGTAAGATTCTCCCAACAGAACATATTCAAGCTTCAAAATGACCTGACTTGTGACACTTTGCCAGGGCCCCTTATATCTCTATCATTAGGTTGCCAAAAAGTGGCATTGTTCACAATGTATTGCTTTTTTTGCTTTACACCATTACAGGAAGTATTTAAATGTTTTAGCTTGAGTTATTACATGTATTATTCATGAATAATTATTTGTATTCTTTACTATATTTCTCATAAAACATACCATGTTCACTTAATAGTGCTTGGTTGCTGCCCATGTATTCATGGTGTTTTCATTTCGCAATGTATTGATCAACTTATTTTTAACATGTTCACTGACTTAATGAAGAAGTATTGTGAAATGATGAATACTGGAATGACTGAAACTGAATACTGAGCACAAAGTGTTTAGATATTCCACATAAGTTATCAGCAACAGGTGAATCGGAATATTTCAGCCTGAGGTAATGTTACACAAAACAGGCTTAGACTGCCGTAAGTGTGAGTTTAGTTCAGACTCCTGTGTGTAATACGACTAACGCCTCATTCAGCAGTATTCCAGCTATATCGCAAAGGTCTGTGAATTATCAAGTCTGCACCAGACAAACTGGTGACTGAGATCATGAACATCGATCTGTACAATTGGGATATGTTGACATATGTCAAGCAAGACAGCGAGTCTGACCATCTGATCCTGATAGGTGCTATCACTAGCAAATTCTGACCCGGATGTCCATGGGGTTAAGGTAATAAGACTTAAATGCTAAGATTGCTTTGTACAACTTCTCCAAGCATGGTATGTCAATACTGAGTAATTAATTAATGATATATGCTAATATTATATTCATTTGCACTATGAGATGTTTTTTAAATTACGCAGTTCTACTAATTATAGAGTTACCATGGTTTATTTAAGTTAGGATTGAGTAAGGGTGACGCTTAAACCAATGAAGTAGTTGTCTAACAAGCTGTCTGAAATAGCATCACATATCTCTACAGATACATGCTAGTAGCAGGACAACTAGGTCTCACTTATTGAAACACACAAGTTCATCATCATCATCATCATCATCATCGTCATCAAATAAGCACTAATATAGCACAAGAATAACCGCTCTGAAGCGCTTTGAGAGGATGCGTGCCACATGCATCAGCAATGTCCACTCTGACTAGGTGTATGTCTTTCAGAAAAGGTGGGTCTTGAGATTGGTTTTGAAAATGTCCAAGTTATTTATAAGTCAGAATTTGCTTCTCTGCATGAGTACACCTTTGAAACTTATCTGCTTGAAATGTGTGCTTAAAATAACATAAAGTCTCGCTCAATCAATCGCACGCTTGCCCACCTAATCACTCTTGATGGTTCTACACCAGCCTGTAGTGTTAACAGTTAAGTGAGGAGAGTGGTTGTCATTATCGTAAGAGTTGACCTTTACAGCCCCTGTACAACACTGGCAGACGGAATATAGATAACATGACACCTGCCCACACTGCAGACGACTTATCTAACCACAGGTAATCTACTCACCTGGCTAGTTTGGACAGCGCCAGGTGTTTGGCATGGCTTGCTGTCTTGTTTAAGATGTAGGCAAACAGAAGTGATAGTCTGAACCTCCATTTAAACTTATTGATAGGAAACACTTGTTGATACTACGCTATTGTCTGACATCCCTTGAGTGCGTGAGTTTACGCATACGCTGCACCCAACAATATTCCAGTTATATGAAGTCAGTCTGCAAGTAATGGAGTCTGAACCAGACAATCCAGTGATCAATGGCATGAGCATCATCAATGTGTTGGGATACAATGACACGTGTCAACCAAATCAGCATGCATGACCACCTGTTCCCAAGCCTTGCCTTTTATGACGATCACAGGTTACTGAAGATCAATTTTAATCCGTATTTTTTCAGGGGTCCACTTGTTAATGAGGACAAGGAGGTTGTAATTAACGTGAAATCAAATCATGCTAGTTTTGGTAATTTTTGCAGTTTGGAGGCCTAATCCACAAAGCAACATCATTCGTTAGGCTGTGAGAAATTATGTTTGGCAGTTTTAAACAATAAGTGTTCAGAATCCACAAACTTTCCGTATCATGCGACCTGTTGTAACTCTATTAATGGTAGGAAACTTTATGGAATCCAACTTCTTTATGATGGTGCTAAGTTTTGGAATAGATCGAGCAAAAACCTTACATCAAAATGTAATAACAAGTTATCACACAGCAGTTATGGCAATTTTCTGCTTATCCGCGGATTTCCATCGATTTTACAGATTTCAAATTATGCCCCCTTCAACCTCCCATTCATTGACAGAATATTAGGTTTCTGCTGAGAATAGAGGTTCCTGTTGCCATACCTGATAAAGTATCAAACACTCCTTGGAGTTACAGTAGGTTGTAATGTTACAAAACAATTGTGTATTCTGGACCCTGGTTTTAAATCAGTATGTCATGGCATATTTAAGCAGGCAAACATAATTTGTCTAATGATGGTGAAACATTGCATCACAATATTTTCCCTTCAGTACAACATGTAATACAAATAGACATGCAATATGAGATAATCCCAGGACAAATTTATACAGAATTTCCGATCGGAATACTTCCGAAGACAGGATAATTTTGGCTTCCTGTTACATTTTATGGACTTCAGTTCTTGGACTTTGGCAGTCAGTATTGTTATTCTGACACCATATTTTACAAGTTAATTTCCATGAAGGGTTATCTCAGAATTTAACTAAAGTGCCCCTTCCTGGATAAATTGGAAAGAAAATCCATTAATTTAGAACTATATTAACATTGCACTCTGGATGTTCAACATGTTTGGTGAAATATTGTGAATCCTGTACTGATAAAAAGTCATATTTTCTGTCATTCCTTGATCGATGATAAGTGACATATGAGAAATACAAAGTTGTATGATAACAGTCGATAACATCATGAATGGGGAATACATATTTTGATTGTTGATGAAGTTGCTGATTATCTTCCCTGAGAAGCTGGAGGTAAATCTGCCCTTAATTTAAACTGCGCCCTTGCGCCATTGGTGCATGATAGTTAAAAATGACACAGTATTCCTTGACACATTGGGTCTGACTGGTGCGCTATAAAAATAATTTGACTCTATCAAACATGTGAAAACATACTTCTCCAAACTGTCTTATATTTACAACATATTTTCACAATTCCAGGTGATAAATCAGCATTCATAATCCCCGCTGTTCCATACACAATTTCCTCAGATCTAATGCGGTGCCTAAATCAATGCATGGAGCTTATAATACGTACCTTACTCAAGGCATGCTGTTTCGTTATACACTAGGGGCGGTGAGGTAGCCTAGTGGTTAAAGCGTTCGCTTGTCACTCCGAAGACACTGGTTCGATTCCCCACAAGGGTACAATGTGTAAGGCCCATTTTGTGGTGTCCCCCGCCGTGATATCGTGTGCAGTTATCGAAATGAAATGTAGCTGAAAAGTCATTTGTTGTTTTTCGAAACAAAAAAAGAACAAATCCTGATAGAGAAAATGCCAAACTGTTGCGAGGTCCAGCAATGACAGTTCTAATTTAATAACTGAGATGAAGCTACAAAGCCAATGATACGCTGACTGATGTTAAAAATGAGAAGAAAACATCAACCCGTTCATTCCAGATGAAATGGCAAGGTTTGTATCAGTGGGTTTCCGGTAATGAGTGTAAAAACAAAATGACTCATGCACTTTGTCTGCAAAATGGAAAGGATAATATTTTCACTGATGGAACTGATAATTTCTGTACTTCCACGCTCAAGAGACAAGCTGATAGTGCTGACCATAAACTTGCTCTCCAAGCTGAATGGTTGAAGGGACAAATGAAAATGGCAGTGAAAAGTATGATTCATGGTAAGGATAGGCAGCAATTCAATTTAAATTATCACATTAATTGATACAACTGAACAGCTTTTTGCATGACAAATTCATTAAAATTGCAGAGTGAAATGAGGTCTAATAGTGTCTTTGCAATTATCGATTTTCAAAACTGTTTTCATGATAAAAAGATTATCTTGTTACTGATATTTATTAACAACATGAGAAACTTACTTAAAGTGACTTAGTGTTGTATTATAAATTGATTTATATTTTCTAAGAGTGGCCATGTTTGGAAATTCAGAGTTACCTTTCCTTAAAGAATGTATTTTCCCTTGGGAATATATTTTCATCATCCCTTCATGTTAGTGCTTAAACAAAGCCAAGTCGTGAGCATGGCATTGAGAGGTGTACGAGTAACGAGGCTCACTGGAACCTCACTAGTAACAGCGTTAGACCATCAAACATATGGCCTTGCAGATTTGCCAACGGTAATTATTTCTCAACACCTCTGTATGTTGTTGAACTCTTCGAAAAACCTGTAAAAGATGAGGAACCTAAATATTAAGCAGATATTTGAAGAACAATCAGTATCTGACCAGTTTAATATCACTAGGGTGACCTCAGACACAATATTAGACCCGTGAAGGTCCTGGGATAGAATAGCCTTCAGCAACCCATTCTTGCCATAAAAGACGACTATGCTTGTCATAAGAGGCAACTAACAGGATCGGGTGGTCAGGCTCGCTGACTTGGTTTGACATATGTCACTGGTACCCAATTGCGTAGATCCATGCTCATGTTGTTGATCACAGGATTGTGTGGTTTAGACTAGATTATTTACAGACCACCACCATACAGCTGGAATATTGCTGAGTGTGGCGTAAAACTAAACTCACTCATTCACTCACTCACTTAGATACATTAAGTCATTTGGAAGAAATGCAATTTATGCTACATGAACAAACTAGGTAATAGATTCAGGGATGTTCTTTATACTTGTTCATGAGTTTACTGTCAGACTATGTCATATCGTGAATGGATGTTTGATATACATGATTCTAATCCATATTCATAACAAAGAGTTTGAGTGACAGTTTATTGAATGTGTTGTACATGTGTTGATGTTCACTGGCTGTTACAGCAGTCTAGTCTGGCATGTTGACAGCCAGTTCTCATACCTACAAGGCCATGTGGGGATGGTAGGGAAGCAAACTGTGCTGATCTAGTAAGGTGGGGGGTCAATTGGATAGCCTTGTGGTCAAATCATTTACTCGTCATGCTAAAATCCTAGGTTTTATTCCCCGAAGGTGTAGATGTGTGAAGCCCTTGCTAGTGTTCCCAACGTCATGATACTACTGGAACCTACTGACATGAATTGAAGTGAATCAAGTCATCAACGTGGTCAGGCTTACTTCTTCAGGATGCAGCCCTCTATTGCGTGTGTTTGCCGTGTGACGCACAAATTATCTCAAGTATCCAGTGACTTTAGAAGCTTGCGTCATTGTTGACGCAATGTAACTGGGCCCTTAGGTCAGACAGTCTTAACCAAATGTTTCCCAGTTAACTGCTCAGTGCTGATTAAATACCTTACCTGCCATTATGTGTCATTATTAAACAGTCACAGTTGATGTCTCGATGAAAGTTCAAACTGACGTTGACTCCCCCCAAACTTGTCCATGTCCTGATGACTCCTAACTTCTTATACCTAGAGCATGCTCTGTACTGCCAGTCTAACTGAGTCATTAACTGAATCAAGTCGTCAACATTGTCGGACTTACACACTGACTTTGTGTGCTGGCGATGAGGTGACTGACTCTGAGTTTGCGGGTTCAAATTCCGGATGGGACTCAACCCCCCAAAACACAAAAAAGTACTAGAATTTGTACTTTACTAAGAATGTGAAATCCCAAATATGACATATGTTGCATTTGACCACTTTCTAAATGGCATCGTGTAATCATAGCTTTCGGTCATGGGAGCCGTGCCAATTTACACTTATCAGAGGAGTACACAAAGTACGCAGTCTAGACTACCAACTGTCCGACTATCGTTTTCGTGGAAGTCACGGTGGCTGAGCAGTCTAGGCAGCTGACTTTGTGTGCTGGCGATTAGGTGCCTGACCCTGAGGGTGCGGGTTTGAATCGTGGATGTGACTCAACCCCTCAAAAAGTATTAGAATTTGTACTCATCAGGTGATGCTATCGTCATTGGATTCATCTATAGCATCAACTGTCAGTTCACCTGACGAAGGGGTCTGAAATGATCCCGAAATGTTGTTTTTCAAAGAATGAAAAAAGAAGATTTAGAAGATCTTGGTTAGTTGAATTTGTTCAATGCATCCTGTTTGTCCTAGACAACAACAAGGGGTGTACATTATCCACTTCTGAAAAGCCACAGCACAAAACTCATTTAGCTTACATTTGCCTTTAATAGAGACTCTAAAGGTCTCATATTTGTCTTTCTGTTTTATAGTTTTTATATGTTTAGAGACATTTGAACTTAGATACATTTTGTGGAATTTGTCTCTGATGATGGTGAAATAGGGGATTAAGTCTATCCACTTCTCCACAAACACTGCTCAGCAGAATTGATTAAGCTATCATTGGGACCCTAAAGGTGTGCATTTCATAGTTGCAAAATATGTTTATTGAACTTGTTTAGTAGGGAACGCCACCTACAGCAGCAGGGGCATCCATGGAACACAATTTTGTGTTTATCTTTATTTTTATTTTTTAAAGCTTAAAGTACAGTTCTAACCTGAAAAAAAGCAAACCGAAAAAACATAAAACGCCAACATCTACCAATGAGTGAGTGAGTTTAGTTTTATACCAATGACAAGCAGAATCTTGACTGTGGTTGTTGTGTTAGTGAGAAGTTGTACTTCCTTTGACTTGGTTTCATCAGCTGAGCAAATAAATATGCATGCTACATCATGCCATAACGACATGTACACATGCACCTGAGATGTCACACTCATTTACCTGCCACCTACTCCCACCTTGAGTGATCCTTGCTCACTTATGCGAGGTGCTAACATTACAGTTGTATGAACCATATTTCTTGCTATGACCTCACTCACACTATTCATATTCAGTGATGATAGGGACCCAGTGATTAACATTGTATAATTATACTTGTACTGCTAATTAATCAGTGAGATGCATGTGTGTATGCTTACAGCTGAATGATTTGACCAACAGGTGACTTGGATCTGGGGTATATTTGGTTAAATGCATGTGCATGTTGAGACTAATAAAATAAGTACCTAAAGTTTAAGTTGAACGATTTTAAAATTTCCTCTGTTCTCCAGGTTTGCTGATCGGCATCAACATTCGCAATGTCAAATGGGCGACACGGGTTCAGGTCGTCATCACCACCTGCAAACTGGTGGCACTTGGCATTATCATCGTCATTGGATTCATCTACTTTGGGAAAGGTGAGTGACGTCATCCATGTCTCGACCCCCTGATGATCAGGTTAGAATTGGTCTTCAGTAACCCATGCATGAAAGAGGCGACTAACAGGATTGGGTGGTCAGACTCGCTGATTCTATTTCCTCATGTCATTTTATCCTAACTGCATAGATCGATGTTCAGGCTGTTGATCACTGTTCTGTCTACTTCATATTCAATTATCTACAGACCATTGCCATATAGCTGGAATATTGCTGAGTGGACTGTTAAGCAACGATCAGTCGTCCATTTTTGGGGACAGAATGACTTCAGTCCAGTTGTGTTAGAACTGTGTGATGACTACTGACCTTTCATTATAAAGAACCATGTTCTCCACTGCTAGTGCAAGACTAGAGAACTTCAATTAGGACCAGTAACAATTTCCTCATCAACTACCACTCTGGTTCGATGGCAGATATGTTGCAGGTATATTTTTCAAACAATATTTTTCGAAAGATTCCTAAAATTTTTAATTTATATCTTTATATTTTCATACATTCTAAGGAATTGGGAAATTTTACCGTAATGTGTTGCAGATTATTGGCAAATATTGTCCTCTGAGCAGACCTAGATAGATAAATCTTTACAGTGGTGATTAAGTGGAAAAAAGCATACTGACTAACATTTACTACCTCTTTGGATGTAGAAATCTGGTATTTTTACGTGGCTAGATTTATCGGGTTTCTTTTTCTCTCGTCAATAAATTATATTTTGGGTCAAGTTAACATGGTTCACCATCTGTGTAATATACAGTTTCACTTTGAGTTCGGTTGCTACTTGTTATATTAAATATTAGGGAACAGCTGACATTTTAATGGCAGTGTATATAAATCTGGTATTAAAATAGTGTCTAGTGAATTCTCTCAAGGGCAAGGAAAGTTAAATAGTTGCTGGAAGGGATGACTACTGAGGGGAAACAACAAAAGTCTATTGCAACATACTTTTAGAGAGCAATAGTCAATTACGAGGTGATAGTGTGATAGTGATAGTCAAAATCATAGTATGACGTGGCACTCTTATCTGTTGAATATATGTCCTCTATATTCAACACGAACCACCATCAGGTGATATTACTGAATTATGTGGTCCAGACTTGATGATTTACAAATGTCTGTAATGACACAGAAATATTGCTTAATGCTGTTACAAGCAACAAATAGACAGACAGACAGACATAAGAGCTTGCTTGTGTATCAAAATAATATATTGATATTCTAATATCCTTCCTGTTGACCTAACTGTATACTGTTTGATGTTTCTAGATATGAAGACACGAGGTATACTCACTAGTTCTACTAACACGTTTCTTCTACTGACAGTGTGTGGTTGCTTCAGCTGGAGCACTTTATTTTTTATGTGCTTGATCTTGTGTTACTCAACTGTCAGCTTCAGTTCGCGATAGCAGAAAGCCAAAATGTGTTTGTTAGCTGGTTATCTCCTGTGGCATGCGTTAAAATTTCAGTTTTTCACTATTTTCTTTGTAGGTTTGTTGCCACCGTAAATGTGCTTGCGTGATTCACAAAACTGGAATATGCCTGCGACATGCATGCTTCACAATGTCCTCACTCTTTAAGCTGACACGATGTAACGAAACTGAAATAGGTTTCAAAGCAGTGTCAGTTCCATCCTCGATATCCCGAGGGTATACATTCCGATAAGTACCCACTATGCATCTATGGGTCGGCAAGATAATTTCATTACCTCCCTTTGCTAGCTCTGCATTATCACAGTAGCCAGTCAGCTAGCCCGCCGTTATAATTGAGCTTGCCAGTGTCAACATAGGTAGCGGTTGCAACTGCGAAGGTTAGCTCACAGTGCAGCTCAGATTTTAGGGAAATCATGCAACAAACTGACAGCTCCAAAACTTTAAAACAGCATATACAAGAACTCCTTCCACCTCTTCCAAAGAACCTCTGCATGGTTTGTGTTTAATTGCTTAGATATTTTGAAAAATGAAAGTGAGTTGTGATTGGTTAGCTCAACTTCCCAGCATAGACACCTGATTGGATAAAAAGATAGCCAAGGGAGGTAATAAATTTATCGGGCAGAGCCGCAGACACGTCTAGGGTATAGTGGAGACTTATTGGAATGTATACCCTGGAGATATTGAGAATGTGTTAGTTCACACTCCATACTTATTTGCAATGTGCAAAAAATACTGGACAAAAATAGTTAGGGATATATGTAAATTTTGAAATTATGAATCATGATCTATCCACTCATTGACACACTGATAAAATATCAATCATCTCTAATATCCCTAACTTATTTTGTCCAGTATAGTTTCCAAATTTTTATAGCCAGTCATTCTAGTTATATTTCAAAGTTACCAGTCTACAAAATAATGATCTACCCGAAATTTAAATTGAGAATCTAAGCAAAAGATTACAAAAAGGTAAAAAACCGTTAAAAACAAGTGAGAAAACACACGTCTGAAATGTTTTGTTTATGCTCAAATAAGTCATCATTAAGCTGCTAATACAATGAACATTTTTATCAGACCATAATCTTGCATGATTAAAAAGTGTATAATAACGTAACAAGTCAGTGCGAGTTTTATATTTTCGAAACAACCCAGTGAAAATTGACTAACCAGTTTAGCCAGTGACTCTGGAGATTTTCTGTCTCAAATGCATTTTTGCGAGCCAAGGCCTATCAGGCCTGTGGCTGTTTTGCACTGTTTTGCCGTGTTTGGGATTTTGCCTTTTTTTCTTTTTCGTTAAGCACTTTGCACATTGTTCTCAGCAGCTTCAGCTGAATTTGGTATGTCTCATTTGATCTTTTACGTTCAGCTAGACACTGGCCCATCAAAAGTTTAATATTACAGTGACTTGAATGGTATCCTTGAAAATATTGCTGCAGTGTGAGATCATTTTTGCTTCGTTCAATCAAGAGTGTGTTACATATTGACCTTGAACATTCATCATGATCACATTAATTGTAACATTGTACTACATGACCAGTTTGCATACAACTGTTTAAAGCATTAGAGAAGTGTACATTCACAAAAAAGTTAAGCAAAAGTAATAGACATGAATGCTTCAAGATTGATTTTGACACATTTTGTTGTTTTTTATCACTGCACTGATGTAATTTTTTTAAGCCTAGTTCAACTGCCTTGATCTTTGGGTCCTGCATTTGTTTATGAAATCCGACACAGATTCACATTAACCAGAGATGGCTTATTGCTGAAAATACAGCTTCATGTCACTTAACTTTGGGCACATAGTCCAACAGTCCTCATGGTATTATCATTGAAGGTGAGCTATGGGACCAGGACACTATCCATCACAAACTATTATTCGAATTTCATAGCTAAGGATGCATTGACTCTGTAGAAAGAGTTTTATTTTTGTGATATGTTGTTTCAGCTCTCTGGAAAGTATATATGCAAGAATTATGCTTGTGTGACATTACGTCTGTCTTTGGTCATATAATTTTGCACGTAGAGGTCTAGAATCTTAAATTCTTACCTGATCTTGTAAATTTTGTGATTTAACTGCTGATATGAACACACCTAGAAAAACACACACTGCTCCATGTTTCTGTACTGTGTGCTCAGTCTAAAGAAAGCACCAGCTAATATCTGTACATGGTACATATACACGTATAGACTGGATTTGTATCCTTTTGTATAAATATTAAGCCATCAGGGATTAGGAAAGGCAGGGGCCATGTGCCATGTGCCATTTTGCACGTTAGAATAGAAAATGTAGAATTTTTAAGTTTACTATTGATATTGCCCATTCTAAATCAGAAAAGGCTAATAATCCTGACAGTGGACCATTGTCAAAATTTTCTTTCCCAATCCCTGTACCATAGACATGGCAAGTAGCTTTCCCTACATATGCTTGCACAAATAAAAGGGACATAACTCAGTTATGCTTGAAACAAGTTCATTGCAACTTAAACATTTTGGTAGAAACTTTCTGTGGACAATGACAACATATTTCTGTTAGAAAAGGCCTTCAGCAAGGTTCAAAGGGCTACAAACGTTTCGAGAATAGCTAGCCAGGATACCAGACAAGATTGTGATCTAGTTGACAGCAATGTAGTCCCTGGTCATTGTCACGAGACATCAACACACTCAAAACATGTCAGCTAAATTATTGTGATTATTTCACTAAATATACCCCTGTGAAGGTCCTGGGGTAGAATATACCTGCAGCAACCCATGCTTGCCATAAAAAGCGACTATGCTTGTCGTAAGAGGCAACTAACAGGATCGGGTGGTCAGACTCGCTAACTTGGTTGACACATGTCATCGGTTCCCAATTGTGCAGATCGATGCTCATGGTGTTGGTCACTGGATTGTCTGGTCCAGACTTGATTTTTTACAAACGCCGCCATATAGCTGGAATATTGCTGAGTGCGGCGTAAAACTAAACTCTCACTCACTCACTCACTCAATATACCTGTGTTCGTGGTAGGTTTTGGATGAGTGTGTGCAGAGATAAAATTATAAATGTGTAGTCCAAGTCTTTTGCACATGAAACATTAATTACAATCCTGAGTCATTTAAAAATTTGTTTGTTTTTATATGTTTGCTGTTTTAAGGTACTTGAGCACATCAGAATCTATACATGCAAAACACACATGCAAGGTATGGCTTGAGTAGTTTTGCATGAAAAATGCATGTTTCAGCATTAATGTGAACATTGAAATACTGAACAATACATCAAGTGTATTCATAGCTCAGTAATGATGACATGTATCAAATTCACCTCATTACAGGATTCGTTGCATGACTAATACCCAATCCATTCTCAATGTATCTGATGTCAGGCATTGCCTAATTGGAAGGTATATGGTCTTTTCTGTAGTAGGGTTAGAAGCTTACCGTATATTACCGTGGACAAGCCGACCCCATAACTTGACATCTAAAATCAGTATCAAAATGGTATGTGTTGTGCTTACTTCTTGAACGTGCTTGTGCCAACAACAAAACAACAGCCACTTTCGTATGGCTTCTGTGGCATTAGAAAACAACAGGAAGCAAATTACCGTATGTGAAGTCACAGGAAACAGCTGATCGGATTGGTACATGTCATTATAACTTTGTTTATTATTATTATTGTGTGTAAATAGGTATGTATGAAACTTAATAATCACTAAGAGCAAAATATTTTGAAATAGTGGAAACTGTATTCTTTGATATGTATTTTATTGATCAATTGAACACTTGTAACAAAGTGGCTGTAATCATCAGGCAGGTGTACTGCTAACCTGCAAGATCGTCCGGACAGGGCACTGATGACCTTAAAAATACCTTTGTGAAATTGTGTCTCATAGATAAGCCAATCCCTTCTACAGACTCCTTATTCTTTTCAAAATTGGCTTATCTACGGTAATATATGGTAAGCAATTGTGAAATATAAAACTCATGCATATATATTGTTTCAGATATATTTCACAGTGCCAACTGAAGTATTAATAATATCGTCATAAGTATTAAAAAGCATTGTACCAGGCTAATGTTTTGCTTGGCTGGTTTGTTTAAAGGCCACATCCAACCAAACGATCAAACAGAATTAAAACACAGTTATCATTTACTCATGATATATAAAATGCATTGCTGATTAAGAAATAACAAATAAACAATATTATAAGGGTATAATCGCAAATCAAAAGTGCAATATTTTGTACTTGGGTTTACCTCCCTCGAAATGAAGCAGCCATGATATCGAGCCCAGGCAGAGCCGGTGGGTGTGCACTCAAGTGTAACGCAGCTTTCTCATTTGCCCCTGGTTTATTTGCTGATATGCATAGGCGGCTCTTTGTTTAGGGCTTATAAGCCCAGTAGGTGTTAATTGCATGAGGTAAGTGATTGAAGTTGTGTATTGCATATTGTCATTAGCAAACACACAGGCAGACATATCAGTGTCAATAAACCAGACATTGAGTTTTCTCAGTGACAGAGTCTGCTTATCACAATCAACATGTTTTTAGTATGTAACGAGAAGATTATTTACTCGTTTGTGTAACACAACCAAGATATGCTCACGACTTCATACTTCAGGCAGGCATACTGATTCAAACTCGGCAAACCTATTCATTGCATATCCGTTATGAGAGCAGCACAACATAGCTGTTGAAACCTAGTTTTTCCCACAGTGCTGGGGGAAAATTAGTGAATTGTTTGAACTGTGATTTCACAGGCTTTTTTGCATTACATTTTATTTTTCAACTTTATATGTTGAATTGGCATTTTTGATAATTTGTTTCGGTAAGTGCATTCCGAAAGGTATCAGAATCTGCAAAGTGGTGTTTTATGCATAAACTTGACAAACCCGAAAATAACATCGTGGTTACTTAATAAAATGCTACAGAATCACTTGCAGTTACATAACTGGGAATGAGCTCATAGTTGAGAAATACTCCAGCTTATGCTTCATAACAATAACTATTGTTGATTCACTTCAACATCTGGCACCACATTAGACATGGGATAAAGAATAATTCAGTCATGCAGTTATATTTGGATTACTGCAGATAATGTAATAAAGTGTTTAATTACTCATTTTCAACATCATTTTAACTTTTTAATTCTGACTGATTTTCAGTATGGAATTATTGATTTCACTTGTAGGTTTGTTGCATGTAGATATATTTATTGCAAAACTATCAAAATAAGATACTATAGATAAAGATATCTCTGCTGAACAGTTGTTTCAAGAAAGCAAACAAATTACATTGTATATTTCGCGTTCATAGAATAGATACAATACTGATTCTAGACATGTTTATTGACTGAATAATTATTTAACTTCATATACGCAGTTTGCTGGACTAAGGGAGATAACTCTTGTCTGTGTCTCTGAACTTAGTGTTTGTCTATTATGTGAATCTCATGCTACATAGTTACAAGGTGCCATATTGAAGCACGCATTGTTATAGAAAATCTTTTGTAAACTTTTTAATGGATATTCCCCACTGAACATGTTTTGTATATAATATTGTGTAGCTTAAAGCATCTGCTGCTTGCTGTTCAATGAAGCAAATATTATTCAGAAGTTTATGCTTGCTGTATCTGATGCTCAAATTTCTCTCAACTTAATCCATGTCGGAAAGGTAAATTATTGGTTATTTCATACCTTACACAGATAAATACACAATCAAGCTTGGACCACACAGTTGATAGATAGTAAAATATGGTAACTCTTAAAGCATTAAAATTCAAAACATTGTTGTCTTAACCCAGTTGCACAGATTAATGCTCAAGATTTCAGTTAATGGGTTATTATTTCACCAGCATATGGGATTATTATACAGAATGTCATCATATGGCAGGAATCGTGTTCTGGAGCAGACGCTCTCATACTGAGTACATTTTAATTGGTGAGCTCGGGTAAGGAGAGATTGAGAAGAGAGTCATTTGCAAGAAAGGGATGAGTTGATGATGATAGTTACGGATGCATAGTAGAAGTAAAGGATGTTCTTCAAGAGATAGAGGTTTCCAATATAATGGTTTGATAACTGTGTACCTGTTGGATGTTGTGAAGCGCTGTGTCAAACATGTGGAGCTGTTTATGTAATGTCGACTGATGTTGCAGGTGAGATTGACAGCTTCAAGAATTCGTTCGAGGACAGCGACTACAGCGCTGGAGCCATCGCACTCTCCTTCTACTCCGGCTTCTGGGCCTATAGTGGGTGGTATGTGTCTTCATCTACTTCAGCAACCAAGCTAATAGTTGTCCATTGAAGATAGCCTTGGTATCATCTATGTATCAGTGCTTAGTTACAATCTCCTGGTGTTCGGGATGTGCACATTAAATGAAACACCGAGTACACATAGGGTTGGTCTACATTAACGCTTATATGCAGCACATGCATTTGTTTCATTGTTCCAACTACTGCACTTACCCCATTGTAATAAAAACCAGTAAAATCGACTTGAATCTATGACTGTGTGTGAAGAAATCTTTATCCTGAGCTGGATAAAATTCTGAGATTTGAATGTTCAATTGGCAAGGTAAAATTATGAGGATCTGTAATCCTAATTGTCCTGTATTTGATTTACTGTTTGTTTAAAGTGAAATTCATCGGTATTTTTTCACCACAAACAGACTATAGTAAGTCCATCATAAAACCTAAGGTTGCTTTTACTTGACTGACATGCCTGGTTTCCATCTGCAGGAGTTACCTGAATTTCTTGACTGAAGAACTTGTGAACCCAAATCGGTAAGTCTTAGCACTGTCTTGAAAGTTTGTTATGTTACATTTTCTTGCATGAATTGTGGAAGCACAGTTGCTGTAATGAAGATGGTCAACTGGAACAGATGATGGGTTGGTGATTGTTCAAATTAAGTATGAACATTGAGGAGACCTTGTCTACACAAGTGTTAAAAATTTTGGAGGCCTTCAGCTTAGAATAATTTTCGGAATTATCCGAAATAATTTTTCATACAGGTAGAAATATGGTAAAAGATTATATCAGTCACATTTCTGTATGTATGATAGCAGGAACATTGAAAAACGTTGAAATTGTCCAATTCATTAAGGATTGGTGAGATTGCCTAATGGTTAAAACGTCCGCTTGTCACTCTAAAGACCCTGGCTACAATACCCCATATGGGTTCAATGTGTGAAGCCCTTTTCTGGTGTCACCTTCAGTGATATTGCTGGAATATTTCTATAAGCAGCGTAAAATCTTTTTCGCTCCCTCCAATTTCCATACATGCGTTATTCTCCTTAGCAACCTACCTCGAGCCATAATGATCTCCATGATAGTGGTCATCTCTATCTACCTGGTCACAAACATTGCGTACCTGGCTGTCCTCTCCCCGGCTCAGATGCTCAAGTCAACTGCTGTGGCTGTGGTAAGTTTGTCAGTTAATGCTTGGTGGAGTCTAGCCTAGAGGTTAAAGGGGTCGTGCCTGAGACGCATACATACTGATACAAATTATGATGCCCTTTTCTGGTGTAGCCTGCCATGAAATTGATGGAATAGTGTTTGGAACCTAACCAACCAATCAACCAACCAATCAACCAACCAATCAGTATTTCAACAGTGAACTTGAAATGATGGCATAGGACATGTATGTTTCAGTTCTCTTTTTTTTTTCTCTTTGTGTTTGCAGTTTGCTGTATGATTAATATTTCTGGTTATTGCTGTCTTGGAGAGTGAAATATACATACAAAGACTTTGATCATGGCTTTTTGTTTCTGTACTGAAGTAGTATGATAGTGAAGCAAGTGCTTATCTTAATCATGTTTTCAGACATTTGCCGGTCACACAATGGGTGTGATGTCATGGCTGATGCCCATCCTGATTGCTGTCTCAGTGATGGGAACCATGAACGGAACTGCACTGTCAATGTCAAGGTCAGAACCATCTTCCGCCTAATGTAACCCTACACTCCCAGCAGGTTGCCCTATCCTTTAGTCATAATCTCTCCAATTCAAGTGAGAAGAAGTGAGTGATGTGGCAGAGTGCAGGGAAAATCTCCAAATCATGATGATAACCTTCCACCATTCTCATGTTAGTAATTTGGGAGGTGGGTGAGCCTAGTGGTTAAAGCGTTTGCTCGTCCTGACAAAGACCTAGGTTCGATTCCCCACATGGCTACGTTGTGTAAAGCCCATTTCTGGCATCCCCAACATTATCAAGACTCCAGCTAGCTTTCTACTTTACTTTGCTTTTTGGGGCCCAATGTGATGTTTGAACTCAAAGACCTGTGAAGGTCTGGGGTAGAATAGGCCTTCAACAACCCATGCTTGACTCTGCTTGTTTTAAGAGGCAACTAAAGGGATCAGGTGGTCAGGCTTGCTGACATTATTGGTTCCCATTGGTTGCGCAGGTCGATGCTCATGCTTTTGATCACTGGATCACTGGTCCAGAGTCAATTATTTACAGACCATCGCCATATAGCTGGAACATTGCCGAGTGTGGTGTAAAACTAAACTCATTCACTTGACCTCAAATGCGCTTCTACATGTACACATAACAGTAAACATTATGCTTAAGATATCTTCAGACCTTGGTCACAGTATTACTAACCTTAGTCTTAGAATGTTAAATAATGCAAAACATCCCACAGTCTTCAGTCGTCCCAGAACTAATTCAGAATGGCTGATTTTTACCTCTCAGGTTCATCAGATCTCGCGCTTACATAGTGAGATGGCTCCCTGAATCAACTTGTCTCTCTTACTCAGACTTGTCTTCACTGTTGCAGACTGTTCTTCATCGGAGCTCAGAACAACCATATGCCCAACTTCATGGGCATGATTCAGTACAAGTACCTCACCCCGGCCTCATCACTGTTTGTCATTGTAAGTGTTGACTGGTTTCCCTATCGTTGTTGTCGTCGTCATCATCATCATCACAGTTTATCATTGTGAAACAAACTTTGACTTCACAACCTATTTGAGGGGGACTGAAAATAGTTGTTGATCATGACATGACTGATGACTACAGAGTAAATACAATTTTGTCCGCCATTTTGATGAGTCCTTTGTGATGTCTTCTAATTCATATTCTTTTCTTGCAGCTGGCTCTAGTTGTGTGTTTCCAGTCATCCAATGATATTTGGTACCTGATCGAGATGGAGGGCTTCGGATTTGCCACTGTGCTCACAGTGGTGTTTGCTGGACAGGCCTATCTCAGATACAAGGAACCGGACATGAAGAGACCCATCAAGGTCAGTTGGATTTTATCAGCAAGGTCTTGATAGTGGTCATGAGTGTGTCTGTAATGTTAGGTACTACAACTAATCTAGCAGAAGTTGAATCACAATAATTGTATAACACATCAGTACAAGAGATTCAACTAGTCTTTAGTCTAGTCTGATAAGAGGCAAAATACCTGAAATTAAGTGAATAGATTAAGAAACATCAATGATGACACCAAGTCTTGATGAAAAGGTAACGACACCCTCACCTAACTGATGCCTCTAACAGTCAGTCATGAAGTAGTTGTTAGATATTTTGTACAAACATGTTAGTGTATTGGATGAAAGGCTTTTTAGTTTGTTTTTTAAGAAATTCTATGAGGCTTCTACACATCAGTTGTCGATGAACACAGCTTTCCATTGAGGGAATTTGTAAACAAGTAATCAAGTCATGAAACATGTACAGTGATGGAAATATATTTACATATGTATAAGACTCTTCAGTGCCTCATTTATCTTTTTACTTACATATCAAGTTGCTGTGCCCTGATATGACAGAAATGCTGTCCAAAGTTGTTACGGCAAATCCACTTATGATTTCTGCCCCTTCTGCCTTCATCTTATGACAAACTGGATGAAGTGGTCATGCTTGCTGATTTGGTTGATATATCTCATTGTCATCCAAATAGAATACTGGAAAGAAAGTCATGATGATATTGACTTACTTATGATGCGATAGAATTTAATGAAATTTAAAGTGACATTTTCCTATGACTATGTTTGAGTGACTTTTGCTGTGATTTTCTTTCCAAATAACGCAGAATTATGGTCATGATGTTTAGGGAGTCTTTGAGTAAGTTATTATGTTGAAACAGTTTTAAAATTGCATCAATGTATGTAGAGATCGCTGCTCTAATGCTGTGTTCTCTGATCTTCAGGTTCATGTTGCACTCCCAATAAGCCTGTGCATCATCAGCTTTGCCATCGTTGTACTCACATTCTACCAGAAACCATCTGAAAGCGTGATGGCCCTGGGCCTCATCCTTCTTGGCTCTGTCCTCTATATCATTGGCAACAGATGGCAGAACAAACCAAGAGATCTGCAGACCAAGATCAGTGAGTTATGCTGCAGATGTACTAAGGTCCTCCATCTGTATGGGTTTCCTTGATCAGATTTATGCTCAACAACCTACCCTTGTCATTGCAAGAAAACTTATGCATTGCATGGTCAAACTAAGTGACATATTTGATTGGAATTGTTTGATTCAGATTGCCATATATTAGACCGAAGATCTTGTTTATGTGTAGTGCTCAAAGTCACAGTCACAGAGTGTCATGGAGCAAAGCCATGCTTAATTTTTTGCCAGCAAACACCACACCCCATCCGTGTAACAACCTCTTAACCAAGGTATCATTCAATCATTTCAAGTCTGAAGACATAGGACCTGCTGGTTCAGTTCTAGCTGTAGGTAACCGAGTCAAATCAGCAATTTGGCACGCTGTCCTAAGCGGATTATTTCTCCAGTCATAACAAGTGATGATCCAGACAGCTTCCACTTTATTTAATTTGTATCAACTTCGTTCCTTTAGTTTTTGCGAAGGATTCGTACAGCCATTTGTCAAGCAATGTGACTTGTATCTAAATATTTCATGTAAACAATTGCTGTTTGTTTCAGATTCTATCAACTCCTTCTTTCAAAAACTGTTCTTGGTCATACCACCAGACAACCCTGATGATGTGGACTGGGAGTAACCTCCCCTTCTGTAGACCTACATTGGGAGTAACCTCCCTTTTCATGAGACTTGAGAGTAACCTCCCCTGCTGTGAAAGTGGATTGGGACCATATTGCGGCCACAGGCAAGAAGCATAAGGTGTATCCTTGCTTTCTGCAGAAGAAAGATCACTATTTGACATGTAAAGCATTCAATTATGTTGTTTAATGTGTACATTTTGCATGAGTTCCCATATTTTAATGTTTCCATTTTATGTAAAAGGTAATAGAAATATACAGCAAACTATCTTCTGTTACTGACCAAATGGTCACCAAGTGCTCATAACAGTTAATTCTGGTACAAAGCTTTTTTTCTTCAAAAACCAAGAGAATACTTCTTATGATCCTCAGATAATCATTTTCAAGGGCATTACAATGTATGGAGTGATAGAACCCCACACAGCATATCCACTGCCCTTTTTGAGACTAGTGTTTGATTTGTTTGGGGGCATTCTATCAGGATTTCAAAACATCCGTCAGGCATTCTGCCCAAACCTGCACCTAGTGTCAGCAAATATACCCAAATTGAAATGATCCCCATGACTGTTGGATGGTTTAGTCAAGGAGACTAGTGTAACAAGACCAATACAGAAGAAGTCTAATTTTACATTATTGAATTTAGAACATTGTCAAAGTATTTTGAACTGAAGACTTTTGACCAGCAGACAGCCCAAGGGTAGTTTGCATCTGAGATAATAACCTGCTCAGCTGTCCTAGAATAGACGGTGTGAATTATGGATCTTCCCGAAATAAGTTATGACCAACTGTCTTGTTTTTAATGTTCTCACTGTTGTTTTCTGTGCCTTAACTGATTTAAAAGCATTTCAAGCATGCTTTCATTGCATCACAACTGTGGTAATAGGTTGAGTGTTGTTGGAACTGTTATACTGAGTGTGTGAGACACCTGTGAGAGAGTCTGTGGTTACCATACTTCACTTACATCATACATATATCCGTAGGCAGTTTATATGCTTCAAGTAATATTAACCGTTCTTTTATTGCAATCATGCTCTTGTTCTTTTATGTTGTATTTATTCATCTTTTTAGCTGTTATCACCATATTTGTATTTCTGCTTAACTTTTAACATGTTTGAATACTATCTGTTGATTTAGATAGATTTTGATGTCACTTCATAGATGCATCGATAGTATTATGGACTGAAATGGTTTTGGTGTTGTAACTTGAAGTAAGCTTACAGTACCTGTACAACCAGTGACATCACTTGTGTGTGGTTTTGTTGGGGTTGAGTATAAATAATGAGCGGGGGGTTTGGAAGAGTGGGGCATACCTCTGCCAGCTTACAGCATCAGTTACATTTGCCTAGTGTAACCTGGTTTGCTGACTGTTTCGTCTGTGTGAGATTTTTGATTGTTTCCATGACATGACTTTTACCATTATACAAAATACTGTTGCCACGTTTGCAACCCAGCTGTACCAGGAACTGTTTGTAGACCGCTTCTTAAACAGTGGCAGTGTGGTAGCCTAGTGGTTAAAGTGTTCGTTCATCACGCCAAAGACTCAGGTTCGATTCTGCACATGGATACAATGTCTGAAACCCATTTCTGGTGTGAACTGCCGTGATGTTGCTGAAATCTTGCTAAAAGCGGTGTAAAACCATACTGAGTCCCTGTCTCCATTCTCGAACATAGGCTTATAACGAAGACCAATTTGTGATAGTGGATTTTTGTATTTGTAGAAAATCACATCGTTACAACTTGTGACAAAGATGTGTTTTCACTCATATCACTGTCTCATACTGCTGCAGTCCTGCCATGTTTAATGTTTTATGTTGATTAAACAAGTGCTTGATGGGCATTTAGAAGTTGTAAGGAAACATAACAACGTAAAGTATGTAATTACAATGTCTTTATTCTTTACAACATGTTTTGGGCCACTTCTTGACCCTTCATCAGGTGAATGAAAGAAATAGCCCAAAAATGCCATGTTGTAAATAATAAAGAAGTTGTATATCCATACCATATATGGTTATGCTGATTACTCAGGGTTAGTACAGAAATGCCAATCTCTACAGTTTTATTGTAGTCTCTACGAAATTCTATTACATTTTGAAGAATGTTCATTAAAATTCAGATATATAAACAAAAACATAGAAGTTCATTGATTAAATAAATTTTTGGACTGCACTTACCTTCTACTCATCAAATTTAGTGGTAGATTTGATCAGGAAACATTGCAAGTAAGAAGTAATTTTAGCCATATTGTTGATCAGAAATCTGAAACTGATTTCAGTACCTTTGAGATTTGGCCCACTTCTCATGTACCATCAGAAAATGATGATTCTATCAGAATGATTTAAAACCACATGACCATTCCTTCCGTTCTTTTTTACGAAACCGGTACGAAAAATTGAAGGTTTACTATTGATTAGTGTCATCGTCTTTCTCAGAATCCATCATGATTTTAAGGATTGACCAGTACTTGACTGCAGACAACTACTCATTCTAATCCTTGAAACTACCATTTGCAACTCTTTGGGGCTGGCATCTGTGTTCGTACCTTCATTAAGAGAATTGTCACCTTGAATAGGAAATTAGTCTTAGATTGATACTTAATACAGAGGTGACACTGGAATTCACTTGGAGAGTTGTGTCCCATGTGAATTGACGTCTGCTGGTTTAAATCCTAGATTCACCTTTATTCAACCTCTTGTTTTGCCAAAACCATAGTCATACTCTTGGTATCGCCACCATCAAGTATATGAATGTGAAAAAGTTGCATTAAACCAGGTATACACTCTTCTTCACGCACCTACTCATTCAGATGCCTGCCAAAACTAACCAATGCATTATGTGTTCAGTCACATGTTCCATGAAAACTGTCCATGTATTTGCATATTGTATGTGTTCACAGAATGTGGTTGTAAACATACATAGTGCTTGACCTGCAGCATTGTAACTTTGAAAGATGGTAGACAATTTCAAGACTTCAGACTTTGTTTTTGTTTTCTATATACACAACTAGATATTTGTATAATGCTGATATCCAGTTAGTTCAACTGCTCAAGGGTGCTTTGTTTTTTCCCTCAATCATTGGATGTCCATCACAACGGCACATAATATTTTCAATCTCAACTCCCTGGGGATCATACAGCTCTTGCAGACTGCCAGGCGCACCGAGTTAATGTGGCTGTATATGCTGTACTTAATTGAAAACCTGTTTATTCTTGACATTCTTTTAATTTTATTCTTGTGTATCAGTTGGGGAGATTTTGTGAAGAAGTTATTCACAGGTTACTACATGTGATACATCTTCACACGTTGTAATACTGACAAGGGGGAGACTATGTCAAACAAGATAATTGTTTTAATGATACATAACACAGCTTTGATTGTTTTTATTGTTTGCACTAGCATTAAACCAACATCACTCAAAATTATATATATGTGTGAACTTGGTGTTGTCACTGTATGTGAAACAATGTGATGCAATAGAAGGTTTTAACTCACACGCTCTTTGGAGATTATGGTATTTGCTTGAGTATTAGTGTTTGCTTGTTTGTCCAAAATGTTTCTTTAAAATAGGGATATTAATATTTGCATCTGTGTGCCATAGTGCTTCTTGAGTGCCTTTTGGTTTTGTTTGATGTGATATGATAATGTATATATATATGTATTATTGTATGTTGTGTGTATATGTGGAGAATATGTCTATAGTTACCTATTATCTTAACATACCTTACTGTGCTTGCTTCTTGCATTGTCTAGTGCTTGTGATGTTACTGTTACAAAATGCCAATATTAGGCTTTTATGTTATTTATGTCCCCTAGGGAACCTTGGTATGATGGGCTTCTGTTTTACTTTGTAGTTTAAGGTAAACTAAACTGAGAGCCTTGGGTAGTACGGCCCAGTACAGTGGGCTTGTAGTATTAGACAACTGAAATGGTTTTACAGTTTTCTTGTGTATTGGTGCCAGGTTGAGATATGGAGGTGTTCATGATATCAACCACTTGTCCAGATTTATCTAAAGCAGCCTTCACATGGCAAACTTAAGTTTGAGAGTGAGAACATTCCACCAACTTGCCACCAACACTAGTTTCAGAGTACTAAACTATTGTTAAGAATAGATTTGTCCCTATTCTCACTAACTTTTTCGATCAAACTTTTGTTGTCAGACTTGAGTTTGAGGTGTGAAGTGTTGTCAAACTCATATTGTTCAGAAACAACCAATTGCAGTCATAAAGGCATTGCACTCAAATAACTGGAAAGTTTGACAAAATGTGCTTGATGTGTGAAAAGTTCAACATGTGTTGTCACATTAGTTTGTCATTTGAAGGCTGCGTAAGGCTTTTGTGACATAATTATCATTAGGTTGCTCCTATTTAACACTATATTCACTCATTTGCTCAATCTCTCTTTCTTCAGCTGTTTCACTTCTTGACTAGTGAGTAAAGTGTTCAGTAACACGTGCTTGTCATTAGAGGCAACTAATGGGATCAGGAGTGAGTGAGTTTAGTTGTATGCCGCACTTAGCAATATTCCAGCTATATGGCGGCGGTCTGTAAATAATCAAGTCTGGACCAGACAATCCATTAACCAACAACATGAGCATCGATCTGCACAATTGGGAACCAATGACGTGTCAACCAAGTCAGCGAGTCTGACCACTCGATCCCGTTAGTCGGCTCTTACAACAAGCATAGTCACCTTTTATGGCAAGCATGGGTTGCTGAAGGCCTATTCTGAAGGCTCCGGGACCTTCATGGGTTTAATGGGATCAGGGGATCAGACTCACTGTCTTGGTTGACACATGTCATCGTATCAACATTTGCGTAGATTCATGCTCACACCGTTGATCACCGAATTGTCTTGTCCAGACTCGATTATTTACAGATGAGTGCCATATTGCTGGAATATTGCTCAGTGCAGGGTAAAGCTGAACTCACTGACTCACTTCCTGTATTATATAGTATAGTGCCCTCCCTTTGTTGTGCCAGGATCAGCTGATTGTGGGATCAAATCCCAGATTCATTCCAGTTATAATCTCTCTTTTATCACTGTACCTGCAGTTATAAAATTACGTCCCTTACTTGTTGCTGGATTTGCTGATTGTGGGATCAAATCCCAATTTCCTCTACATTATGATGCTTGATTTCTGAGCACTGTAATACCCATTTGGGGTTTTGTCCCCTTACTGTGCCTGGATAAGCTAATTGTGGGAAGAAATCCCCAATGCCTCCAAACTGTTATCCTCTATTTGTCAGCATCACACCCTTGTTTATTGGATTAATTATACAACCCAAATTGATTGATTATTAGTTCATAATTATCAGTCACTTATGCCAATTTGTTTTCATTTCCATGTCAAAGATTTCTGCTGTCTCTGTTTTGTAACACTGAAAGAAAACTTACACTTATCAAGTTCAGAATGAACCTTCTTTACATCAGTTCATGTTTTCTCCAGCAGCATAAAAATGTTTCCATGACAACAGAGTCGGTAAATAATTATTGGGATTAAAGAAAGTTGTCTCAAACCTATATCTCATTATTTGTATAAATCTTTAGAATTCCTCTATTACATCATATCCTTAAATTCCTGTTTGTCAGTCAGTCAGTCATCCTATTTAATTATTATTGAAAATGTTCAACAGGCATCTTCTTCTTTACCCACGCCAATTATATTTGTGAGGAATCCTCTACCTACAATCACATAATGTCTGTTCAATTTTTTTCCGTAGCTAGTATCTAATGGCAACAAGTTAATCAACATATGTCCAGCGCTGAGAACTCCCTTAACAGAGTGGCCTATGGGATGGTGCATTGTTGAACCATATGTAAGGAGACATGCCAGCCTTTTACTGTTTTATCGTAGTCGCTACAAATTTTGACTTCAAACTACGCCAATACAGTTCCACTAGAAATCCTAAGAAATTTGATTTAAATGCATTAGAATTCGGACATATAGACAAAAACACATATGTTCAACGAAAAAATAATTTTCAGTCTTCATGTACCTTCCATTCATCATACTTAATGACATATTTGAAGTGGAATGATTGCAAGTAACAAACATGATTTCAATATGTTTGCGATTTGACAAATTTTGTCTCGGCGAAAATAATTTAACCACGTGACCATATCATTCTTTTTTTTCCTCAGAATCCATCATGATTTTGTTTATTTAGTTAACTACTAATTTTATGGTCAAACTACTAATTTTGAAAACTACTATTTGCAACACTTTGGGGTTGGCATCTCTGCATAAGTTGATAAATGTGATGTCGTTAATGAGTTAAATAGTGGTCAGAAAACTGAACTGAAATAATGTGTGAAGAGTAGGAATGATTACATTTGCTTGTCAAATTTTACAAAGATCCATCCTCGACTCACTTCATGAAAATTTTTTATGGCAGACTGAAATAAGGTGCAAGTCTATTTGAGTTGCGCTAAGTGTCAGAATATATCTGGCACGGGTCTATATGATAATAGTTGTGAGGATAACTTATCTCTGTATCAGAACGGTCACCTTTTTCTGTGAACACCTCATTATAAACTTCATAACCCAAGGTTAATGTTTCCTTATAACCTCAGAATACCAGTAAGTCAGACCCTCTGTGGCGCCGTTAGTCTAAATGTCTCATTTGTGTAGTTTCAAAACAGTAATAGTGTGATACATAGTAGTACTAGTTTAGAGGCCCATTATACAACAGTGCATCCTTTCATGATTTTATGTATGAATTAGCAAGTAAGACTTCCGTTACTGCATCATACTATCGTCATGTATGTCATATTACTGTGTATTATGTGCCCTTGGTTGCAGATTTACATTATAGGCAATGAGACTTCATTTCCAATGAAACGATAGTTACTGATCATTTCAATGTAGATGTCAATTTTATTACAGACTTGCAGGTAACCCATGCTTGTCGTAAGAGACAACTAATGGGATCGGATGGTCAGGCTCACTGACTTGGTTGACACGTCAGCAGCTCCCAGTTGTGCAGATTGATGCTCATACTGTTGATCACGGGATTGTCTGGTCCAGACTTGATTATTTACAAACTGCCACCATATAGCTGAAATATTGCCGAGTGTGGTTTAAAACAAAACTCACTCGGATTCAAAGGGAATTTGAAACAATTTCAAGATATGATGTCTGGAAGTATACCTGCACATACTTTTAAGGAAAATACTTTTAAGATATAATAGTCATTTCCCATTCCCAGTTATTCACATGTGATAACTTTATTGACCATGTGCATGTCCAGGGTGAAAGCGAATTTTTCACTGCTTCATTTCATCAAATTTCTAAAAATAGGTTTCCTTCACAGGGACTAGCTTGATTCAGCCATTGTGGTTTTAATGGCACTGGTAGTTTAGGGGTTTTGAGAACAGAGCACATATAGCAAGCAATTGACTACATTGTATTCATTATATCATTTTGTCACATTGTATTCATTATATCAATTTGGCACATACCGTCATATTCTGCTCTTATGTATATTAGTGCAAGATTGAATATGTTCTGCTATATTTTGTATGTTTCCATTTTTAAAGGTTAAATTAGTTGCATGTGAATTGATATCATTTGTGAAATTATGTTTGATATATTACCTACAAGGTGTGACATCAGTTGGTGTACAGCTGCTAAAATATCCCACTTTGTGAGAGTGTTTTCTATGATATGGTTGATAAAAAGTGATTGTGTTAAATGTGAAATTTGTCACTGTTTCAAATACTTGATGGGCATTTATAAGGTAACATCACAATGTATGGTATGAATTTCTTTATCATACCCAACACAATGTTTCTCATTCACGTGATGAAGGGGCAAGGGTTAGCCCAGAAGCGTGTTGTAAATGATGGTTATAAAACAGTTGTAAGTGCATACCAAACATTGATTGCCTCTGTTTGTGATGGTTTTTATGCTCTTTGGGACACCTATGGCCAAGGCACCTAAGGTGCCAAAATTCCTTTAGGACAGATAGGTTTGTTGGGCCCACTGCGAACATTGTGAGATAAAATCCTGGTTTGCCCTGATCATGATTCCTGGTTTCTGGTGTCAGATTGTTAACAGGTGTTAGCCCCAGTCATCCCTCCCTCACTCACTAGGGGCATTGAATTTTCTGAACAGCTTTCCCAAAGGAAGTGACAATTTCCTTGTAAATATATATACCTGAGGCACTGTGTTCTGTTTCATCGCAACTTAGCAGGACAAATTCTGCATCAGTAGAGCAGAATAAATCTTTACATGCTGAGGTTCGTAGTAACTGAAATAACCTCAAAATCAGGCAGATTCCAAGTCACAATCTGTCAAGTTTGAACAGTATACGTTCAGATGACATCATGATATGTCACATGTGAAGTAAACCATGAATTGATGCAGTCAAACTTTAAACTAACATGAGACTATCAGTCATCATCAGTTGAGTCAGCAGATGCTGATGTCATTCAATGAAACAACCCTTTCACTTAAGTTTCAGAACCTCAGCTGAATATTTGTCATCTCATTATGATGCACTGATCTGAATGTAACAACAGTTTTGAGACTACTTAACATGCCAAGTCTTTAGTAGCATTTTTCAGCTCATTTTATGGAATGTTATCTAACATGTTTGTGATTGAATAGTGTAATTATTTTAAAGGATATGTAATTATTTTTAATTTTTTTAGAATGCATGAATACAAAAGCATGTTCTGTTGTTAATGGAAATCTACAACTGTGACTGTGACCGTTGTGTTTGTTCAGGAAATAGTTACAAGTTCATTTAGTGTTATTTATAATTTAGTGTTATTGTACATAGAGGACATATCATTAGACATCTGAGTCATATCGGCAGTAACTTATTTGTTGAATTTCAAGATAAGTGTGACTAGGTGCTCAAGGAAGTGGTGCATTTTAGTGGTAGGAGTTTTCCCCATATATGCGATGAGATTGGGTCAAATTGGATGATTGATGATAAGAAGCGTTTTGAAGCTGTGCATTAGTGAAGGCAAGGCTCACTTTTGGGCATCTGTTCAGTGGGATGCAACAGTGTGATGTTTCAGTGCATATGCTTAAGACTTCATTCAGCCTAGTGGTTATGGCGTTGTCATGCTGAAGCCAAGTATCCCCTGCCATGATATTGCTGGAATATTGCTGAAAGGAGCATAAAATTAATCTCACTCACTGATTCTGAAAGTGAATTCCACCGTTGTCCAGACACTTCACTGAAACAATAGAGCAGTTAAAGCCCATCAGTCAACCAGGCCTTCATGGTTGGTAGTACCTTGTAAAATAGAAATCAATTACACCAGAGACCATATAATAGAATCATTTACATTTTGCAATTGTATCATGTTTTTTGATGTTATAAATGATTATGGTCTCTCATTACACAATTGCACCAGTGAACTAACCTTTATATTTTGTATTTAGGGATGCATTAGCGACACTCATAACAAAAGGAAATCCTCATTGTTTCAAAGGAGGTCCACATTTTGGGATTTTATTGGCCCACACGTTCACAGACATTGGTTCATGAAATACATGTTCACACTCCTATGCTTTGCTTTGTTCATTGTATGAGCGAATCACGTGTGACTTGAAACGAAAGCCACAATTGAGAATAGGTACCTTTTTCACAAGAACACAAAATTCAAATGAAAGCGCTAATGCGCTACTAGAGAAGCCATTAGATTTTATTTCCTGTCAATAAAAGCTTACTTTTTAACATGTGGCTTTAGTATCAGCTGCTATTGCGTGATGTAATGCAATGCATGGTATCCGCTACCATTTTGCAGAGACTATTTTTTTTAAACATTCAAAGTTTGCACTAATTTTTGCATTGATTTTGTGTGACACGTTGCATAGCAAGAAGACAGATAGTTGCGTGGGTGACGGTGTGATATGTTCCTGTAAGTTGATTTCATTGGTGTTTATATTAAGTTACAGTTTGCAGCTCTATTTTTGGAAATAAAACGCTCTTACCTGAAACTTTGTTCAGAGCATTCTCTACCAAGGTGGCGGGGTAACCTAGTGGCTGAATCATTCTCATCATGGCAAGTTAGAATCCTAGCATTGGCACAAGCCCGTTTCTGGATATCCATGGGTGTGTAATAACTATACTTATAGCTAAAATGGATAGAATTATCGTTAAAACGCCCATCAGGCAGTTAATGAAAGACCTCAGGCTTCTGCAAGTGATAATGCCCTGAAAATTATATATATGACCACGACCATGGGTGCAGCACATGAAAACACAAAATGAAATCAATCTTTAAGTGGTGTTCACATTTGTAAGTAGTACATGCACACGCGTGCACACGCGTGCACACACGCACACAAAAAACAAACAAAAAATGCTGTGGGTCACTTT
Organism: Haliotis asinina; assembly: GCF_037392515.1. Classification (NCBI taxonomy): domain Eukaryota; kingdom Metazoa; phylum Mollusca; class Gastropoda; order Lepetellida; family Haliotidae; genus Haliotis; species Haliotis asinina. The sequence continues at coordinate 77,640,508 of NC_090281.1, forward strand.
TTCAAACGTGTAGTCAGTTCAATTCAATCTCGTGCAGATAACATAATAATTGTCGGGAAGATTTCAAAGTTTACATGTTTGATCAATACTTAAAGACGAATTTCAGATAACGACAAGTCAAAATAACGACAGGTGGCGCGACAATCAAAGTGTATGGCCCCCTTGAGCGTTGACAACAGTGTTGCATCGTCTGTAGATGGAGTTGATGAGATGGCTCAGGGCCAACAGGAATTTGCGCCCAGACTTGTGATGACCCTGAGAGTTCAGCTGTACTTGTGGACTCTCGTCGCACATCATTCAACCTACTCTGAATCTCGTCCCACAAGTGTTCTGTCGGGCGTAAGTCTGGACTGAGGGCAGGCCATTGAAGAGTTTATGTGTTGAGTTGATAGAGAAAATCTCTAGCTGCCCTGGCAGTATGGGCACGCACGTTGTCCTGCTCGAGGATGGTTTCCATGACAACTGTAACTGGAGCGATTGAATTCAAAGAATCCGAGGGGTCCCACAGAGAAAGCAGTTCTCTCCTTGTGATCTTTTTCTAATTCAACATGGTGGTATCTGCTCTTCATATCCATCGTAGAATAGAATTTTGAGCCTCTAAGTGTATCGAACATTTCCTCAATCCTAGGAAGAGCATAGGAATCCTTGATAGTCCTTTGATTTAATTGTCTAAAATCCACACACATCCTTAAAGATCCATTTCTCTTGCGTACTAATACCACGTTTGAAGACCAGGGTGATCGTGAATGACGGATGACGCCACTTGCTAATAATTGGTGCAGATGATCTCTAACTTCAGCATGCACAGATGGCGGAATTCTCCTATGTTGTTGTTTAAATGGTCGTTCATCCATGAGGTCTATCCTGTGTTTCACTGCACTAGTGTGTAACAGGTCAAGATACCGTGAGAGAATATGTCCAAGTAGTTGGAGATAACTCTTATTCCCCCTTCACATTGAGTGTGTGAGATATGTGAAGTTTCTATATCCATCTTGTTAAAGAGTGAATCCTTGTCCTGTAACACATGTGCCATGGAAGGCTGTTCTTCAACAAAAACAGGTTGGATCTCATACAGAAGAGCACGGGGTTGAATGACTACTGTTCTTGTGGTGATGTTTGAAATGTTGACATCTACAAATCCTTTCTCTCTATATGTTATCAGACTGGGTGAAAAGTCAAGGTCATCAGGGATAGCTGAACAGCTGGTCCGTTGTTGTATAGCGCATGTATTGTGGTAAGGAAGTGCCTTGTCAATGTAGCCAGTAATAGTGACATCTGAATTCGGTGGCATGATGACCTTCTTAATTCCTGCACACTTGACTAGTGCGAGTTTAAATCCTCGCCGAACAAAATCCTGTTCCTGCAGCACCATACACCTGAAAGCTAAATACCAGGCGGTATGAAGGTTGGCATCTTGCAGAAACTTCTCCCCATATTGCTGTCTGCAGGTTCCTTAGTAAATCGATAGCATATTGGTACCAAGCAAAACTGGTACCTTATGATTATAATTACTTGTAGGGACAACAAGCAAAAGACATAGCTGGCATTTGGCATTAATCCCATTCACATCTATTTCCACTTGAATGTGACCTGAGTATGGCAAGGGTTGTCCATCAGCACATTCAATATCCAAAACACTTGTTATTGGGGTAATGGGAATACCCCAGAGATATTGATCATAAAATGCCTGACTCACAGTAGAGACTGTAGCTCCTGTATCCAATAATGCCCTTATCTTGATTCCTTGAATACAGACCTCAACTTCATTGGCATTTCCTACAAGTGTTGCTGTCTCATATCTCTGAGTTCCCCCTTGTTGTCTGTTGAGACCTATGGACCACCCGTTCGCATAGGCCGTCTCCCGTATAAATACTGACGACTGTGATCCATCCTGACTCTACATCCAGAGGCAGTATGTCCAACCTGTCCACAACGGAAACATTGTACATCTCTCTCCACAGGTCGTCCTTTAGATCTTCCCCTAGACGATGTATGATTATAACACTGTCTCTGGAGAGAAGGTTGAGAATAATATCCAGTTTTGACCTTGTCAGGGTGATTAGAAGTCCTGGATGGGAAGTTATCTTGTTCTCCAAAAAAACTGTTGACAGTGATGCTGTTCCCCTGTGGGTTGGTGATGGCAATCTGAAGGCAGCTGCAGCTGTTGTTTCTTCAGAGATGCAGCATCAGACGTAACACTCTTGATCATTCCTCTAAGTTCCTTCATCTCCATTTGAGTAGGTGATTCAGACACAGCAGACATACTTGTAGCAGACAGTTTCCCTTCGGTTCTACCTTCAACTCTACGTTGAGTGTGTTCTCGCTCAATTTGTCGAAGTTCTTGCCACACAACATCAAAGTCAGAGTACAGATCAAACTTGTGTCCACTGACATCATTTGATTGATGGCTTAAGTCCTGTTCAAAGCATGGAATGAAGGAGCTTGTTGGTGTCTAGAGAACTAACTTCACCCTCTTCTACGGCTTTGCTTAATAAATATTCCAGTCGACAACACCAAGTGTTAACATCTTCATTTTTCCGCTGTCGTGCTGTGTAGAAGGCCACCAGTACATTTACAGGAGTATCACTTGTGTCGAAAACGCACTTTAGTTTATCCAAGAGGGCAGAAAGGGAAGAGGTGAACCCTAACCACATGGCAACCCTGGCTGCCTCCCCTCTCAAAGATTTCCTAATCGCATGTTCAATCGTCGCCCGTGCATGGGCTTTATCTTTCAACATACAGTCCACTGCATATCTCCACAGATCATGTGGTACGTTACTTTTAGTTTCATCTCCAGAAAAAGCAAGGTAAACTTGGAGGGTGAGACTCAGTAACCACCTGAGCCGTTGATGAGTGACCAATATGTTGAGTTTCAGAGGCAGGTGAAACAACTTCAGTTTTCACAGTGCTAGCTGCATAATCGGCCATCCATTTCAACAAGCTTTCTGGGGAATCGGCCTTGGGCTTTACTTTAAGCTACTTGAATGTTGCAACAAGTTGAGCAACTTCCTGTTCTGACATTTGTTCCGACATACCTGTCAGTTAGGCTAACAGCGAGCATTGAACTGTGAAGTACTTAGTGTCGACAAACGATGAATGTGGTGCAGTGATAAGGCCATAGACCCACCACAGCACAAACAAATGTTTGTTGTGATGACCTACCCACAATGAAAACCCAACCTATTACGGATTACTAAGTATGCAGTACGGGTGTACAGGTGTAGACTTTATGACCACTGCAAAAATATGCACGCAAGAAAGAAGAGCAGGACATGATGTTGACAATGATTAATCAGGAACGAAACCCTGAAGAGACAACACACACTATATCACCATCTGAACCATATGACTAAGAACCACAAATTATTCTTACCTATTCATGGATTGAGTATAATCGAATTTATGTATTGTGGCACTACACTATAATGTGATGGTTATTCAAGGTATTTGAGTGATAAGTAGGTGCTAATCAGGCATACGTCTTTCACACAAAAGCGAATATGTACAGACACACAGATGTAGAACACCAACTGATATTCTGTAATAATAGAGGACTTACAATGTCACAACTAAGTTACATCAAACTAGCTAATCATCAGTAGCTAAAGACTACAGGCATAGGTGAGCAGGGTTCACTGTTGTTATGAACAATATTCCAATTACATCACAGTATGTCAAATTAATGTGTGAGAAAAACCCTAAGTAAGGGAGGTTTGTAGAATGCCTGAGGATAATGTCTGTGTGTCAGACTTTTGGTGCCATATAGGGCTGATCCGTTTGTACCCTTTTCTCAGGGACTGTATGTTTGATTGCTTGTTTGCTTGCGGACCTCTGTCACAAGTCTACTGACTTTCTAATGAAAGGAAGGACAAATAATCTAACTAACGACTATGTAATAACAAATCTGACATTTGTCTAATGACCGACCGGTATGATCAGCACTGTACAGAAAGTGTACTATACAGAAAGCAAATGCATGACAGACAATGCTGGAGTACTATGTACAAGGAAGTATTCCAAGATAAGTTTAAGTTAGCTTGCTCACAACAGCATTATTTTCATCTCTTCGTATACATCACTGGCAAAATGTACATCGTAGTATGCAAAATGTGACAAGCGTTTCAATCAGAGTCAGTATCACTTGGACAAATAGGAGTCACAAATATCTACAGGCCGAGTAATCAGGTCGAGGCCGAAACTCATGTATAACAAAGTGTCTAGTTCAGTATGGTAATGTTACACTTGGTGGTTACGGTTCAATGATGCACAGGCCTTTGTCCATTCCATCTAGGGAGAGTTATTGTCCATCCTTGTCCCTGGTCACTGGATGCACCACTGTCACTTCTGAACATATACAACAGTACTTCAAGGGCCGACACAGATGAGAATTAGCCATAAATGCCACTATCAAACACATATAATCAATACAATAATTATTGATTGGTCAGGTCATAGAGTGAGTGTATATACTCGTACATATCCATATATGCTGACCAGTGACTGAGAGACTGAAGTGGAAATGTAATCTGACCCACAAGCACTCTGCTTGGGAATATGAGGGGCCTTGGACTGAGACAAGACAATAGGTGAAATGGACAACGTAAGCGCTGCGCTCACAGTGCTATTGTGAAAGTGAAGCAAGTTAGATTGACTGGTTAAAGTGGGGCTAGACTTAATGATTAAAATACAAGTTAAAATATACTGGCTAATATATACAATGTAAATACTCCTACACCACTAAAATGTGGCACGACAAATGGTCTCAGTGTATTATCAATGTAGCGAGCAGGTGTTACACCATTACCTATACCAGGACTAATATTCTGGAACACCATGGGGCCTAGTTTGTGACTGAGCACACCATTATTATTGGACCTCACCACGAGTCTCTTTCCAGGACACAATCATCTGCAAAACATTCCCCATCAGCCGTCGAGACGCAATACCGGCCGGTCAAACTACAGTTTCTTCAGTCGATCTCGATGACGCCAATCCCGATGATGTATCATGGCCGACTGGAAACAAACACGACGATGTCGAACAGTGAGGATCGGATCCAGGTGAGGCCTGCGACATACTCGTAATTATCACGTTTCTTCTGCACTGTGTCGGCGCTGATTGGTCTCTGGTAGCTCTAGCGAAACGATTCTGCAGGACAGACAAGCTGCCGATTCTGCTTGAAAGCTGTCTCGAGCGGTCTTTCACTGCGGTCTGCTGTGCTTCCAGTGGCTTGGACTCGTTGTTGCAGGGTGTATATTGTTCCAACATCAACAGAAAAGTTATTTACAACATGTCTTGCTGTCTGGCCATGCAGCATTCAGTCTTCCTGACCCTTGGTCTCTATATTTCCTTGATAATTGTGGCATGTAGCTGCTGTCGGACAGTGAATGATTCGGCGCATGGTCGGTGGCTCTTCTTATGGGGATGACACCCTGGGATGCACGTGCATTGAAATTTTCATGAAATACGAACAAAAACCTCGTCCCGTCATTAGAAACTGCGTTTAGAACGTTCGGTATCAAACACAGAATCTGAAACCAAACATTTTCTTGAACACTGACTACGAACCAGGTCAAACTAACACATAAAAATGAAATAAAAATTAATAAAATGAAACGTATCTGGCAAAATGTTTGGTTGGGTGACGTTTCTTTTGCGGTTCAGTATATACACGGTCGTTATATATTCCACTATGGTTTTCTGTTGACAACTATATTTTTTCAAGCAGAGGCATACATGCGCACAGACATTGTGGAGAGTAGGTGGCTATAGTTTCATAATCTTTAAGCGAGTCACTTTGGACGATCTTTGAAAAGTATGCATACTAAAAGAGCATATGCGATTGCGTCTAAATTTGTAGTCATGCATGTAAGCATCACGTGATGGATCTGTTGAAATATTGCACCACATCACGGGTGAATTTTGATGGCATCCTCATCCTTAAGGAGGGAATGTTGCTGGTTACTTTATGCATGGCAGACAGAGCGCCCTTTGGGTTTCCTTTAGGTGTAAAATTAAACTGAGACTGATCTAATGTTGGCATGTTATACATTCTGTCAAGTTACGTAAGGCTGAGAGAGTTGGTTTAAACAGAGACCATTATATAGATATAAGATCGTTTCTGGTTCGAATGAAGCCAGCTTTGTTGTGAAACTAACCCTTTGAAACTAAGCGATTATTTCCCTGTCCTGAATAGCATAAATGCACACTGGCACTCTAAATGTAGGACGGAATTGATGAAGCTTCTAAGCCTAGAAGCCTTTAAAGAACGAATAAACTCAATTATTTGTATTCTTTTAACCATTACGTATGAAAGACTTGTGGTTAGTCTGAAGTGGAACTCCTAACTTATTCTGAATTCATTCCGAGCGATTAAAAATTGCCAAAAAGCCGTCTGCTTCCCTCTCACCCGCCAATGAAACCACAGACAGGTTACGTAACTCTGTCGCCAGAGCCCTGCAGTGACATCATAGAATGAACGATTTTCAGTTAGTTGTATAGAAAATGCGAAAGAAGCTCGTCATTTTGCTGATTTCTCGACGTCAACAAACACATGCCGAATTGTTGTGTTGCCGTCAATTGCTCCTTGGCGTCGGGTGAGGTGGTAGGACAACAGGCCCACAAGGACATAACACCCTCAGACAAAACACCCTAAGGCTAAACGCCCCAGGACAAAAAGTCCTAAGTGGGAAGGGCAAAACGTCCTCAGTGAAGATGTGTAACAGAATACCAAGAAATCTTTCTTGCAGCACATTAATTTATTCTCACATGACTATAACATAATATGATATAATATAACATTACATAAAGTATGTAATAGCACATAATTCACAAAATCAGTTGGTACTTGTACTACTTGTAATACAGTTTGCGCAAGCATGTTATCGCCTGTCTTCCTATTACTTATCTGTAACAACTGTCAGCAGTGGGAGGAATTGTTCAGAAAACATCATGTTATCACCTGTCTTCTGGTACTTATCTGTAACAACTGTCAGCAGTGGGAGAAATTGTTCAGAAAACATCATGTTATCACCTGTCTTCTGGTACTTATCTGTAACAACTGTCAGCAGTGGGAGAAATTGTTCAGAAAACATCATGTTATCACCTGTCTTCTGGTCCTGATCTGTAACAACTGTCAGCAGTGGGAGAAATTGTTCAGAAAACATCATGTTATCACCTGTCTTCTGGTACTTATCTGTAACAACTGTCAGCAGTGGGAGGAATTGTTCAGAAAACATCATGTTATCACCTGTCTTCTGGTACCTATCTGTATCAACTGTCAGCAGTGGGAGGAATTGTTTAGAAACTATCATGCTATGACCAGTCAACTCAAAATAAACACAGAGGGTGTTTTAGCCTATGGGTGTTAATTTGCAAGGGCTTTTTGTCCTGGGGCGTTTAGCCTAGGGGTGAGGGTGTTATGTCCTTGTGGGCTTATTGTTTGCCCACCTCGGGTGATGGTGTCACTATGCTCCACCGGACCCCGTAGGTTGTGCTAAATTGGTTGTTTGTGTGGGCGAAGCGAGCGTTTTTTAAGCCTGTGGTCTATACTAAATCGGATGGATCGCCCCCTACCTCGCTTCCATAATAGAAAATGCTATCGGAAGCGAGGTTGTGGTCGAAGTAACAATATTATTGTAAGTAAATATTACATTTACCCCCGCCTCGCTTTCAAGAGTGACATTGTTATGTCACAAACAATGTCATGCAAAATCCTATTGTCCGTCAATTAAATACATATGTTACTATCAGAAAAAAGTAATTTTGATGTAATAACTCAGTGAAAACAAACGTAAATGTCATTTATCCTCAGGGCGCCGCCAATTTTGAAAATTGTGAAGTCACGGGCTAAAGTCCCTTTGAATTAATGAGATTATGGTTTGTTTTCATCAAGTTAGAAAATCCAGTTTCTAAGAGTAGGTAAATATGTATCTGAATCATGAACAAAAGGATTTTGCATGGCACAACTTGTAACATAACGAATTCGTGCATGGAAGTGAGGTGGGAGTCGAGTGAAAATACTGCGCCATAAATTTTTTCACTTGCTAAATTCACTTGGTTTGTAAACGTCTACTCACCCTTATGTTGACACTTGTCAATGTACGTCTTTATATTTGATCTTATAATCCTAATCATACTTGCATGCATTTTGAAACTTAATAAAAAGAAGCGATATGCTGATGCTTATAGCGAATTCATAACAGACATCCACATCTAGACATTTTATAGTTTGCCAATTTGAATCGCACTTCGCACGCACGCCCTTCTGTATGTTGTCCGCATCATTACACTTCACGACAAAAACAATGATTTCGTTGAATACTACAACATAATAAAAACAAAATACAAAGATTAAAACTAAAACAAATTATAGGAGCAATGCCATTTAGAAAGTGGTCAAATGCAACATATGTCATAATTGGGACTTCACTTTCTTAGTAAAGTACAAATTCTAGTACTTTTTTGGTTGAGTCCCATTAAGGATTCGAACCCGCACCCTAAGAGTCAGGCACCTAATCGCCAGCACACAAGTCTGCCGCCTAACCCGCTCAGCCACCGCGACTTCCACAAAAATGAAAGTCGGACATCTGGTAGTCTAGAAGGAGTATACCCGTACCGCCTAATTTTCAGACTAATAAAATCTCATACTGCAATTAGCTCAGTGCCCAGACCATCTATAGAGCGCAGTCACTGAAGCATATCGCTTCTCAGGAAGAGTCTAATTGATACGACGGGGGTGTTGGAGTAGAGGCATGTGATTATAACAACACTCAGTGCATTGAGATGCTGTTATACCTGATGATGATTTTATAAATAAATGGTTCCGACACACTGTCAGTCATTGCTCAACATGGCAAATGCGGCAGTAGCTGTATCATTCCTACCTCATCAACGCGGCGGACGACATGCATACCACGGCGGATACAGATTCAAGATCAACAGAACCAAGGCTGACACAACATACTGGCCTTGCTGCGAGTCAGAATGCAAAGGAACCATACAGACCGTAGATGATCGACTAGTGAAGATCGGACCAGACCACAGCCACCCTCCTAGCCCCTACATCTACGACGCTGAAGTCTCCAAGTGCGGACTTAAGGAGCGTGCATCAAGCATCTTGGACTCACCACCCAGTACAAGGAAGATGCGGAATTCAGACAGCTTGCCCAAAGAGCGAAAACTCTACCACTGACACCACTGGACCACGTGGACAACGTCTGGCTGGACTCCATGGCTGTTGCCATGGAAGGAAGGAAGGAAGGAAGGAAGAAGTAGTATGTGGTTGTAGACAACAACATCCAAAGGGCGAAGGACAAGCTGACCAGCCAAGAGTTGGGTGTGATGGAATTTATGGACAATGTGGCTCACCTTCTAGGTGACCTGAAGTGATCTTGTTTCTGAATGTGAATAGAATGTGTTACTAGAATCAAAAGTACCTTGAACCATAAAGACTGATATCCTCTTGTGTTGCTTGAAATATGGAAATGTATGATGTAACTATTAAACTGTTGACAGATTATTACAGATAATTTATTATTACAATTGTTAATATATATTTGATTTGTCTTGTGTTATTATTTGACATGTGATACACCCCTGTCATGTTTCAAGTTGGACTCTTCCATTCCCATACAATCAACCGTTAAAAACCCCATACCACCTAATGACTTACCTGTACCTTATCTAAAATGTTTAGACAGTATGGGAGGACACCGTCTAGACTGCGTACTTTGTCTAGTACTTTGGCGGTTAATCCTTTGAAGGGAGGGTGTTGTTTTTACACAGACACAGACACGACAGAGTGTATTCAGTATAGGTTAGTAAATGTGCATACATAAACACTACCTTTTGACAAATCCGCATTTGAATCCGCATAAAAGTAATTATTTAATCAGCGTGTTATCGGTTAATCCTTTGATCGATCCAGACACAAGAATGTCAAATAGGGACCTTTGTCCGGTAATGTACAAGTAGCGTTACCATTAATTATACCTGTCATAAAGTCATTAACTTAACATCAAGTGAATGATAACAAATAACGTGCAGGTTTATGCATGTACTACTTAAAACGGAATACAACCTCGCGACTCGAAGTGATTTTGACAGAATCGTCTATGAAAACAAGGGTTGTAACTCGGAAACTAAGCAAGACAGGAGGCATAACTAAATGATAGTAGACTGTGCGAACATATAGCTTTCATTTTTCACAACAACTGTCGAGATTTCAGGTTTGTATAAACCTGTAAACGAAATAGTTTACCCCTTGAAATGTAGATGAATCCTGCCCTCACGGAGATTCGCCGCTCTGGTTGAAATGTCCTTCGCTGCTGAGAATTGTGCACTGTTGTCAAATAGGTAATTAAAGATCGAAACGAGTAATTTTAATAACGGCGTTTCATTTATGACGATCCCAATGAGCGATTTATGTATTTGCACCCCCTAGAGTACATGTGATCTTTAACGGACGCGCTCTGCAGATTTGAATGTGCGTGTCACACAGCTTATCAGGCAATGCGTCACACAGGATGTGTATTTCCATTTCTTCCTGGTCGCCATATTGTAGACATATTGTGTGGCTGTTGGTAGAACATTCTCTTGGTGGGAACAGTGGTTAAGGGGTTACCGCTAAGGTGAGATTATGTTGATAACGTTACCATTAAAAGATGGCAATTTGTCCATGTCAACTTTTATTATGTTAAACCAGGGAGCCTATATAGAGATGTAGAGTATCCCTGGTTAAACACGACGTTTTGGAGTTTCGATTTTACTCCAACATGTGTCAATCAATCAAGAAGCAGACAGCTATATAAGGGACCGTTCAGGACTTTTGGCTAGTGTTTGTCTGTTGGGAGAATTACTGAGGGTGAGGAGGCTCATATTGACTTTGTACACGTCACCTAAAAGTCTGAAAGTGTGTGTGCGTAGTAAAGGAGGAGTGTGTGTGCGGGTACGGGGCGGCATCAACATTGTAAATATGTTTCCATGACAATCATCGCCATCCCCCTACTTGACCATGGAAGCCTGTAGTGAATTTAACCGACGCTGATCGGTAAAAGCAAAACAGAGAAAGAGAATGTCGAAGTTTCAACGGTTAATTTTATGGAGCACCACAATTTCTCAGCAGTAGGTCACATATCACTGAGACAGGCAACGAGTTTGTGACAACCCGTCAGACGCGAACCCGCTTTTATTATCCACGTCGTCAAGCAATGGGTAGCTGCATACTAATCTCGCCACGCCACACGGGTGTCTTATCGGGTTGACCTGTGTCGTAACAGGGATAACTCACTGTCGAGTGACGCAGGCGAGTGACCTATCCTGTTGTAGATTATCCCTGATGAAACCAAGGATAATCTACTTCTGTATATAGTCTCCCTGATGAAACCTATTTCTGCTTGAAGGTGAGAATTTGCACGAATTTCCAAACTTCCGCAGATGTGCAAAATCATTACCAATAAGATGACAGCAAACAACCGTTTAAGACCTCGCAAACACGGGCATTTCTTGTAGTTGAATACTGATTTCGCTTAACGTTTTTAGTCAATATTTGACATTGAGTTGGGGGGCCATAAAGCTGAAATGAGACGGGCGAAAAAGCCCTGACACAATGTAAACAAATCTGACGGCGATCTTGATTTCTGTACGTGTCGACCAAAATAGCAAAACGTGTTACATTAAGGAACAATGTGGTGGATGGATATTGTTGCCGTCGCTCGTAGATATTCTTAAATTTGTCACACCTTTTAAATGTTTCCAAGTTGAAAATGCACAATCTGCAGGCCTACTGTGCAGTACAGTATCTGTAATTTAGTGCAAAGTATTTGAAAAGTAGCAACACCTCTTTATTCAAACGGACAATGTCAGCAGATGCCTATCACGCAATATCTAAAATATCCAAATTATTTCAAACGAGTCTCGATGAAACTATGCCTTAAATATTTCGGTATTTCTTGAAGACATGGCACCTTGTCAAACTGAATTACCATTCTTTTTGTGGATCGAGACGAAAACTATGCGAGAAGAATAGTAACTACAGGAATACTGGACGGAATTAAATAAAATTGTATTTCTAAATAGGAGCTATTGTCACAACATAATTCTTTTACACGTATGGGAGGTACATTGGTGTATTTTAAGAGTAATATAGTAATTAAGACTGTCATAATGAATTCATTGAAAATAATAGCTAAATATGACTTTTTTTAAGAATCTTGCATCTTTAAATTTCATGCATGTTACTGAAAACGTTGTCAATAACCATGTCCAAAATCATGGTCACACAGACAATGTCTGTGGTCCAACGTACACAAAGTTCTCACAAAACGTTCACTGTTCAATCAAGCCAACAGTTTTTCAACGGATTACGCTCATAAAACAACGGAGTTAATGAGGAGTGTAGTCATATTTATGCACTGAACCTGATTAGTATGACTGAGTACATTGCACACTATCTATCCAAATAGCTCATTGTATATGTTTGGATGTTATTTTTCTAACTAGTGTTTTCTTAAATCTGGTCACAATAATGATATCTTGTGTTGATTTCTGCATACCAAACTCAGCTGAAAGGTCCCAAATAAACTGATGTCACTAACGATGCCCTTTTGTTCCAGTGACCCATGATTAGTCACATGCAACCTGGGCTTGACATAGGATACACCCAAAGGGGTGTGATGAAGGATGCAACTGAGTGGCCTCCTACTCAAACTGAAGATGCGACTGGAAGCCAGGCAGAGGGTGAAAATATCGTAAGTTCCATCTTATGAGAAATCATTCCTTTCAGGAGAGTTAGGGGTACAGCAATATGTAGTGAAGTAAATCCGACCAAATCATTCGTCACCACTCACACCTTCCCGTAATCTCCAAGAGGACTCGTCCCCCTGTCAATGTTTGTTATGTGCGAAAATACCACAAACCAATTACAAGGAGCGCAACGACTGCCGTTCCTTGACAAAAATATTCCCTATTACACTGTACTTATATCGGTTACGGCATTATGTGTTTACAATTCATGAGAAATCCATGGCGTCATACTGAAAGGATAAAGAACGTCGCTGAACTGTGTTGCGTTTTGTAGATTTTAGCAAGGATAGGGCCACGGAAGGTTTGAGATTCAAATACACGCACGGGCTTTAAGGTAGCCCTTAAGAGTTATCTCCATTTGAGTATGTGTTTTGATTAGTTGTGCGTACTTCCGGGAGACTACAAGAAAAATTCTACGTTAATGGCGATGGTCGTATCGTGCTCGAATAAATAAAAAAATAAAAAAATAAATAAACAAACAAACAAACAAACAAACAAACAAACAAATAAATAAATAAATAAATAAATAAATAAATAAATAAATAAATAAATAAATCTGCCTGCCTCTCTGTCAACGCTTGGTCTACATAACCGCCGCCTGACCACTCGCCATGTTACATTCTGTATAACTATTTCTCACTCTCAAACCGAGACTTTGGTGAGCTGATATTGTATTTGTGACCCAATACTTTAGATTGGACTCAGTTGCATTGTACATATAACCTCTGCTGTGAATCTTTGTATCTTTTGCTCTGCTCGATACATTAATATTGAATATTTTAGACTGGTTCTGATGGGAATTTTGATACCTTTCGTCACGGCAAATTGTTTACCGTAACAAAGTTGGGGGCTCGTCCCGGATCAAATTCATTTGACATTTGAGACCATTTGTGAAATCTATTTCATTTTTTTTTTCAATTTTGCAATATCTTAATTGTGGAACCAGCAAAATGGTATTTGAACTTGAGAAGTTTGTATTGTCGCCTGACCCTGATACAGTCAGTCAACTGCGCAAATCAGATTTGTTGCAGATTTCTTCACATCTCAAAAGTGATGCCATGCCTGCAATGAGGAAATTTCAGATTTTGAAAGTTGTGTTGAATCACTGTATTGATGAGGGAGTTTATGAACATGATGTTTTGGAAATGGTCCAAGAAGGTTCAGATCAACTGGAAATAAAGGAATTCGAAATTCAGTTACAAATTCAAAAAGGGGAAAATACAAATCAGGAAGAACTGAACAGGATGGAAATGGGAAAGGAAACAGAATTAAGAAAATTAGAGGCTGACAGAGAAATTCCACTGGAAAAGCTTGAAAACCCTTCTCCACCCCCAGATTCTTCCTCTTTTGATATTGCAAGGTATGCTAGACCAGTGCCCCCATTTAATGAGAAAGATGTAGACAAATATTTTCTACATTTTGAAAAGGTTGCTGAAAGTCTCAAGTGCCCTGGGGAGTCATGGACTGTGCTACTGCAAACTATTTTGAAGGGTAAAGCTCAGGATGCTTATTCAGCCTTGTCGATACACCAAAGCTCAGACTATGATCTTGTCAAGAGTACCCTTTTGACAGCCTATGAGTTGGTGCCTGAGGCTTACTGTCAGAAATTCAGAAATACTCACAAAAGAGACAATGAGACTTTTGTAGAGTTTGCTAGAGAATAGAAAACATTGTTTGATACAGTGTTGTTAGAACTGGTTCAAGTTCTAGTGGCAAGCAGTCACATACTTTTCAGTCTAAGCCTAAGACTCCAAGTGGTTCTGGTCCTTTTTGTATATATTGCAAGAAGTCATTTGATTTCACACCTATACTTTTCATTCCAGGTGGTTCTGAGGAGAGTTTTGTTTGTTAGAGTAAGTCCCAATATTCTGTAGTTTGGAAGGAGCTTTTGCCCTTTGTTTGTAAGGGTTCTGTGTCACTTATAGGAGACAATTCTAGCCAATAGTCCGTTATTATCTTGAGGGATACTACCACTTTTAAATCTCTGACTTTGAAGGATATATGGCCTTTTTCTAATGATTCTTCAGCGAACTCAGGTGTTTTGTTTCAGGCTATTCTTCTGCTCCTCTTCATTGTATGAATTTGACTTCAGATCTGATTTCATGTGAGGTGAACGTTGGTGTTCTTGACTCTCTCCCAGTTCCGGGTATCGATTTGTTGATCGGTAATGATCTTATGGGGTCCAAAGTTGGCGCTGATCCAATTGTCACTGTTTCGCCGGAGAGTTCAGTTAGTACAGAAAAGTTGGAGGATGAATTTCCGGGTGTTTTTCCTTCTTGTGGAGTGATTCGTTCAATGTCGAAAGGCATTTCTTCCAAGACCTCTTTGCAGAATGATACCATTTATGATTTGTCAGGTACTTTCATGGATCATTCCTTGTGTGAGGTATAGACTGATGACATATCTTCAAAGAGTAGTAGCTCTTCAGGTCTTCTTGATAAGTCTGATAGTTTGTCAGGTGGTGATCACATTCTTTCGACAGAACAACTTATTAGTGCACAGGGTGAGGATGTTGAAGTTCAGAAGTTGGCTAGTAAGGCTGTTTCTTTTGAGATGTGCCTGAACATTGCCAGACCTGTCATGCATGACCAATTGTTTAAAAAACAAATCAGAAAACCCCTTCCGCTCCCTTAAAACCTGTACCAGCTTTTGAGGAACTTTTCAGTAGAATTATTATTCAACGTGTTGGTCCACTACCTAAGACTAAGTCTGGTAATCAATATTTGCTCACAATCATGTGTGCTTCTACCAGATTTCCTGAAGCAATTCTACTTCGTCGGATTGTTGGGCCTGTGATTGGCAAGGCTTTGATCAAGTTTTTCACCTTAGCTGGTTTGCCAGATGTTGTTCAGTTTGATCAGGGCTCAAAGTTTATGTCTAGGTTGTTACAAGTTGTGCAGTAGTTGGGTATTAAGCGAGTTAAGTCTAGTGCTTATCATCCAGAGTCACAGGGAGCTTTAGAGAGGTTTCACCAAACTGTGAAGAGCATGTTCAAGAGTTACTGTTTTGAAACAGAGAAAGATTGAGATGAGGGTGTGCTTTTGTTGTTGTTTGCTTGCAGGTAGTCAGTTCAGGAATGTTTAGGGTTTCGCACCTTTGAGCTTTGGTCACACTGTGCACGGGCCACTGAAACATTTAAAAGAACAATGACTCAATAACAGTCCTGAAATCAATCTTTTAGACTGTGTTTCTACATTTCGGGACATACTTTTAAAAGCAAGTGAGTTTGCAAGACAGAACTTGAAAGTTTCACAAGCCAAAATGAAACAAAACTATGGTAGAAAGTCAAAAGAGAGAAATTTCATTTGTGGTGAGAAAGTGATATCTTGACTTCCCATTCCTGGTCAACCGCTGAGAGAAAGATATTCAAGGTCCATGTGTTATTGAGAAAAAGGTTAGCGACACTGACTATGTCGTTCTGACGCCTGCTCGTCGTAAACAAAAGAGGCTGTGTCATGTAAACACGATTAAGAAATATAATGACAGGTTAAAAACCAAACAGGTCATTTGCATTGCCACACTCTCCCTAGGTACTCATTGTACTAAAGACAATGGAGAACATGTTGACAACATTGATGCTGGTGTTAACAGTGTGTAAAGTGAGTCACGTTGAGAAAATGCCACGTTTGACACAATAAGACAAGGATCAGGTTCTCGGTGTGGTTTACAGCGTTTCTTCAGATGTGATGATTGTCAGGCACTGTAATGTGCATCCATCCACTATTGGATAACTCAGAAAACGTTTTCGGACCACCGGAAGTGTTGCATTTGTCCACGACCTGGCACACCACCATTGATGATAGCTCGACAGGACCGCAATATCCGAGTCTTACACTTCCGAAATCAGTTCAAAACAGCCACAGATGCTGCAAGAGGACAATAGTGACAAGACAATGTCATGTCTGTGCCCAAACGGTTCGAAGATGCCTTAACGAAGGTTTAGCGTACCCTATGCAGATGGACGTCAACGGATTTATCAACGTCGAGAAGAAAGACTTGCGCCAAACTGTGTTTTTGAACATGGTCGCTTTGAAAGGGGTTGTGCCTTAACCAAAGTCAAATGCTGAATTGACACCGTCCCTTCAACATCACTGGCAAACCTTCCCACAGCTGTTTCTGAGAAATCTGTGTCTTCCAATGACCCCCGGATACTGTCTTCCAGTGCACAGTGGACACGCACGATATAGACTGCAAGTGCCCCCTCCTTTGTTTGATGTCGTTGTTGCGACACTTAAGCTGTTGGTGATTGGTCATTTTCTGATTAAGTTATCCACAGATGTATATTTAAAACATATCTGCCAGTTATCTCTATATGTGTTGACATTTGTGTGAGTAAAGAAAGTATGAATGTCAAATTGCGTTTTTAATGCGTTTTTCAGTATGTTTTCACTGGAACGTAAAAGGTATGTGTACCAATAGATGTTTTTTACTAAAATCAGAATAGGGATTTGAAACAACTCATGTCATCGAATGGAAATCGCTTAGCACAATCTTTACATATTTCCACGTTCCATTAACAGATAGATTCACATATATTTCTATGTTCTATGAAAAGAGGTATCCAACCAACAGCATTTTTCCATGCATGTCTAGAATTGTTTATGGGTTTGGACAAGAAACTCATTCTATTTAAGTAGCAGGGATACAGCATGTGAAATATAAGCTCAATGTTAAAGATTAAAGTTGATTAGTTACAAACAGATATAACGTTAGTGTTCTGAAACACGAAGTGATTCATAGTTTAATTATTACGTTTGTACGTTCGCTCCCAACACTTTCAGCAATCACCCCAAGTCCGCATGATCTCTAAGAAATACACTCATGAGAGCCGTTACGTCAACAAACACAATGGCGTGTATTGGAATCTCTCACAGTCCACGGCACTATCCTTACTAAAATCTACACGTGGCGGCAGTTAGTCTCAAAAGAGAAGGGTTTCGTTTCAGGCGCACAATCCAAAAAATTGTCTTTTAACAGAGTTTCTTTTAACAATTCTTGACAGATATATAGATCTCGAAATGGGGTCTTTTGCTACTTGCATATTTTTCATAACTTCCACGGAGACGATTTGGATTTTGTCTAAAATAATCAAGTTGGACTTTTAATAACTGCCAGATGTTCTGTGGCATCTTCTGATGACTCATCTTGAAAGTATTATATTCTGTTGCTACGCTGGCTAATATCAGAGATATGATATATTTTGTGCATTTCAATATACAGGACGACAATAAATCAAGAGGACCCCAACCTTGCTTAAACCACTGTAGTCACATATAAACTGTCATTGTGGGATCTACTTTATTCATATTGTTTTTCATTTGTCATGGTCTCTTACCGGTTGTCATGATTTTTCCATTACTACAGGCCTCGACCATAGAAGATCAAGGTGTTACAAGTGAAAAGAGGACAGGTATTATGGCAGGCCTTATAATTATTGAAAGGAGAATAGCTATTTAGTGGCACAACATTGCCCTATGTCCATTCCTAAAGTTTACTGCTAAACGTATGATACCAAGGGTATTTGAAGGCACAGTAAGTAAACAAACAACTTATATACTACAAACAAAATGTATGGGAACACCCTAAAATTTTATTGTTATATATAAACATGATGAGGTCTTTTATACTCTCAGGAAAATGCAACCTTTTGTGTGCTTAATCGGCACCATAAACGACATGTTACAACACACAGAGAAGCAAATGATTCAAAATTCGTTGAGTTTGAGTGAAATGAAACAACAGCGAAAAACAAGGGCGTTGAAACTCACCAGCACCAAGTTTGATTCAAACACCCAAACACAACGTTTAACAGCTTAGTGTAAGTGCAAGAAAGACGGCCCATGCATCTTGGAGTCTATGGACTCTGGCAGTTGTGAATCGGTACTGATGAGCTTGGAGCACAATATAGCGGTCATCTGCCCTTGATGTTTTCATGGTCTTCCAGAGCGAACTCTGCCCTGTACTTTACCAGTGGCCTGGAACCTGACCCTCAGTCTGTGAAGGACAGAGGAAGACACATGAAGATGGTCGGCAACACTTCTTATGGATTCACTATCTTGTACCCATGCAATGGGCCTGATTCTGTTATGGGCGCTTAATGATTTGCGCTGTAGCATGGTTGAGAGGTTGTGAGACTCCAAAGCTGTCTGTAACTTTTTTCCAAGGAAACTTTGCCACAAGTTGCATGGGAAATCTATCTTCCGAATGCTCTAGGATGCTGAGCTTTTGCGTTTGAAGTTAACAGGATGCTGGTGTGTTTCGCTGTTTGTTGTTTCATTTCAGTCAAAATCAAGGAATACTGGATCAATTGTCACACTGCATGTTTCAGTATGGCGCTTAAAGTGTCCATTAAGCACACAAAAAAGTTTACCTTAGAGTATAAATGACCTCACCAGGTTTAAATACATACGTATATATAATGACTATCAAATTTTAGGGTGTTCCCATACTTGTTGTTTGTGGTATTGATGGTGGGGTTCGAGAAAAACTTTTTAAAGTTATGTAGCAGTTCCATTCATGAGATTTTCAATTCTGTTCGCATTTCCAAAGTTATTATTTTGATTTATAGTATACAAATTATCACATATGCAATACATGTGGCATTGGGGTACAACAGTATTAGTGGAATCGCCGTTTGCAACATCAGTGAACCCAATCATTTCCGTGGGAAACGATTTATTTTGAAGAATCACAAATCATGTTACAGAACCAGAAAAGCCAGTGTAGTGATCGTCAAGGTCAAGAAAATTGGAAATTACAAAGTGTAACATATTCCCCACTGACCTCAACAGTTTAGTTGTTAGAGTATAATCATTAAACACGTACTGTGGCTTAATTCTGACTTTGCCAATCGAAGTTACATAGTCTTCTTCATGCCAGTTGTCATCTATATGGCTGGTGCAAGTAAACACGCAGACGAAGTGGAAGCATTGCTCAGAAGCAACGATGGAAGTATACAATGGCTCCAGTATGATGGCAAGTACTTTTGTTGAACAAATGCAAACATAAATCAATATATCGCACATTGACTATCCGCCCAGGTCATGTTTATAGTTTCTATTTGTTATTATGTTTAGGATGAACTGTTATTTGTACTTGTGTATTTATCATTCTACTGGATAAGAAAATATATGTATTTTAAAGTCTGTTCTGGTCAGAACGATACCGATGAATCACAATTTAACTCCTAATAGGTTAATGATCAAACGTTCATTTTTCCCTTCTGCTTTACATTTGGTTTGTTGTTTCGTAGTGTACTATACACTCTTCCGACTGAAAGCTGGCGATCTGTAAATTATCTGCAGCCAACAACCCACAATTTGACATCCTCAGCATTCGAGTACATGTCTCATCAAAATTAGCAAACCTGACCTGTCGATCCACATAGTTGCCTGTTATCTTACGTTACTAAAGACCATGTCTAACCTATTCTCAGATATGAGAATTTGTCATTATAATCTTTTAAGATGCCATGACATTCAAAGAGGCCATCAATACTGACTGTTCATGTATGGTCGTTCTGATTGAGGAGCAGTTTTCTGAACTGTTGGAAGATGAATACAGGATCTGCAAAGACGTTCTCACAGGTGACAAATCTTTTCTGTCGAACCCGAAGCCCCCGGGAACACTCCTAATCCCTGAGCTGAATCCTTTATAGTGTCCTGTTTATATTCTTGATAAACACTAGATGAAGTGTTAATTAAAAAATAATTCAAAATGATTTTATAGTCCTCGGAGAGTTTCCTGAACATAGTTCAGCCTCTGAACTGTAGAGTAACTGTTACAGGGCTGATTCTCTCTTTTTACCGCTCCCACATTCGAATCCTTGATTCTTAAGGGACAAGAAGTGTTTTTCATCACACTCTTCATTCTCCCCAAATCATTTTACTGTGCTCTGTTCATCTAGAACAGAAAAAAAAACATCCACATGAACGAATTTTTGCCAGCGCACGGGTACTTGAACCAAGTGACCGATTGGGGGTGATTGTTCACTATCCATTTTCAACCAAGGGGAGGGTTTGGAAAATGTCATCTGTTTCAATTAAAATACACCCCCCCCCCCCCCCCCTTCATTCAAAACGTTAGATTCGAATTCAATTATTCTTAATACATTTTGTAATGCTCTATTTATTATATATCTTTGGCCGTATCATAGTCTCTCTCATTTCTTCACGGAAACTTGCTATATGTGAAGAACGATTCAGACTGTGATCCACATCCCATAAATGCCAAGTTTGTGTCAATCAGCCCTACGTTGCAGAGTCAGAAGCTGTTCAGGCAACCTCAGAACACACTACGTTCTTTCAGAATCCTACGTCCTTCCTTAAGGGAAAAGGATTCAGGTCATTGGAACATTTGGTGGTTACCTTTCAGGTTCTTCTGTGTATCATCAGATATATAATGATATATAATGATATATAATGCTGGATTAAATGCAGCATCTGGGAACTAAGCAGAAACTGGCAGAATACTGAATAAAGTATTGTATGCATGTGCTAGATCGCAGTGTAGTGTTTGGAGAACTGAGTAATTGGTTGGTTCGTTGCTTAACGCCGCATTCACCAATGTTCTAGCTATCTGTTCTGTAAAGAGTCGGGTCTGGACCACACACCTGATCCCGAAAGTCGCTTTTACGACAAGAATGGGTTGCTTAAGACCAATTCTAACCTTGATCTTCAGGGATGAGAAGTGTGTTTCACGTGAGCAACTAAGCATTCAATTTATAGTGTCATCTCTCACCCTGTCTGGTGATATTGTTGTTAATTACAGATCTTGTAGAAGCTGAAAAGGATATGCGATTAATCAGTTATTTAGACGATGTCGAAACGGACCATGAAGTGAAGTATAAGCTTCCTAAAGCCATGAGAAAACACCTTGTTCATCACACTCGGGTTCCCAAAGGTACCAATGGCTATGTGACTTTTAATGGTAGGTTCTTGTGAATGCACTACTAACTCACAATCTCTTCATTCTCCCCAAATCATTGTACTGTGCTGTGTTCATCTAGAACAGAAAAAAACCACATCCACTTCAACGAATTTTTGCCAGCGCACTGGTACTTGAACCAAGTGACGGATTGGGGGTGACTGTTCACTATCCAATTTCAACCAACGGGATGGTTTGGAAAATGTCATCTGTGCTTCAATTAAAATACACCCCCTTCATTCAAAACGTTAGATTCGAATTAAATTATTCTGAATACATTTTCTAATGCTCTATTTATATATCTTTGGTCGTAAATTATCGCAGTGTTTTACTAAATCATAGTCTTTCTCATTTCTTCACGGAAACGTGCTATATGTGAAGAACGATTCAGACTGATCCATATCCCATAAATGCCAAGTTTGTGTCAATCAACCCTGCGTAGCAGAGGCAGAAGCTGTTCAGGCAACCTCAGAACACGCTACGTTCTTTCAGAATCCTACGTACGTTCTTCCTTATGGTAAATATACAGTCTTCATCCTCGAAACAAATCTAGTAGCTAATGTAACACATGTCTACCCGATCAACGTCATTCTATGACAATATTTCGCAGTGCTCACACCATTTATCCACAGAAACAGATCAGGTTCCAAATTTCTCGAAACAATCTTAAGGTTTTACTCAAATTTCAAACTGAGAATGGCAATTTCAAAGAGCTGAATTTCTAACTCTGCATTTCTATTTTCAAGAAAGCCAAAACAACATAAAAACCTATCTACTAAACTCACTACTATGTTAATAATAATAATAATAATAATAATAAATTTTGGAAGAGGCTAAAACCTATCACCGCAACCTCTCCATGTGCTGGATAGACTACAAAAAGGCATACGACTCTGTCCCTCACGAATGGATTCTGAAGTCTCTTCAGTGTATTGACCTCCCTGAGCGATTACTTGATTTACTCAAGTCTTTAATGAGTTGCTGGTCGACTCAACTTGAGATGTACTCACAAGGGCAGGTGCAGACTTCGGAATCTATTCCAATTAGAAGGGGAATTTTCCAGGGGGACTCCTTTAGTCCTTTGCTTTTTTGTCTGTCTCTGAATCCTTTGAGTTTTCTGCTCAATAGGGAGGAGGGCTATCATCCCGGACCTCCTCAGCACAGATCCCCAACACCTCTTACTCATCTCCTCTACATGGATGACATCGAGCTCCTTGCCAAGGGAGATACCAATTTGAAAGAACAGGTTCTCCTTGTCGAGTCCGTCTCTAATCATATAGGCATGACGTTTGGACTCGACAAATGTAATACTCTTCATTTGAAACGTGGCAAGGTAACTAATGATGGATCGGTCAAGTTACAAGGGGGAGGAGTTATTGAGCATCTTGTGGAAGATCAGGCCTACACCTATCTTGGAATGCAAGTTCGAGACAAGCTCCAGAATGCCCTGATTCAAGATAAACTTCGGGCCGAGTATAAATCTCGTTTAAAGAAAATCTGGAGTTCAGAGCTAAATGCTCGAAACAAAGTCAAAGCCACCAATACTTTTGCTGTGCCAGTCCTCTCCTACTCCTTTGGAGTAGTTGATTGGACAAAACAAGACATCCAGAGTCTTGACCGCCTGACCAGAAGGATCATGTCTGATAACAGAGCACACCACCCTCGTTCCTCTCTTAATCGTTTATATATGCCAATCAATTCAGGAGGACGGGGTTTGATTAATGTGGAAGCTCTTCATGACAGAATTTTATTGTGTACTTTTGCACATATTTATTTGTCAGTTGATCCTCTGGTGATGCACGTCAAGATTCATGATGAAAGCAAGGAATTCCACAGCTACTTTAAGCGTGCCAAGGTTGTTGGACACAATTTGAAATTTGACGTTGATTTTGTTGATGGCGATGTACTGCTGGACGGTACAGTGATGGGAGTAAACCAGGTGAAGTTTTTCACCAAGTCTGCCCAGAGTCGGTCCTTTGTGGAGAAGCTGTCTCAGAAGCCATTGCATCGTGTTTACATGCAGTGTGTGGAACAGAACAGCAATCCAAGCGACTCCTTCGCCTGGATGAAGTCGGCTGGTCTCAAATGTGAAACTGAGGGCTTCCTTTTTGCTGCTCAGGACCAGTCACTTCCCACTCGCAATCGCCAGAATGTGATTCTTAAAGAAAATATCAATATGAAATGTCGTCTTTGCAATGAATTTACAGAGACTGTCCAACACCTTGTCAGTGGATGCCCTTCCTTGGCACAAACAGCATATCTCAAAAGACATGATGGCATGGCTCGCTGCTTTTATTATCGTCTCCGCCATGCCTGTGGCTTTGACTCCGAGGTCCATCCATGGTATGACCCTGAACATGTCCAGGGCGTCCTGGAAAATGATGCTTTTAAACTTCTCTGGAATAGGCCAATATACAGCCTGAGACGAATTCCAGCCAACAAACCTGATCTTGTCCTTTTTGATAAAGCCAATGAAATTATTTATATCATTGAATTTTCTGTCCCTTTTGACAGCAATGTGATTGGCAAGATTCAGGAAAAGCATGATAAATATGCGGACCTCGCCTTTGAAATGTCTCGTTTGCATCCCAAGTACAAGGCTCCCCATTGTTCTCGGTGCCCTTGGTTTGGTACCTCCTGATCTCTTGGCGCAGATCAGAAGAGTGCCCGGGTTCTCCACCGGGAGCACAGCCCTTCTGAAAATCTGGGTAATGCAGAAGGCTGCAGTGTTGGGGAGCCTCCATATTCTCCGGAAAGTTCTTGGTGGGTTCGATTAGTCAGTGTTTCCTGGAAGATGTCCCATTCGCTGTCTGGGCTATGTGTAGAGGGGGAGAGGACCCCGAGCTGATGTTGAGCCTTACCGGCCTGATTGTGCCAGGATAATTTGAACCCTGTCTGATATCTTTCGGAATGCCAAAGGCATATTATTAATTGATTACTTGCCACACAAAACTGCGTTTGAATGGTCAATATTATGCCAACTTAATGCAAGAACTGCGAAAATCCATTCGACAGAAACGTCGTGGAATGTTGTCTCGTGGTGTTCTGCTTCTACAAGACAATGCCTCAGTTCACAAGTCTCGAGTTGCACAGGCTGCAATACTTGAATGTGGATTCGAACAGTTAAGTCACCAAGCCTACAGTCCTGACCTAGGCCCCAGCGATTACATCCTCTTCTGGAACCTGAAATCTGCCCTACGTGGAAAGCACTTCTGTGATGAGGAAGATGTCAAAGCTGCCACAGAGGCGTGGTTAGTGGGGCAACCTAAAAGCCTCAAAGTAAAATGGAATAGAGATGAACGGATGTTATACTGAAGAATAAAGGTAAAACATTGGTCATGTAAGTCTATTTTATATCGAAGTTGCACAACGTATTGAACCCCCCTCGTACATTATAACATGACAGAATGGGTTTTTTTTAGATTAAACGAATGTATAGGGAAAGGATAACAC
Source organism: Haliotis asinina (assembly GCF_037392515.1). Classification (NCBI taxonomy): domain Eukaryota; kingdom Metazoa; phylum Mollusca; class Gastropoda; order Lepetellida; family Haliotidae; genus Haliotis; species Haliotis asinina. The sequence continues at coordinate 77,665,690 of NC_090281.1, forward strand.
TGGACATTAAAAATACATGAATAAAAAGTAGAATGTATGACAATTTAAGAGTAGTACTGGATACAGAACAGACGTGTAAAAACCTAAACTAGAACACAGTAAAAAAACTAAGAAATAAGTGTATTTGGGGAAAAGCACAGTCAAAAATAGTCAATAAGTTTATCCTTTTTCCTGTCTTAACCCTCAAAGATCACATACTCAAAAGCATTACGTATCATAAGAGTTGTCCAAAACCATCAAAACACTTCTGGACAAAGAAGCAGAAGAGATTATTTAAGCACACGTCCTAACCCCATGATTATTTCAGTTTTACGAATTTACGATTCTGTAACTCCAACAGCTCTTTACAAACAGTTTGAAATTTTGGCAGCACAATGCGTCTCAGGGGTGTTAAAAACGTTAGCCACGTAGAAGGACTTTCGTCACGTGTCTTTGATGTGCCTGCTTTGAGCATGCATATGTTTGCATGTTTTTTTCTGTTCTTGAGCACAGCACAGTATTAATACTTCTTTCTTATGCTATTCTTCTATGGGTTTTTGTCAGCAGTATTGGTGCGCTCTCAGCACCCCCAACATATAGGAGATGACTAAACATTCAGATTAAGTTTGTTTTTATTTATTGTTATGGTTAGGAATTTTAACGTGACAAAAGGTGTAAGAAATGCCTCGTGAACGAGCAAAACACAAAAAGACAACTCTAAAACATTCAAATTATGTATTATTAATAAGCAGAGATCAAGGTATACAAAGTCACAAGTCAGTTTCACAATACTGATTTCAAATACAATACAAGTGAGACAAAATCTAAGGCAATGGAAAACAGTATAAAAATCTATACCGAAACGTCGCCATTGTGAAAATAAAGAAGTTGATCATGCATAAAATTTGCTCCTTCACCTTTAGCTCAGCAACACCCAAAATGCCTCTAAACAGTTTAACAGTCTAAGGCAATGGGTCTTAGAAGTCTTAGAGAGAAACAGTTTTGCAGAATATAATACAGCGAGAAAACCTGCTGCCAGAATCCTAAAAGTGTTGACCATCAATTATACGAAATGTGACCCATCATAATTATTATTCAAAACACTAAACGTTGTGACACAATAATAATTATTACTTAATTAATAACAAAATATACAGAAAATATCACTTATTAATGGGATTGATGTATTCGCTGGGCTTCTGACTGTGGCATTTTCAAGTCCAAAACAAAATGCAAGTTCGAATGACACTGTAATTTCAGGTGTAAGGCTGATTATATGAACTTAAATTTCGTTGTGTAAACCAATGTATGGTTTGGCGACCGTTGCATAGGAAGATAACTCTGTTACAAATTACTCACAGTTATCCGAGCCCATGTGTCCTTGTAACAGAGGGAGAAAACTGCATATGATTTGAGTTACCTTTCGGGTGACTGCGCCATTGAGGCAACACACATTTTATTTGCTGATGTTTAACAACAACACCGAGGTATGACAGAGGTATATGCAATAACAACGATATTGAAGTCGAACCAGGGGCTCCTTTCACGAAGCAACATTTACTTATGTTTAACCTTAACTCCCATTCTTTAACACCGCACTAACGTTACCTCAGCGATTTAGTATCACCATAGTGCTTTGTGGAAGGAGGCCCATTTGCTGACAACATAGACATCCTTCAAGAGTTGAGAAGCAATATACTTTCCGTATCCAGCAGTAAGTGGACATTTACGGAATATATTCTGTCCCTCGTGTTTTTTTTTCCATTATAAATATGTTTCTGAATGTCGTATAATTTCTGAACCCACATAAAAAAAAACAACAGAGAACAAAAGTTCACTACTTCTTTTATTATTACCAGATCATCGTACAACAATAGCACAGGTTGGCAATAACAACCACATTGAAGTCAAACCAGGTGCTGACAGTACAAACACATTGCAAGTCAGGAGAAGTAACAGATTCTCTACATCCAGTGGTGAGTTGATATTGACACAATGTGATCTGTTCATAGTGACCTGTTCAGTCATAAGATGTTTGTGAAAGTAATTTCTTAAACCAAACGTAACAACGAGGAATAAGAGTTCACTAACAGTGGTGAGTTGACATTTACGCAATGTATTATGTCCGCTGTTGCCCTTCTCACCCCACCTCTCCACCATCACCATAATTATTTTATCCCTGCAGGATGAAATATTTCATTTCAGTAACTTCAGATGTAAGGGTGATTATATGAACTATAACTGTCATGTATAAACCAGTGTATAGGGAGATGCCTCTTTCGGGCTAAAACTGTCCGACAAGCAACGTTATTTCCCTTTACGTTGGTTATCCGAGCAGTTATCCGAGTCCTTGGGGCATTGCAGCAAAGGGAGATAACTGCATATGTTTTGAGTTTCCCCTTGTCTGACTGCGCCATTGAGACGGTACACTTTTCACAAAATGTCCGAGTTTCGATATGACAGGGACGAGAGGGGCAAAGAGGAAGTATGACAGCGTGAGAACAGAACCAGGACACAAGTTAACAGCGAAACAACGACGCCAAGAAGCTCGGCTTAAGTCGAGACGAGCGACCGAGGCGGCAAGAGAGAGACAGACCGCAGACACGAGCGAGGACCGCGTGGCACTGGACGAGGTGAGGTCAGAGGAACCGAACAACAGTCACAATGGGGCACTGTCCACAAACGGTGAGTATACTGACATACTATTTGATACACACATGGTTGATCTAATTCTTCTTTAGCGAAAATAGCTCCCCCTGTTTCCTCCACTTCACAGACTATCTTTACTGCAAATTACCCAGTACATTCGCAGACAAGGGCTCCTCAGACTTTGTCAGCTTCTGGCGGGGATGTACTCGAGTTGACTCAGTGTGGTTTGTTGATTAAGGCGTGAATCTCCCAAACTCCCTCAGGGAGAAAATATGGAAAAGTGAACACGTCAGTCTATCTCTACTGCTCAAATCAGACAGGGAGATGGAAGATTATGCATGTTATTGTCAAGTCATGCTTAAATACATGAGCACCATGAGTGGCAGTGACGTGGCATCCAGGACAATGATTGAGACTAGATATGATGAGCAATTTTTGCGACCAGCTAGGAGTCCAGGCAGTCCCAGGGACACAGTCAGTGTTGAGCTATGGATGTTGTAATCCAACAAAACCCGATTTCAACCACACAAACCAAAGGATCGAGTAGGACTGACCATATGCAACTCGGTTATGTTTCCTGGTTTTTTTTGACAATGCAGGTTGAAGCATGTGGCCACAACAACCATCCGGCCCAAAATTGTTGAGGAAACCAGATCTCAAGGTCACTTAACACTGCAATGGACTCCAATCAAAAATACAGTTTTAGCGGAAATGGGAAAAAGTTTAGATTAGACAAGGAACAAAGTTAGCAAAAGATGATATCAAGTTTTGCTTGCTGATTAATGGTAGTTTCTCAAAAAGATTTTGGCTTTATGCTGGACGAGAAGTACTACTATAACAAGCGTCTCTCAATGTTAGCTGTCATCTTTTTAAAAAGTTTTCGACCTTTATTGAATGGGTGGTTAAGGATAGGGAGCAGTCAAGAGATACAATGTACTACCTTGGACCGGCAGATTCAGATGTTTTTAAGAGATCATTTGCAGCATTTTGTGTGTGATGTGTGTGAAGAGCTAGGTGTACCCATTACTGCTGAGAAGACTGTACATCCAACCATATCATTAGACTTTCTTGGGCTGGAGCGTGTTAGTAATGCAATGGTAATTAGGGTTTCAAAGGAAAACAAATAATCAAAACTGAAGAAAAGATTAATACAGTTCTGAATGCATCTTAAGTGAGATTATTTGAGACCCTCTCCCTGTTCGGTACATTAAGCTTTCTGTGAAAGGCTATGGCGCTAGAGAGAGCATTTCTCAGGAGACTGATAAATTCCATCCATGGAAAGAAAAAGCAGCACAGAAAAAAGGGTTAACAGTCATAGAGCATCTGTTGACATGGAAGTCGTTTGTGACAGAATTTAATGACAACACAATTATGCACAATGGTGGGAATCACGTGACACTTTACAGCTGTTCAAAGGGAAGAAACCGAGGCTTTGGTGTATACTATCAAGGGATTTGGGTCAGCAAGGCTTGGCTAGATAAATGGATTGACAATGATTTGACCACAAATATTACTCTTCTTCAATATTTCCCAATTGTTGTCGCCATTGAGATATGGAGTCATCGCATCAGTAAAACGTAAGTGCTATTTCAATCAGATAATCAAGCAGTGGTGCAGATCAAAAATGCTATGGCGCCAAAGTGAGAAAGAGTCATGACCCTTGTATGCCACCTAGTACTCTAATGTCTTATATGGAACATCACAGTGTGAGCTCAGTACATTGAAGGTAAACACAACGGGATAGCAGATTCGCTTTCTCGTTTTCAGTTGACCACGTCCTGAAAGTTTGTGTCGAATGCAGGCAAGAAAGGGACAATAGTACCAGACAGAATTGGAAGCTTTTGTAGTTGAAGCACAACGTTTAGTTAGTGCCTTACTATCATCAGGCACCAAGAACGCTTATAAAGTTGTACATAGCTCATTCTTAAAGGTTTGCCAGTTGCATATATAGTATTAATTCTGGATTTCCAGTACAGCTGTATACCCTTGTATTTTACTTATCACATTGTCACTCAGACAGTATTCTCCAAGCACCCTTAACTTGCATATATCAGCTCTAAGTTATCAGACCCGTGCTCTCAGCAACCCATGCTTGCCATAAACAGGCTACTTGCTTGTCATAAGAGCGACTAACAGGATCGGGCGGTCAGGTTCGCTGACGTGCTTGGCACATGTCATCGGTCTCCAATTGCGCAGATCGATGCGCAGATCGATGCTCATGCTGTTGATCACTGGATTGTCTGGTCCAGACTCTATTATTTGCAGACTGCCGCCATATAGCTGGAATATATGGCGTAAAACTAAACTCACTCACCTACACTAAGTTACCATCACAAGTTGAGGGTTTAGCAGATATTACAAACAAATTCAATGTCTGAAGGACGGGAAGGAAGTAGGTGCTTGAGCGAAAAGATTGACATTGGAGCCCCAACTACATACAGTATTTCGGTGTAATTACCAAAAGCCTTGCAAGATGTATGTGTTTCAACATAGGAATTGTATTGTTTAAAGCTTTGGCAATATTTGGGTTGTTTCGTGTTGGCCAGTTTTCACTGATACACTTCACGCAGACAGGCCACTGGGATTGAAAGATGTACAAGTGGATGATTCTGCCTCGTTAATAAGGCTAGGATATTCAAAGACTGATCAAAGGGGCACGACTATCACCTTGAAGATCAAACATGTACAGCGAAGTAACGTGCCCAGTCACCTGTATGAAGAATTACCCTAGAATCAAACCTAGCGTCGGCCCTTACTTATTTCACATTACAATTCTAAACCATTAACAATGTTTCAATTTTCAGCTATGGTCTTCAGATCTGTTGCATTCCTAGGGCTGAGTCCAGCTCTCTATAAGTCTCACTCATTCAGAATAGGAGTAGCGTCGACAGCTGCAAAATAGCAAACTGGGTACACTGGGTGCATTCCAGTGCTTATCTGACTTATGTAACATAGATAAATTTGTCATTTTACATAATTCTTGCTTAACCTCTCCCTCACTATTTAATTGAAACATTTAAGCAAATTTATCTATATATAGCTGGACTAAGCAAACGTGTCTTTCAGATGTTTGGATCATTGGATCAGTCTTCATTTATTGGGCTCAGAGACACAGTTCAAGGTTGAAAATAGGCAATCAGCGTGGGCTGGACATGCTAGAGCTTAGTTTGGTATGGCTATAGGGGGTAAGAAGTGAGCTGAGCTGAAACAAGTTGTGTGGACAGAGTTGGACTGGAGACCACCACCAAGTGCTACCATTATACATCTGGAGTTTAATGATTTTGGAAGGCTGCCAATCAAATCCCTATTAAACAGTGTAAGCGCAGACGTGACTGAAATTGCAAATTTCTTGCAACACACTGTTTTCATTTGGTCCCAGATTTTTCCCAGACTTTACTGGTAGGGTGCAGAAAGTCAGAGAGCAATGAGCAATGCGAGGAGGCGCCTAAATCGTCCCGTCATCAAAACAGTATTAAGTATTAGGGGCAGGACAATTATAATTGCAAGTACTTCATTTCCCACTGGTTCGTACTGAGAAAAATGGGGTGTCCTTGTCAAATGTTGGCAATGCTATATTTGTGAATGCACTACAGGAGAGTTTCTAGACAACCCTAAAACAGGAGCAAAGAAGGTGTTTCAGCGACACTAGTTAAAGTATCTATGCAGGTATGAGTTCGAGTCCGAGATATTTCCAAATAGTATAATTTTCCCTATCCTGACTCATCCTATTATGCTTATTATCCGTCCTCTTTGAGAAAGAGTGTGGAACAATCACATTAGATAAATGGATGGTCTGATCTGTGGAAGTTATGGTCTGATTGATCATGAACTAAACAGACATCGACTAGTTACCATATTTGTAAATTGTTTTTGAAATATTTCCCGTAGTCAGTGATATGGTCAAACGTATACCTTTGAAAAATGGATTGGCCCACAGGGCTGGGTATAGAGTAAAGTTGTAAGCTCGTCACGTAACTAGCAAGCAGGGCCGCCGGGCAGACGATATTTCATACACTGTAAATTATTGCACTCAGCATCAAATGTTTTGTGCTTTGATGAAAATGGAAACATTTTTCATCAGGTGAGACTTTGTTGATCTGCACATATGAAGTCCTTCATGCACTATTGTTTGTTCTTCCACTGTTCGCGGTGAACTTTTTGAGAATTTAACTGATGCAGAATTTGATATAAATTTATATACTGCTCAAAGACGTCGTTAGGACGTCATGTCTGTTAATTCGGTTGATACCGTGTCAAGTAACCCTGTGTTAACTACTACTGATGTTCATGTTTACAGTGAATCGCCAGACGTACCCCGGGGACACGCTCACGGGAATACCAATGAGACTACATCAAAGTCTCAGAATAGGTCGTTGTTAGAATCGATATCGTCTCAGACTAAGAAGTTGAAGTTTCCTTCGTCCTCCAAAACTAAGTCTTCAACTACGAGATCTTCAGTGAAACAACGGACCAGATTGCTGAAGTTTCTCAGCAACGGCATCGTCCTGATTGACGAACGAGACGTCTAAATCGAACCTCTGCTTCTACTCTCCTGAGGTACAGAGCAACAGTAAGTCAGCTCAACATACTAGACCTCCATCAAATGCGTTTACAACAATGCTACAATCTTTAGAGAGTCTACATTCAACGTAGACATCAACAACTTGTACACTCAACATGGCAGGTTGGTTTTCTGCGAATCCACACGCACCACAGCCTGTTTACACCAGCCTCTTCATGCAACAGTTCAACACTCACATGATCAGGGACTGGGAAAGGCATTGTCTTCTGGGTCTGTTCACATTCGGATCACCGCAAATAGACCTATTTGCCACCAGGTTCAACAAACAGATTCCAAAGTTCGTATCTCCAGTAGACGCTCTCAGCATCTCTTGGGAAAGAAGGAACCCTTACGTTTATTCTTACTACCAAAAGTCATCGGAAAGACAAAACAATCATGCTACTACTCACCTTGGTCACACCCTACTGGGCAGCGACAGAATTGTTCCCAGTGCTCATCGAGGAACTAGAACAACCATCGCTAGGACACCCAGAGTGGAAGAACCTACACGTCCATCCGCACGCCAAACAAACGCACGTCAATCCGACATCGTTCCAGCTACACGTGTGGATCATATTAAGTGTGTTTGAAACATCGAGAGCACCTGAGCTCTGTGCAGATCTACTCACACCTTATACGACGATAAATGGATGAGATTTGAGACACATGCCAGCTGTAAAGGCTTCACTGCAACTGAAGCCACACATCCTCAAATAGCGAACTACCCATGTCACCTATGGCACACCAGAGGACTTAGAGGTTCTACGCTATCAACATACTTGGCAGCACTCACCATGAAAACTGGGATCAAGCTGACTAAAACGCCTGAATTGCTCGAACAACTACGTTTGTTCAAACTAGAAGACCATCAATGCAGGTTTAAGGCACCAGCTTGGGACTTGAATGTTGTGCTCCAACATCTCACAAGTGATAACTAGAAGCCTCTAGATCAGACATCCTTTAAACTGTTGACAAAGAAAACGTTGTTTCTACTGGCCCTAGCAACTGCAGCAGGGATGACAGATATACATGCTCTGGACTTCCGTCGTACATGATTCGACTCTGGCCATCGTGAGATTGTACACCCAGGACTGAGATGAGATTTTATCGCCAAAAATCAACTGTCTGGACAATAGGACAGACAATTCCAGGTAGCGACATTATCTACAGTGCCCGGGCAACATAATACACAGAATTTATCATTATGCCCAGTCTGAGCATTGGAAATACGTCTCCAAAGTTTAAATGCCTATCCATCCCCTTTTCTACTACACAGGGAGTAAACGCTGTCTATGCTCAAGTTGGCCGTCGTCAACTACCATTTCCCCGCTAGACAAATTGATCCGAGAAGAGAGTGAGTCCCTGACTATTTATAATTTTGACATTTTATTTTGAAGTAGTAAATGTTTTTGTAATCGACCTGTCTGATATATTCAGTGGTCGTGGATCATAACCCTATATTACTTGGTCGTGACATATTATATGTTGTTGACGTTTGAAGCATTTCCTGACACGTCTGTTGGCGCGAACTGGAAAAGACAAGAAATCGATCACTTTCGTCGTATTTACACCATATGCAATTGAAATCATGTCACGTGTTGGACATTTTTAGGCTAGAGGAGGTTATGCAGCCACTGGATCAAGATGTTAGCTACTGTCTATGCATACAAACTTTGACACTCACAAAAACAATAACTGTACGCGCCAATGGTATTCACTTGCAGACATCATTGGACCTTGTATGGTTGCTTTTCTTGCCTTGGTTTTCATTTACGGCTTTTGGGTTTGTCAACCGGATGATCTCTTAAAGAGATTTCATCCATAATTAGAAATTTCAAGATAGATTCAAGATAGATATCTAAATGAAGAATTTAGGAAAAGACATGGGCGTTTTCATTATTTAATAATTACATTTGGCATAATAAGAGCATAAAAAACATTTGTAAACATACTTGACAACAATAGCAGACACTGGAAGCGGATGAAAGACATCATTTGCTGCTGTTGTGTCATCCATAATGTTGAGATTATATACGGGATAGCATCTGGTCTTGGATGTATGCATAGCATATAGAAGCACCTTTCTGGATCCATCCTAGTATTTCCAGAGCCAAATTCATTGCAACAGATATATCGTCAGGACACATCACCCCTGTACCTTTTGGGTCAAATTCTTGAAAGGACACGAACAGATTTTCACACTCTAAACTGCCTAGACTTCTTACCTAATAGCATCCACTTGGAATCAGTAGAAACAGTTGTATCCCCCTGTCTATATTATTCATAAACACAATGTGCGGAATCCCCTTTATGAACAGTCTAGGTGGTGGGAAAGAGTGAAATGGAACATGTGCAAGAAGCCAATATCTAAACAGCAACCGGTTTTCACACCGTTGTGCTACAGCTGAGATACCTGGGTCATCCTCACTATCATACCACATGCGGATACACTTGTTAGCCTCATCTAGATCACCGTTGTTTCTCATTTCTAACTCAGCCTTCTCACAAAAAACCGACACTTCTGTCTATCAATCGAGTCTTCAACAATTGGTAGACTCAGTCCTTTTCCATTAGTCTTGCTCTTCTTAGCAACTTCATCCAGGCTTCTCTTGCTACTCCAGCGTCGGGTATTCTTGTTCGGCATATCTTGTATTTACAAAGAGATGTTCTGCATCTACTAATGCAAATAAGTGCTGGTTGATATCTGGCAGACATTCCGGTTAGGAATACCAGTGAATAGATTGGAAGAGTCCTTCTATATCCATATTACCCTCAAACGGTAACTGTGTTCTCCACATTGCTAGTCTAACAAGGAAACTGTGAGTTGCATAGATAATGTTTAACAAGTATTTAGAATATTGACGTATGTGAGATTCACACTTTTTTCCTCTGCCTTTGCTTTAGTCTTGGATTTGTGTAAGTGTTTCCAATCAGGGATATGAATAGTTCCACCAGCTTAGCCCGGACAAAGCAAAGGCTATCTTCTCTTCTTTTAGATAGGAACTGATAGACCAGAAACAGATTTGTAGATCAATCTTTGTGAAATCCTTCTGAAGCAACTCCTCTGAGGTCGTTATCTCTTCAAAGTAATATTTAGACTTCAGTTCCCGTTTTGGTGTATTTTTTGTCATTCTCTTTGATAGAGTAGAGCATTTTGTTGGGATGACAATTTTTCAGCATCTCTCTGTCATCAGCATCCCCATGCTCGATTTCGGTGGGACCTTCGTTTCTGTCATATTCTTTTGCAGCATCATTGTCTGTCGTTGCTGAGGATGCCTGCAGAACTATATCTTCTTCCAATATCATATTGCTGCTCAGGGAAGCGTGTCCAGCATATTAGTATTTTCATTTCCATCTTCTTCATCTTGAAGCTTTTCATTGCCTCCTGACTTCCCATCAGTCCAGTCAACACTTTTGAAGACAGTAGTAATGGTGCCAACTACTTGAAAAGAATTGTTGCTAGAGGTTTTAACACTGATGACATCTCCATGGTTCTTCATCTCCTTCAATGCCTGGATACCAATTCAGGTGTTTAAACTGAAAAATAGATCCTTTGCTTTCCTTCACTGTTTCTGCCCAGACGTATTTCTGCAACTGCAAAAGGATTAATGGTTCTCCTGAAGTTGATCTGACAGTAATTTTAGACCAAGGGCCATCAAATGCAATAACTGGCACGTGCATTTCGAGCCTATGGCATCTCTTTAGAATATCAAACAACATTGACCAAACACTGTCCACATTTAAGCTATACCGTTTAAGTCCATATGCTACTGGTATTGCACTGAACGTCTTTGTAAAAGCTTCAGTTTAAGCGAGGCAGGAAGTCCATAGACGATGAACCACGGTCAGGCAGGCCCTCAGAGGTCACCCAACCGGAAGTTATCGCCGCTATAGATAAAAGAATGTTATCAGACCGGCAAGTGAAAGTGTCAGAACAGTCTTTGGAATTCCGGATATCGATTGGGAGTGTTGAATAGATAATTCATGATGATCTTGGAATGTCCAAAGTATCTGCAAGATGGGTACCCAGAAACCTCAGCGCTCAAGATCGCCATCAAAGATGATAATGCAGATGAAGCCAGATTTCTTTCTCGTCTGGTGACAGGTGACGAAACATGGATCCAGCACTGGGACCCTGAAACTAAACTGGAATCCGTGCAGTGGAAACACCCCAGTTCCCCTCATCCACAGAAGTTTCGCTATCAACCATCTGCGGGCAAGGTTATGGCCACCATCTTTTGGGATGCCAAAGGCTTATTATTAATTGATTACTTGCCACACAAAACTGCAATGAATGGTCAATATTATGCCAACTTAATGCAAGAACTGCGAAAATCCATTCCACAGAAACGTCGTGGAATGTTGTCACGTGGCGTTCTGCTTCTGCAAGACAATGCCTCAGTTCACAAGTCTCGAGTTGCACAGGCTGCAATACTTGAGTGTGGATTCGAACACTTAAGCCACGAAGCCTGCAGTCCAGACCTAGCCCCCCCAGTGACTACTTCCTGATCAGGAACCTGATATCTGCCCTACATAGAAGACGAAGACGGAGGCGTGGTTAGTGGGGCAACCTGAAGACTTCTACAGTATTGTATTGAGATGAAGAGATGTTATATTGGAAAATGAAAGTAAAAAACTGGTCATGTAAGTGTGTTTTATATCGAAGTTGCAAAACTTATTGGGTACGTACTTATATGACAGCCAACCGAATCCATCGTGGCCTGACCAGATTCCGTCGGGACTCACCCCTTTCCGTAACCAAGAAGACTTGTCCCCGACTCGATGCTCGTTATGTGCGAAACTACGACAAACCAATCAGAACGCGGTGCTTTAATAAAAAATAACTCCGACTACTTATAAATCGTTTATAACATTGTTTTATTGTTATAAAATCAAGAAAGTATATATATCGTCATATTGAAAGTACTAAGAACGTAACAAACAGAATTGTGCTGTCTAATGTGAAGGTTTTGATAAGACTCGTGCGATTGACGGAGAGAGATTCAAATACACGCACGTGCTTTTGTTGACATCAGGGCTGTCACTGGTCCAACTGTGTCCATGTTCTGACGATCTTGCGGGCTTGTGTGGTGATTGTACGTGCGCTTCCAACAGTTTTAGGAAACGTAATTACGAATTGCTTGGAGTTGCAAAAGAATACTTTTTATATCCAGAGACCATATATATATAGTCTGACTTTTTGGGGTCATTCATATATTTTTCACCGAATTCAGTTATAATTCCACATGGGGTATAACAGACAGTTACACGAATGCTCAGTTTGAGAAATATTTTAAAGTCATTTTGGAATTTCTCCTTAGGGAGTTAAAGTAGCTGGGGGGTTTAGAATAAATGTTATTTGAATATCCATTAAAACAGTTCCCATTTGTGAACCTTATTTAGAAACATAATTGGAAATATATGGTGAATATCTGGTGATAATTACGCCAGAATATATCTTTAAGAAATATGTTTCCCTCCTTTCTTAGTTGTATCAAGAGGGTTTATTCTTTGAAATAAACAAGCAAAAACAAAGACAGCAGAACAGTGTACAAATACTCCGGCGATACCAATAGACAATGGAACAGGCATAGGGCTATCGTTCTTGTTTGAAGTAGTTCAAATGTTCCTACGCCAGTATGAAATCCTTCGAGAGGGGCACGAGTCACTATTCGGCTTGTTCCGGAATGACACGAGTTGGTCACGAATGGGTGGGTGAGTGATATTGTACGTCCGCGTCAAACTGAAGGGAACTTTAAAGGGATTTCAAGTGTTAAGCGGGATAAGGCATATTTATAATAAGTATGAGTCAGGATAGGTATAAAGTATCGATTTTATTCAGAAAACTACATTTTGGGTTAGGGTTTTAGTATAGTTACAAGCTGTAACACACGCAAGCTATTTCTTCAAATAGATTGTTTTTCAGTACTAAACTTTCTTATGTCAGTGGTATTCCAGTGTGTGCCTTGTATTCTGCACATGTTCATGAATTGTTCTGTATGGGACAAATTGTTCTTGAAATAATTATTTCATCTCTGCATGTTAAAATATTTTATTTCAGGTGTAAGGCTGATTATATGAACTTAAATGTAATTGTATAAACCACTGCATGTTTGGGCAACCCTTGCGAGGGAAGATAACTCTGTATGTCGGGTTAAAATTGCTCACAGTTATCCGAGTCCATGTGTCCTTGTAACTGAGGGAAATAACTGCATATGATTCGAGTGTCCTCTTGTATGACTGTGCATTGAGGCAACACACATTTGCTGATGTTTGACTAGAACATATTAAATTCTGGTAGGAATAATGGTTGAGTAACCCGTTATGCCATTACCATATCCTCTTACAACAGAGGTACATGCATTAACAACCCATATTGAAATCAAACCAGGGGCTCCTTTCACGAAGCAACATTTACTTATGGCTAACCTTAACTCCCATTCTTTAACACCGCACCAAGGGTACCTTAGCGATTTATGGTCATCTTAGTGCTTTGTGAAAGGAGACCCAGGTGCTGGCAACATAGACATCCTACAAGAGCGAGGAAGCAATATATTTTCCTCGTCCAATGGTAAGCAGACAATCCAACATTTACGGAATATTCCTTCGAATCCTTATATTATAAACATGTTTTTGAATGTCGTATATTTTGTGCACCCACACAAAACAACAAGGAACAAAAGTTCACTAATTTTATTATCATTAAAATCACCAGATCATCGTACAACAGCAGCACAGGTTGGCAATAACAACCACATTGAAGTCAAACCAGGTGCTGACAACACAAACGCCTTTCAAGTCGGCAGTAGTAACAGATTTTCGACATCCAGTGGTGAGCTGACGTTGACACAATATGTTCTGTTCAATGCGACCTGTTCAATTATAAACATGTTTGTGAAAGTATCACAATTACTTAAACCAAACATAACAACGAGGAATAAGAGATCAGTTACTGTTATTACTAACGGTGTGCTTATTACCCGTTAGTTGATCCCTGGGAATATTGGATGTCGAGGGGGTTAGCCTTCAAAACGAGAACAGCACATTCAGTTGAAGCAGAGATGGAACTTTATTCATGACTCACTATCAATTATAAACATCACAACGCTTGAACTGCATGAGATACATGGTAGTTGTAGATATTCGGTTAATGAAATTATACTAATACACTCATTATTCATGCGCTCTTACGATCTTCTATATAAACAATACCATAATATGCATGGTTGGACACACATAAATGACGATTCCAAATGGCAGACATAAGCTTGGGTTGGTAATTAAACATGATAAATATTATCTAATTCACTTTCCAAACAAGCAATAAAAATTAGGCTTCCATATCCTACTGTAAGCTGTAAGGATAAAGTTTTTATAATAGCGGACATATTTGAGATACTAGTGAACGTTACTTATATTTGGTTGAATATGATATGAACTTGTCTGCTCCTGTATTTTAAGTGGCGCTACCACTCAGTTCATTTGATTCCTAATTCGATACATAATTTGTATGTGATAGTTACACATAATATCACATAATGGAATATACTAGAACACAAGGTTATTCAGCAGAAAACAATACATTCCAATTAAATAACTCGGTGACATGGATGATTGATTTTTACGGTTAGAAGAGTCCAATCACAACGTTACGTTTCACTTGTTCGGCTGCTGGCTTGCTGAACATTTGAGACATTAGGTTGTTATTGCACAATAGGTAGAATCACAATGAGTGTAGACCAAATTACATTTTACTTGGAAACTACTGATTTAGCTGAACGGAAGCGCAAGGATGAACTATGCTACTGACTAGTCTACATCCTAATCTACTGATTGTAAACGTTTAGCTGGTCGTGCTCACAATTACTACCCCACAATCTCTCTTAAGCTGTAGCTACTGAATTCATGCGAGTGTGCGGCAAGCATTATACTAGGTACTCATATATGCTGAATCAGCATCGATAGGCACATGATAACCTAAGTATATTAATGCATTGCTGGCTTGCTAAACGAATACATATGACAAATAGAGGGATGAACTATAGGTATTACAACATCAGAATGTAGAAACATGGACACATGATGCTTGTCATACGGTTGCCTTGAGCAGTATTTTATATACACATATCAAATATTATCCATTTCCTTATATAGGTATGTTCATGCTTAATAAATTCACACGCTTTACAATACATTGAAATAACAAGAGAGTCCAAGAAACTACCACTACGCCGATATTACATTTTGAGATAGAGTTTTAACAATCTGAATATAAGCCATATTTCTAACCCAGATGACGTACAAAGTTACAGTTGAAACTAAAATATAGAAATGTAAAGTAGGCTTACCTTCAAAACGAGAACAGCACATTCAGCTGAAGCATAGACTAACAGCTAGTCTCTGCAATGAACATATTTTACTGAAAAAACGTTCCATAGTGAAAAAAAATAATATAATGAAATAGAGCCCTGAGACTTTCTTCATTTTCCTGAAGCTATGGAAATCTAGACTTGCCACATTTTCTAGACTTGCGTGGGCTTCCTTGGATATCTATACTTCAGGGTCTGTACGACAGACTAGTTGAAGCAGAGATAGAACTGCCATCTACCTGAACGTGCCTCGTTTTAAAGGAGCTTGACTTTGCCGACAAAAGTGTCTAACAACAATGGGAAACTATTGCTTTCTTTTGAAGATAACTACGTGTTTAAAATTTCGAGAGACTAATCAATGTTGCAAACTAGTTTGGGCACTGGTAGTCGCGCCCTTACCTAACGTTGCGTTTTAGTCAGCGCGATTCTCACCACACTTCGTTGTGGTACAATGGTTCTGAATTATTGTGGTCTGCCGCAAATTGTTTGAGGTTACATAAAGTGATGGTTGACTTGGCATTTCGACAAGAGCCGTTGTGAGACTGCTTGTGTGACAGGTTTCGAAAGTAGCGTCACTGGCCTATGAAGTAACTTATTACGTAAGCTTTCTGATGTTGAGCGTATTTGCTGTTACAGGCCGGTGATGTACTAGTTGTACGTACAAAAACGGCATTTATTTTTTAAAATGACGATTGAAATGTGAAAAGTTTTTAACTGTTCAACCAAAATGAAGGAATTTTAACACGCTGACATTACCATTACCAGATCACCCTACAACAGCGGCACAGTTTGGCAACAACAACCATATTGAGGTCAAACCAGGTGCTGGCAGCACAAACTCATCGCAAGTCGGGAGAAGTAACACATTTTCCGTATCCAGTGGTGTGTATTCGATAGGTCTTAAAAGAACATCCGGTGTTGCCGAGTGATCTAGGATTTATAAAAAATGCATTGTCTTTCTTGAGAAAATCCTGATTACAGTAATTAGGCTTCGGAAAAAGAAAAGATTTAATCTGCAAAAATATAATCTTCTTACGATATTTTGCTTTCAAAATATAGGCGTATTTAAAAGGACAAATGTTATTTAATTTTCAATCAAGCATTCATGTTTCAGGTCCTTCGATTCAGGGCTACAAGTTGACCATAACGGCACCAGGAGCAAACTATGAACTGTACGCAGAAATCAAGAAGCATATCGACAGCAATATTGACGACATCAACATCTCCTTGAAACCACTGAACACCAGGGTAGAGTCCACAAGCCTAGGATCTGTCATCATCAGCGTGACGGTGGAGCCTGGAACAAAACTCGGGCCAATATGGCTGAGGGAAGTCATCACTAAGATCCTATCTGAAGACATCTTTGCTAAACTGCCAAATGATACCCGGATGGGAGTCAACATCAGTGCATCTCTTCCACTCACACCTCTGGATGTGGATATATTTGGTAAATAACCTTGCACGAATCTTCTAGTTCATAAGATAATCATGGCAATCAACTTATATGCTGGAAGGAAAACACAGTAAAACAAATTTTATAAATGGTATTTTGATACGTGTGTTACTAAAATGCAGTTTTGACACATATCATCACTACGTTAAAAGGGTATCAGTAGTATTCAAAATGATAAGGTAACCTAGCGGGCAGAAGAAAGTGACGTAGTTTTTCTTTTCTTTTTCAAATTGTCATGAATTAAACGTTTTTAAGAAAGCGAGTGAAATGTGAGTGATGATAGACAAGACCACCTGCGTTCCCAAAGTATTGTGCACATAACAGGACAGCATCTTTTGGTGCTGGAGGTCATCTTTCATGAAATACACGGGGTGATGTGTTAGAGAGAGAGAAAGAGAGAGAGAGAGAGAGAGAGAGAGAGAGAGAGAGAGAGACAGAGAGAGAGAGAGAGACAGAGAGAGAGAGAGAGAGAGAGAGATCCGCTGGACATCAGTGAACGCAGCATCCAGATTCATCACGTTTCGTGGCAGCAACCACAACAGCGGAAACGACACTCGGTTATTGTATGACTTGACGTACAGTGTTGAGAAGATTGCACGCAGCAGGAATTCGGGCCCCTACCATGGCAAGACCCTGATCCCTCAACATCAGTGTAACTGACTGCAGTGGACACGGATATTTTACAGGTGGCATGTACGGAATTGGCGACGAGTGCTATTCACAGACAAAAGCAGCTTCAGCCTGTACCGTAATGACGGCTGACAGTGAGTGCCTTGTTGAACGTTTTCCGCGTCCATGTATCCGGTACCTTCATCCTTACAGTCGGGGTGGTGTAGAGGCATGGGGAGGTATGTTTGGTGACGTAAAAACCGCATTGGTAAATGGGCACCTTAACACACATCAGTATATTCAACAAGTTCTGAAACCAGCTGCCTTGCCCTTTTGCAAATTCAGCCACAAGGTGTTACATATTCCATCATATTCCATCATAATAACGCAAGGTCCCACATAGCAAAAACAATCAACGTCTTGTTCTCTCTTGGCCTGCCTGTTCTCCAGACAACAATCCCATTGAGCACGTATGGGATCACTTGTACAGGCAATTTGGCTCCGTCTACCCATTCCACATGACCGTCAAGAACTGGAACGTGCTCTGAGGGAGGAGTGAAACCGCATATCTGCTGACGTCATACACGTCGATGAAGAGACGTGTCCCTGCCTGTATTGACGTAGCAGGAGGCCACACGTGTAATTGACAATGGTGGAGCATCTTGTTCATGTACAGTGTTACCAACAGTGACTACAGAGTATAAATCGATTCATCAAAATCTACCCCCGGTGTGTTCATTCATTGTTATGACTGACGTTGCAACATTCCAGTGGTGTTTCTTTGTGCTGATAATTGTCTTGATGGCTAGACCAAAAAATTCATTTCACTAAGATATTGTCTTTTTTTTCTTTTTTTTTTTTTTAGGAGATACTGAAAGAGGACCTATACTTTATTTTGCCCGTTGGGTTGCAATCAATAGCATCAGTGGTATTCAATTCAATGTTATTATGTTATTACAAGTAGAGATACTGATCAAAATTGCACAATTTCACCCGTGTTATATAATACATCATTTGAAACGAGTTTTGCCCTCATACATATTCCATATTCCATCTGGGAAAATACTTTTCATGTTCAGTTTGGTTAGGAAATTAGTCATACACAGAACAGAACTGAAACAACGTTACACGATCATGTAGCTAAAATGCGAACGATCTGGGTGGGGACGTTGTCACTTCTATATTAACAAAGTACAAACATGCAGGGATAGGGAAAGAGAACGTTGATAATAGGTCATTTTCAGGATTATTTTCTGAATTTAGAATGGGCAACTGTCCTTGTAGCAATAGTAAACTTCAAAAGTTTGGTGGTCCATTCTTATTGTAATGTTCTAAAGGAAACTGTGCTGTCTTTGAAAGGTTGAATGAAACATTCCAAACACAAATCTAATAAAATCTAATGTGTGTCGAAACGCGATAAACTGGAAATAAAATCATTTAACTCGTCTGGAGCAAGTGTGATACATGGTGTGTTTTGTTGCTAACTTTGTTTCAGAGCATAAAGGTGAAAAATGGATTACAGACTACAAATCTGACTTCATTAGGAAGAGCAAATTCGGCCGTAGCATGCTCCATCAGGCGGCCAGACTTGGAAATAGGTCGGCTGTCATTTTAACTCTAAAATCTGGCTCCATTGTAGATGATCAAGATTTCTATGGAAACACTGCTCTTCACTACGCAGCAGTGTTAAGGGAAAATAGTGCATCTGTGTCCAGACTGCTTGTTGAAGGAGGAGCAACCATTGAGAAAGTTAACAGAGATGGATGCACACCACTACATTGTGCTGTCGCTAAGAGGAACTTGGAGACGGTTGAACTCTTTGCTGAAGCGTTTGGAGTAAACGATAGCACTCATACATCCAGCAATCTTACAGACATATCACATCTTACACAACTCATGGTCAAACATGGGGCAGACGTCAACGCTGTCAACAAAGAAAAGCTCACGCCACTACATGTGGCTGCTTCCTCGAAAAGTTTTGATGTTATTGGAGTTTTACTTACTGAAGGTGCCGACGCGAATGCTGTTGATAAAAATGGCCAAACACCACTGCACCATCTATTTGGGTCAAATCTGGAAACTGCTTCAGTTACTGAGACATCTGAACTGAAGGCAACACATACAGATACACCTGATAATGATGGAGCTAGTAAAGCTCCGTCTTCAGTGTTTGACATACCAGATAGTAAAGGCAACACTCCACTCCATAGTGCACTCAAGGCAAACTTCACAAAAGGAGCTATCACTCTAGTGAAAGCTGGGGCAAGAGTAAATGCAAAGAACAATATTGCAGTTTCACCCCTCCATTTACTTGCGGGAAATACAAACATGAAGAGTACTAGGAGTGAAAATGATGCGGTACAAATGGTTATTGAATACAGTAGAGATATCAGTGTTAAAGATAACAGAGGTTATACACCGCTGATGATGGCTGTCGAGAACAACAAAGACATCTCACCACTGCTCAAAGCTGGGGCCGACATCAATGACAAGGACCACAAAGGGAAAACACTTCTTATGACGGCCATAGAAAGAAATTCAAGGGGCATAGAGGTAGAAAGTAATCTCATCCCAAAATTAATTGCTGGGGGAGCCAATGTGAACGCTCGAGATAATAAAGGTAACACGCCCCTGATGTTGGCTATAAAAGTCAGACCTCATATCTTATCACTAATGAGCGCTTCTCAACTGATTGCTACTGGAGCTGACGTCAATGCTCAAGACAAAGATGGTAACACAGATGGGAAAGATGAAAACTCAAAGAATATATCTGATAAAACAGCCCTGCATTTTTTCTCCCAAAACGATTATGACTTTGACACAAGAACCATCTCACAACTGATTGCTGCTGGAGCTGACGTCAATGCTCAAGACAATGATGGAAACACAACCCTGATGACGTCTGTAACAGCAGGACATGATATCTCATCACTCCTCAGAGCTGGGGCAGATGTTAACTCAAAGAATAAGTCTGGTAAAACAGCGCTACATCTTGTCTCTAAAGGCGTTTTTGACAATGGTACACGGACTATCTCACAACTGATTGCTGCTGGAGCTGGCGTCAATGCTCAAGACAATGATGGCAACACACCCCTGATGACGTCTGTAACAGCAGGACATGATATCTCATCACTCCTCGGAGCTGGGGCAGATGTCAACTCAAAGAATAAGTCTGGTAAAACAGCGCTACATCTTGTCTCTAAAGGCGTTTTTGACATTGGTACACGGACTATCTCACAACTGATTGCTGCTGGAGCTGACGTCAATGCTCAAGACAATGATGGAAACACACCCCTGATGACGTCTGTAACAGCAGGACATGATATCTCATCACTCCTCAGAGCTGGGGCAGATGTTAACTCAAAGAATAAGTCTGGTAAAACAGCGCTACATCTTGTCTCTAAAGGCGTTTTTGACATTGGTACACGGACTATCTCACAACTGATTGCTGCTGGAGCTGACGTCAATGCTCAAGACAATGATGGCAACACACCCCTGATGACGTCTGTAACAGCAGGACATGATATCTCATCACTCTTCGGAGCTGGGGCAGATGTTAACTCAAAGAATAAGTCTGGTAAAACAGCGCTACATCATGTCTCTAGAGGCGTTTTTGACATTGGTACACGGACCATCTCACAACTGATTGCTGCTGGAGCTGACGTCAATGCTCAAGACAATGATGGCAACACACCCCTGATGACGTTTGCAACAGCAGGACATGATATCTCATCACTCCTCGGAGCTGGGGCAGATGTTAACTCAAAGAATAACTCTGGTAAAACAGCGCTACATCTTGTCTCTAAAGACGTTTTTGACATTGGCAGGGCACGGACCATCTCACCACTGATTGCTGCTGGAGCTGATGTCAATGCTCAAGACAAAGATGGAAACACATCCCTGGTGACGTCTGTAACAGCAGGACATGATATCTTTTCACTACTCACAGATGTTGAAGATGTTAACTCAAAGAATAAGTCTGGTAAAACAGCGCTACATCATGTCTCTAAAGGCGTTTTTGACATTGGTACACGGACCATCTCACAACTGATTGCTGCTGGAGCTGACGTCAATGCTCAAGACAATGATGGCAACACACCCCTGATGACGTCTGTAACAGCAGGACATATCTCATCACTCCTCGGAGCTGGGGCAGATGTTAACTCAAAGAATAAATCTGGCAAAACAGCCCTGCATTTTTTCTCCGAAAACGATTATGACTTTGACACATGGACCATCTCACAACTAATTGATGTTGGAGCTGACGTCAATGCTCAAGATGATGATGGCAACACACCTCTTCACGTGTGTGTACAGAATAACAGTTACAATAAAGCCATGGTACTGTTGCAGAATCCACTGTCTTCCGTCAACATGAGAAACAGACATGGACAGTCAGTGTTGTCACTGGTGGTAGATGCAGGCGAAAGGTTATCACCAGCAAAACGTATACGAGGAAGACGATCACAAACATATCTTGATACACCTATGTATTCCAAGTATCCCCTCAATAGTAGGGAAACAATGATACAGGCAATCCTCAACAAAAGTTCTGATCTTAATTATGAGGACAAGAGAGGAGGTAACTTTTTGCGCAAGGCAAAGTCCAGAAATTTCTTGGAATTCGGCGTTAGGTTTATGCATCATGAGAAAAGATGAAGAAAACCCTGCAATCATCCGCAATGTAAATGATGATATATAGTGGATAGTGGTTGTTGCTGACAATATTTATTTCAAAGATGTGACGGTTTGTGTATATTTGACAGACCATTCACTTGAATGCTGAAAATCAAACGTGAATTAAAAGATGAATTATTAGATTGTATGTATATTTGTCAGTTAGTCAGTATAGTAAATATACAAGCCTGGACCTGGAGACTGTACAACTTAACAATATGCAAGGTGATATTTTTCATTTATCTATACACACTTCATTGACAGCAATAAAAGTAGTATCTGTGTGCGTTAAACTAAAAGCATTTTGAAAATATTTGATGGTAGTACCAGTTTGTTTATCCAAATTGGAATAACTGAATATGTTCACTCTAGGTACACACTGCTTGCTATACAACTTCTTGCTATATTCTCTACTTTTCAGTAGGGAGTAGCATTCTAAGACCGGAAGAAACTGAATCATGGTTTCTCCAATCGCAGTGGAGAAATGTACATCCATTACCCCATATTCTTTACGTTTGTATGCTGTCACAATGTCACGTGTGGATTTTATTTACGTCTCAAGACACAAGTTTAACACTCATAACAGATCGTATGTCCATGTAACATAGTACACAGTGTACAGTTAATACATAAACTCTGTCCAAGAAATACCGCTTTTTTCAGGTGTATGCTTAATATACTATGTCAATAACCAACAGGTCAAAAGAAATTGTTAATATTTGACGCAGACCCTATGTCAATGGCCGAGGTTCATTATGCCCCACATGAAACAATCAATGTCAAGGTGAAAGTCTTTTCTTTCCACTAACCGCTAAGGCAACTTCGCGATCGCCACTTTGATTGACCAGTCAGATTACGAATTGTTAACATTTGACGCAGACCCTATGTCAATGGCCGAGGTTCTTTATGCCCCACATGAAACAATCAATGTCAAGGTGAAAGTCTTCTCTTTGAACTAACCGCTAAGGCAACTTCGCGATCGCCACTTTGATTAACCATGCAGATTACGAATTGTGGACTAGGGAATGTTCAACTACGTTTCCTGCAGTGCTTGTCCTAACAGTTGGGTGCTTTGTGGCTGTTGCTGACGTTGATCAATGGCATCCCATAAATGTTCGATGGGGTTTAGACCTTGCGAGTCACTGCAATGCCTGCGAGTTGCTGTTCCTGAAAATCCTGTTGACTGTTGTCAATCTTACAGTGTTTTGTTTTGCTTAGAAGTGTTGAAAATGAGGACTTGTTGCACGTTACAGAATGGACGTGTCACGTTACAGAATGGACGTGACATGTGTGTAATTTGTGTAATTAAATTGCCCTGGACATGTAACAAACTTGCCCAATCGGAATGGAACATGGCGGCCCACACAGAGTTACACGCCAGCCATCAAACCTTTCAACCTCCTTTAAGCAGTTTCGAGCATAATGTTCCCCTCGACGTCCGAAAATTTGGCGTACTACGTCTGTGTCCTTGACACCACTGACTCAGAGCTGATACTGATGAGTCTTCTCGCACAAAAAGTTGCGGCACCAAGGTTTCTTCCACTCTGGGCTCAGATCATACACATTCCTGGCAGTGCTGCTGCAGTAGAGGTCGCTGTGGTAGGTCTATCACGTACGTGACAAACCAGGATAGGTCAAGCGTTCACCCCTGCGTCTAATAACGGCTCAATAGTCTTGTAATGGTGCTTTGCGAAACGAATGAAATCCTGGTGACGCCCAAAGTCGAGACGCTTCCAGTCGGTCAATGTCGCCGAAGCGTTGCGTTCCGTGCGTTGCATTGCGTGTTTTCACTTGTTGTACAGTTGTGATAGGCAAATGAAAACGCATTGTTCTCATTGCCCAACAATTCATGTTGCGCGTTCATTTTGATGTGTTTTGAAATGCAAAATGCATGCATATACAAGAAAGTCAGATTTGTTATTCATTTTGTATGAATACACGAACTAACGAACCATATCAACAAATATTTCTAATTTTCTAACATATGTGTTTCTTTTGTCCTTCTTGTTTTTTTTAAATCAGTTATCAAACTTTTCAGTCTTGCAAATATAAATAGATATATATTCATTTTGTATAAGTTTGTATTCAGTACATTTCAAAGGCAGTCATAACTGTAGCTGCCAGTTAATTTAGTCCATAGGTTGACTTAATATGTAAATATCAGCGTTTTATGACATTATGTATGAGTGGTTTGATAAATGGAGTCCTTACAATTATGATATCTGTATTCTGTTTTCACAGGTATGTTTGTAATCGTCACCTATGCCACAATATCAAAGGTACTGGTTTTCCTCTATCTACTATCTACTCTATCTATCTACTCTATCTATCTCTATCTCCTCTATCTACCATGCCATGTTACCTTGTAAACACGAAGATACTGTTTTTATCAGCAGTTTTGTGGTATGTCTGGTTCAGACTCCTGTCGTCTGTAATCCAACATGTTTAATTCAGATCTCTAAGGATACAGTTTATGTTATCCTTATAATCCTCATTACCCCTATCGTTTATGAATTGACGCTTTCATACAGTAGTCCATGTTTGATATGATCTACTTCGTATTTCAATGTTGATTTTACACATTCCTGTTCGCATGTCTGGTTATATGTTGTGCCTGAATGTCAAGCCGATCGTAAGCGGCAGCTACACGAAAGTACCATTTCTTATATTATTCTAAATGTTGTTTTGGTGACACTGTTTCAAACTTTTATACATGTATGATATATAGAATGCATAAAGTTTGGGGATTTCTACAGTTACTTGCATTTAATTCTAAGATTGAGTGTGTCGACCAAACAATAGGTACCATTGTCGAAACAAAAATAAACGAAACAAAGAGATCGATTTTGAAATTTTGTCCGAAAAGGAAACATTAGAACACTCAAGAATCCCTTCCGCAAGATTTTCCTGTCAAATGTACATTTATGTGTGCCTAAAATATCTTAACAATAGAGTTATGTGGCTGTATTATAGTTGCGCTTCGTATTACAACTCGCTCCCCTGTTAAAGGCACAATATCACACTACACTTCTTTGAAAATAAATAATGCATAACTCTCAATGCTATCAGCCCTCAGGAAAGCTACCATATAATTTGTCACTAAAAACATAAATAAATAATACGTATTTAGAACTACATATTGATTTTAAAAGTTTCAATTTTCGAATTAGGTTACACCAACAAAGGCATCTGGAATTGGAAACATAAATTGTGACCACATTCTGTAAGTAGGCTGACAGCATGAGAGTGTTGCGCATGGTCAATCATAAGTATGTCTGGTCCAGACTTGAGTATCTATCCACAGCTTTGATATATTGCTTTGTGTCATTCACAAACTACCTAAAACTAGCACTTCACACATGCTTATGCAACTCAAACAGACAATTTTTATAAGACTGTTCATAATGTGTTGATGTTTGTCAGAGAAAATAAAAGTGGTTTGATGGCAATTTCCTGCGTGACTTGTTCATTACGTTGCAACTTTTGTGACGACGTATTCCAAGCGCATCACGTAGGAACTAAAACTATGGTGTTTTGAAATTTGATGTAGTCCCACTGTTGTGTAGATAGATATCCCAAAGCGAGCCGAATTCGACGTTCTGGTGATTTCGACGATTGCATTGCTAGCGTTATATCGGGGAGTACGTGCGCGATTGGAGTGCGCAAACAGTTTCATCGGTAGGGCGGATGCCCTGTTCCTGTAGTGAGACATTTTATTGACAACTGAAATCCAGAAGTTAAGTTATGTAAAGAGCAAATAAACATCAATATTATTTACCCAAGATCGTTAGTACCACTTCAGATGTAAAATCAATTGCATGTTTAACAAAACATAGCGAGCGAAATTCAGCAAGTTCAGTCATCTGCTGTTGACAGGCAATGTATGAAACAGGGAGTCTCGTCATCAAAAGATTCTCGCTGTGCGGAGGTAAAAGCATGGCTCATCCTCGAAAACGCGTGCAAAACACCCGGATGTGGCAAGCGGCTACAGTTTCGTGTGTTCGATGTCAACGCAATTTGTATATGAGGCACATGTTATTTTGGTGTGAAATGGATGAATATATCTTTATCACTCATGGTTAGCAAAATCAAAACTTTAAAAGATATTTAAGATAAAAATTACGTTTTTGTCTTACATCGTCGAAAACCCCTAACACCGGGATACCTCTAGTTAGTTTGGAACTGAGCGCTAAATTTGAAACAGGGGGTATGTACTTTCAGAGTATAAAACATCAAAGAAGCGGTGTGACAATCAAAACCTGAAGCTACTCTTCTAACAAAGACGAATCTCAAAATGGGAGGGAACATTAGCAATACCCCAGCATTAACATCACAGCAATGAGCAGGGGAACTGAGTGAGTTTAGATATACACCGCCCTCAGCAATATTCCAGCTATATGGTAGCGGTCTGTAAATCATCGAGTCTGGTCCAGACAATTCAGTGATCAACAACATGAGCATCGATCTGCACAATTGGGAACCGATGACATATGTCAAACAAGTCAGCGAGCTTGACCACCCGATCCCGTTAGTCTCTGACAAGCATACTCGCCGTCTGTGGCAAGCATGGACTCTTGAAGGCCTGGGTACCGTTTCACAAAACTCTCGTAAGCCTAAGATCTCGTAACTTTTCTCGTAGCATTTGTACCTGGCATACTGTTGTAGTGATTTCCTACTTCACTGACGCTTTGACAGGTAGTAGAGTCGGTCGCGGATACCACCGGGTAAATATGCCTACTTTACTGAGGGAATTTGCTCTACCTAGCAGCTAGTCGACATACTTACGATAATGGCTTCCACGAACTCCGGCTCCTTCCGCCTTGGGGTCATGACCTCGGGGCTTCCGGCGCACAGCTCCGATCACCACACCCCCTTCCGTTGTCTAGGCTCCTTCCCGCGGATTTCATAGCCATCAAACCCTCTTGCCAAGGTATTCACTCAGGGGACTTCCACTCCCCAGACTGGAAGTCGTGCCATCCTGTGATTCACTTCAGGAGCAGCTTGCAGTAGGTCCGGGGTAGTCCCCAGGGGTGCTGCGCCGAAGGTAGTTCTCCATGTCCTGTCTAGGTGGAAGTGGGAGTCCACGAGGTGTTCCACCGAAGCCAACACCTGGGCCTCACCCTCCTGCATCGGCCCCAATGCCGATGCCCCTTGAACAGTAGCCTCCTCCATCTCAGGCTGCCACCACTCTTCACACCCACCAACCTCTTCTCCGGGGTCGACCCCAGTTGCCCCTTCCGTCTGGGCAGCCCCAGTCTCCTCCTCCGGGGCCGGCTGGTCTTACGGGAGCCACATTTCTTCTGGAGCGTCTACCTCCTTGAGTTCCTTGTCCCAGGCTTGGGGGGACTAGCTCCGGGCAGTCCATCTTGACTGCGGTGGGGTCAGAACCAGGAACAAGCGGAACTTCCTCCTCTGGTCCTCCGATATGAAGCTCAGCAAGTGCAGTAGCACCCTCCATTGCCTCAGACAGGCTGGCGAATTCAGAGGGTGAAGTGAGAACTTGACCCGCGCCCTCCATCCCTGCGTCCGGCATAAGTGTCTCATTCCTGCTATCGATCCCTCATGGATGGTACAGTTCTCCATCAGCTGCATGTTTTGACTGAAGAACCGATGTAGTTCATCGATGGATGTGCCCGGCCCCAGGATCCACGCCCCCAACTGGCGTAGACCCTGCACCATCTTCTCCATCACGTCTCTGTCGGGCGCACATCCTGGAGGGAACCGGGGACCAAAGTACCTGGGAAGATGCGTAAAGTAGGCATGATCCTGCATCTTGCGGGTCACGGTCCCACACCCCTCCACGGGACACCGTGAACCCTGGCCTCTCCTGCCCCTGGACTCCCTCCTCCTGGCTTCCGCAGGCGCCTTCCCCAGTAGACGAGCTCCTCTGTGACTGGGACAGGGGCCGCTTCTCCCCTGCTCCAAGGTGCGCCCCCTCCCAATGCTCATCTCTCCCAGGCAGTCCCACACCGCGGGCCTTCTCTCCTATCTCTTCTCCTTGAGAGGTCTCCACTGCCCCCTCCCCCCCCCCCCCCCCCCACCCCCATCCACCCACCCACAAGGGCCTCTTCTGGTCTGCCTTCGCTTCCGGGCGTACCCTCCGCCGCACAACTATCCAGGGGCTCGAGGGGGTCCTCCTCCATCTTCGGTGAATGACCTCAGCAGGTTGCCCCTCAGTGGTCGGCCAGACCACTTCCTGAACGACCTCTTCCTGTTCCCTCCGACGTGAGGGACGCTCCAGGTCCCTGCCCGGAGACGTGGATGGCGACTCCCGCCTGGTCACTTCGACCTTCTTGGGTGACGGCGTCCTCTGCCTCCGACCTGCCGGCCCTGACACCTCCTCGCCAGCAGGGCTAAACTCCACCTTCCTCGCTCCCGTCCCTTGGACCACCACCTCAACATAGGTGGAGTGGCGGGCCTCACCTGGGGTGGGCTCATCCTGCCATCCTCCCAACCCCCGGGCCACCACCTCCGCGTAGGTGGGGCGTCTGGCCTCACCAGAGGTTGGGCCACCTCTCCTCTCTCTTCCTCGAACTGACAACTTCTTCTCCATTTCTGAGATGACAGATGTCTTGATGTGAGTTAAATGTGGATTCCTGAAACAACAAGAACAGGCAATCAGTATTGCGGCTCCCCCCATCGCCACACCGACGGGGACAACAGCACCCTCCGACCTAGATCTTTCCGCATTCATCCACTCCCACGAGTGACTCTCAGCCGACCTAACCCCTCCCACCTTTTATGGGAAAGTGCTAACGCTCCTGTGCTGCCTCCACACCCTATTGTTCCAGGGATATGCACGTGGGGTAATGATAATCCTCCATGGTTTCTGCCATGGATTCGGTTACCCCAACGATGTCTCCATGGAACCATTCGTCACATCCATCAGAAGCAATCATGAACCCGCCATCGTCTGGTTGGCGGCAATGGCAGTAGACGGGCCCTATCTCCTCCCTGCCCTCTGCTATCTCCAGATCTTCCTGCTCACTCTTCGGAGCGGGACTCTCCTCCCGTTTCCTCTTCCTGTCTAACCATCGTGGCATGACGCGGTCTTGACACAACTTCATCCGATCGTGGTGAGCTGTGAATCTTCTTCTCTGACCTGCCACTATGAAAAGAGTAGGGGATAGCTTCCTCTCGATGAGATAGGGTCCCCTCCACACGGGACACAGCTTTTTGCATTGCCCCTGGGTCTCCCCTAGGTCCAACACGTAGACGGGTTGACCCTGTTCTAGGCTCTGCGATCTTGTGCCTAGATCATAGTCTCTCTTCATTCTCTCCACCGAGGTCTGTAGATTGCTCCCAGCCGCCGCATGAGTACCCTCCATAGCTGCTCTGAGTGCCGCAGTATACTCCTCCGGGTCCTGTCCCGGGGTGGTGGTCCTTGGCCCCCCAAACATTAGGTCCGCCGGAACATTCACCTCCCGACCCAACATTAACCGGTTGGCTGTGTAACCTGTTTGTCTATTCACAGCTGACCTCATAGCGCCTTGGCAATTGGGGCAAGTACTCATCCCAGGTAGTTTGGGACTTGAACAGATAGCAGCGGATCATTTGTTCTATTGAACCTCTCCACCTGTCCAATCGAGGAAGGTCGATAGGGTGTCGTTTGTGTCTTGGTTATTTGCAGTAGCTGACAGATCTCCTGGAACAACCGGCTTTCGAAATTTTGGCCCTGATCTGTGTGTATCTGGAAAGGGAAACCGAATCTGGGAAAGAACTCATTGACTGCTGCCCGGGCTGTCACCTCGGCCTTCTGACTCGGAAGGGGTATACATTCCACCCACTTGGTGAATTGGTCTAGCATCGTCAGTATGTGCTGGTTTCCAGATTTGCTGATTGGTAGTGGGCCTATGAAATCCAAGTGCACCCTTTCCATTGGGCACCTGCATGGAATGAAGTCATCTTCGACCGGGCATGTAGTGATGGTTTGTTATTTCGGCTACACATGGCGCAGCCGACTACATAGTCCTTGACGTCCTGTCCGCATCGAAACCAATAATACCTCTCCTTCAGTCTCTCTTTGGTTTTGGACACTTCCATATGTCCACTAATGGGTATGTCATGGATATGTCCACAGACCTCTCCTTGCAAACTTCTCGGGATCAGTAGTTTCTCTGAGACTTGTATCTCTGCGATCTCTTTTCTGACCAGCACCCCTTCCCCGTTCCTTTTGAACAAATACCTATCCCCCAAATAAGATTTTGCAGCTGGGCTGGACAGGTAGAGCTCCGAATCACTTGGGATGCTGCTCGATGCACCTCCAAGGAGTGCGCAGACTCCTCTGCCTGGTCCTCACTTGTTTCCTGGGAGTCCTCTCCCCCATGCCCTCCCGCCACGTGGGTGTTTCCTTCTGCCATTGACAGTGCCCTGACCATTCGTGGCCGACCTGCCAACGGGACCGCGTAGTCCACCTCTTCATGGAACTGCCCCCACTGTTGGTGGGCTTTCTGGCAGTATCTGCAGCCCCCACAGGGAAAGTCCCGCAGATCCACAAATCGCCGGTAACTGTCGCATGGAGCCTCACCTGCCAGGCGGGACAGCCCATCAGCATTCTGATGTTTGGCCCCAGGCCGATGCTCTCCTCTCATATCGTACTGGCTTACTGGTCCTCCTCTGACCATCCTTCCCTTTTGGTCAGCTTATCAAATTTAAGCCTGAACGGCGCCCAAGCGTCCTTCCCATCATAGCTCAGTGCTGAGGATCTGGGATCCCCCCTGATCTGCGGGGCGGGGACCCTGGTTCCACCGTCCTCTAGGAGTGCCCGGGTACATCTCGTCCTGGTGGTGCTGTACAACACCCTGACGTGACTCCTGCCCCCTATTTCGCAGGCCCTGTCCGTCGCGCCATCCTGCCCCTCCTCCTGCGCTGCCTGCCCGAGCCCTGAATCCCGGTGGGGCAGGCCCTCTCTACACTCCAGTGCCTCTCCCAGGAGTGAATAGCGTGCTGACTTCTTAGCAATCCGCTCCTTGATCATGTCAGTCATGGAGCCCATACCCATGCACTGTATATTGGCGTCTGCCTGATCCGCTCGGGCTTCCAGGCGAACATCCATACCCCTAGCCTCCCCTTGTGGCAGTTTCAGCTTTGCTACATTCCCCACTTGGGGCACGGTGGGAGTTATGGGTTCCGATTTGAACCCCCGGGCGCTGACTTGACCTATCCACTCCTTCCTCTCGGGGCCTATCAAAATCGCTCCCCCTGTTTGGGCCATCCTCCTCTGGGTACCCCGCTGGCTGACAGTCCCTCAAGGCCCTTACTGACTGGTCCTCCGACCTTTGCTGTAAGAGGGACATGGCTGACATCATGTCCTCCTTGTCGGCTGACCAGCTCTTGTCCATGTTCTCCAGGACGTGCATCATCCTATCATACTTTTGCTCAGTCTCCAGCATCTGAGAAGCTGTTTCCTCACTTCTGCGATCTAGGCCTTGCATAGTGTTCCTCATTTTTGCAGACACCACTGCTAATCCCTCAGGTGCTCCCTGCCTCCGTCCCGTGGGGCTGCCACCGCCACACTCCTCCCCACCGGACAACTGGCCCTGATAGTCGGGGTCATCACCCTCTGCCTCTTGGGAGCAAACACATCTTCCCTAGTCACATTATATCGTTGCTCTCTTATATCTGTCAGATGCCCTATTTGTCTCTCAGACAGCCCTTTGTTTTTCATGTCTGCAGGCATGTCAAAGTTCACCCTTATCTTCCGGCAAAACATGGTTATTATTAAATAAGATCACAAGAGTATATCACCACTAAAACTAATGGATACCTATACTCTCTCCCGGAGCAAATGGAAAAAGCAACTAAGCAAACCACTCCCCTTAATTCTGAAGAGGCGATTGTTAAAACACAACAAGCAGTGTTAATATGAAAGCATAAGCAAGCGTGACGCGTACAAATACTGCCACATGAGTTGTACGATTTAAATGTAATTGTCCTTAAACAGTTTCTACAACACTGCAATCTACTAAAAGTGCACCATCAGTAGCCAAGACAGTGTCCTTTGCAGACAAACCGTTAAACAGCCTGGGGACGAGCACATAGACCCGGTGGCTCGCCCCCCTCTCAGATATGAGAGGAGAGCATCGGCCCGGGGCCAAACATCAGAATGCCGATGCGCTGTCCCGCCTGGCAGGTGAGGCTCCATGCGACAGTTACCGGCGATTTGTGGATCTGCGGGAATTTCCCTGTGGGGGCTGCAGATACTGCCAGAAAGCCCACCAACAGTGGGGGCAGTTCCATGAAGAGGTGGACTAGGCGGTCCCGCTGGCAGGTCGGCCACGAATGGTCAGGGCACTGTCAATGGCAGAAGGAAACACCCACGTGGCGGGAGGGCGTGGGGGAGAGGACTCCCAGGAAACAAGTGAGGACCAGGTAGAGGAGTCTGCGCACCCCTTGGAGGTGCACTGAGCAGGAACAACTTTCTCGGTTAGGACTCTAGCAGTGCCGGAAACCCCACAGAAGGGAGTAGAGGATTCCTGGAAGGGTACAGGGAGATCCTTGGCCATGGCTCAAATGAAGATTGCGACCTCGAGCACCTACGGAAGTGGTTGGATGAGGGCAGCATCCCAACTGACTCAGAGCTCTACCTATCTAGCCCAGCTGCAAAATCTTATTTGGTGGATAGGGATTTGTTCAAAAGAAACGGGGAAGGGGTGCTGGTAAAAAAAGAGATCCCGGAGGTACAAGTCTCAGAGAAACTACTGATTCCGAGAGGTTTTCAAGGAGAGGTCTGTGTACATGTCCAAGACATACCCATTAGTGGACACATGGGAGTGTCCAAAACCAAGGACTCAAGGAGAGGTACTATTGGTATCGATGTGGGCAGGACGTCAAGGACTACGTAGCTGGCTGCGCCGTGTGTAGCTGAAATAACAAACCATCACGACATGCCCGGTCGAAGATGACTTCATTCCATGTAGGTGTCCCAATGGAAAGGGTGCACTTGGATTTCATCGTCCCACTACCAATGAGCAAATCTGGAAACCAGCACATACTGATGATGGTGGACCAATTCACCAAGTGGGTGGAATGTATACCCCTTCCGAGTCAGAAGGCCGAGGTGACAGCCCGGGCAGCAGTCAATGAGTTCTTTCCCAGATTCGGTTTCCCTTTCCAGATACACACAGATCAGGGCCGGTTGTTCCAGGAGATCTGTCAGCTACTGCAAATAACCAAGACACGAACGACACCCTATCGACCTTCCTCGATTGGACAGGTGGAGAGGTTCAATAGAACAAATGATCCGCTGCTATCTGTTCAAGTCCCAAACTACCTGGGATGAGTACTTGCCCCAATTGGCAAGGCGCTATGAGGTCGGCTGTGAATAGACAGACAGGTTACACAGCCAACCGGTTAATGTTGGGTCGGGATGTGAATGTTCCAGCGGACCTAATGTTTGGGGGGCCAAGGACTACCACCCCGGGACAGGACCCGGAGGAGTACACTGCGGCACTCAGAGCAGCTATGGAGGGTACTCATGCGGCGGCTGGGAGCAATCTACAGACCTCGGTGGAGAGAATGAAGAGAGACTATGATCTACGCACAAGATCGCAGAGCCTAGAACAGGGTCAACCCATCTACGTGTTGGACCTAGGGGAGACCCCGAGGCAATGCAAAAAGCTGTGTCCCATGTGGAGGGGACCCTATCTGATCATGAGGAAGTTATCCCCTACACTGTTTATTGTGGCAGGTCAGAGAAGAAGATTCACAGCTCACCACAATTGGATGAAGTTGTGTCAAGACTGCGTTATGCCACGATGATTAGACAGGAAGAGGAAACGGGAGGAGAGCCCCACTCTGAAGAGGGAGCAGGAAGATCCAGAGAAAGCAGAGGGAGGGGAGGAGATAGGGCCCGTCTACTGCCATTGCCGCCAACCAGAAGATGGCGGGTTCATGATTGCTTGTGATGGATGTGACGAATGGTTCCATGGAGACTGCGTCGGGGTGACTGAATCCATGGCAGAAACCATGGGGGATTATCATTGCCCCACGTGCATATCCCTGGAACAATAGGGTGCGGAGGCAGCACAGGAGCGTTAACACTTTCCCATAAAAGGTGGGAGGGGTTAGGTCGGCTGAGAGTCACTCATGGGAGTGGTTGTATGCGGAAAGATCCAGGTCAGAGGGTGCTGTTGTCCCCGTCGGTATGGCGATGGGGGGAGCCGCAATACTGATTGCCTGTTCTTGTTGTTTCAGGAATCCGCATTTAACTCACATCAAGAGATCTGTCATCTCAGAAATGGAAAAGAAGTTGTCAGTTCGAAGAAGAGAGAGGAGAGGCGACCCAACATCTGGTGAGGCCAGACGTCCCACGGAGGTGGTGGCCCGGGGGTTGGGAGGACGGCGGGATGAGCCCACCCCAGGTGAGGCCAGCCGCCCCACCAATGCGGAGGTGGTAGTCCAGGGGATAGGAGAAAGGGAGGTGGAGTTTAGGCATGCCGGCAAGGAGGTGTCAGGACCGGCAGGTCGGCGGCAGAGGACGCTGTCACCCAAGCAGGTCGAGGTGACCAGGCGGGAGTTGCCACCCACGTCTCCGGGCAGGGGCCTGGAGCGTCCCTCACGTCAGAGGGAATGGGAGGAGGTCATTCGGGAAGTGGTCCGGCCGACCAAGGAGAAGAGGAGGCCCGCGGTGTGGGACCGCTTGGGAGAGAGGAGGGTCGGGAGGGGGCACGCCTTGGAGCAGGGGAGAAGTGGCCCCCGTCCCAGTCACAACGGAGCTCGTCCGCAGGGGAAGGCGCCTGTGGAAACCAGGAGGAGGGAGGCCAGGGCCAGGAGAGGCCAGGGTTCACGGTGTCCCGTGGATGGGTGTGGGACCGTGACCCGCAAGATGCAGGACCATGCCTATTTTGGCATCTTCCCAGGTACTTTGGTCCCTGGTTCCCTCAGGGAGAGATGTTATGGAGAAGGTGGTGCAGGGTCTACGCCATTTGGGGGCGTGGATCCTGGGGCCGGGCACGTCCATTGAGGAACTACATCGGTTCTTCAGTCGGCTGACAGAGAATTGTACCATCCATGAGGGATCAATAGCCGGAATGAGGCACTTGTGCCGGGCGCAGGGGTGGAGGTCGCGGGTCAAGTTCTCACTTCACCCTCTGAATTCGCCAGCCTGCCTGAGGCATTGGAGGGTGTTACTCCACCTGCTAAACTTCACATCGGAAGACCGGAGGAGGGAGTTTCGCTTGTTCCTGGTTCTGACCCCATCGCAGTCAAGATGGACTGCCTGGAGCCAGTCCCCCCAAGCCTGGGACAAGGAGCTCATGGAGGTAGATGCTCCGGAAGAAATGTGGCCCCCGGAAGACCGGCCGGAGACTGGGGCTGCCCAGATGGATGGGGCAACTGGGGGCGACCCCGGAGAAGAGGCCGGTGAATGTGAAGAGTGGTGGCAGCCTGAGGCGGAGGAGCCCCCCCCCCCTCTCCAATATCTCTAAAATAGAAAACAAAAACACAGATAAATTCTTATTTTTAAAATTAAAATAATTGCCCTAGGTCAGTTATTGTTCCTATCATTTCATACAATGCGCCCGAACGCACTAACCGGCGATCACATGACAAGCTGGCGAGAGTGCATGTAATGCTCGTGCTAGGCATAGAATGCTCGTGCAAAATTATTGTCTCACGACATCTATATGCCGATCACATTGCGAGTTCAGAGTGGCAAATATGGATTCCGATTCAGACGAGAAGATTGCGAAAGCTTCTCAAGAAACTGAAGCCGAGCAACAACTGAAAAATGTAGTCTCTGATGAGGACGATGATAATCCCCGTTTTCACACTGCGTCGGTTACTGAAATCAACGACAGAGCAGCGTATGCAATACCAGAAAACACCCGTAAAAGAGACAAGTGGGCTGACAACGTGTTCACTGCTTGGGCAACGGCCAACAACAACCGTCGAGATACCGACAAGGTGAGTACCGCTCAACATTATTTGGTGTCCTCCCAATACGACTACTCTCCAACTGGACTACTTCCCAACTCGACTACTGTTGAAATACTCATTTCAATTAGGCACCCTTTATAATAATGGACTCATTCCACTGACTTAGTTAAGTAAAGAACATAACATTTAAAAAAAAATAATTAAATAACCAGGAAACAGGACGGATTGATAATCCTCACTTGTTTGATCAGCTATTTGTTTATACAAACATTAGTTTTATCTGATTGCATCTTTAAAGTTGTGTTTGTGATGATCCTTAAAAGAACTGATCAAAGTATTCTTGTATAAACAAACAAACAAGCTTCAATGCAAAACAAAGGAGTAGTAGCAAGAGGTAGTAGAGAGTTAAATGTCTCAACGTCTCAGTTTTTCAAAACTTAACTATATAAGATTGGAATGGAAATTTCTTGTTATAACTATGGCGAATGTTCAGAGAGCAGAGTTTGTGATATCACAGAGAGGAGCCCGGCAGGTTATTCATCAGAGCTATAGATACAAGCTGAACCGCACTGGAGATACTGCAGTCTACTGGAGATGTGCTCAGACTGGATGCAAAGGAAACATCTCTACAGTTGGCGAATTCATTCGTACTGTTACAGGAGCACACAACCACCCACCAGAAGATGAGACATCAATGAAGTTGATCAGCAACCTCCGCAAGCGCTCCCGTGAAGTAACGACTGCAATTCAACAAATCTACAACGACGAAATCAACAACATCCCTGTAGAAGCTACCGCCACTGTCCCGCCCCTGTGCTCTGTGAAGTCTGGACTGTATCGTCACCGACGCAAGACAACGCCTGCACTTCCAAAGGACCTAGCATCGGTCAACATAGAGGGTTCCTGGGCTAACACCAAAGACGGTCGCCGATTCCTGGCAGTTAACAGTGGCAGAGAAGACAAGATTCTTGTATTTGCGACGGATGAAACACTTGAGATGGCCCAACAAGCGAACATTCTGTATATGGATGGCACTTTCTATTCTTGTCCAGGACTGTGGCACCAGCTGTATGTCATCCACTCCATGGCCGGCGGCAAGATGTTTCCCCTCATGTTTTGCCTCTTACCAGACCGTCGCCGAGAGACTTACACTCGCTTGTTCCAGCAACTGAAAGAAGTTACCCAGGACAGAGTAGGAAGACCCTCAGCCCAGACGTCATCCAGGTAGACTTCGAGTATCCTGTGCACCAGGCTATTCACGCAGAGTTTCCTACCACCGCAGTCCGAGGTTGTTATTTCCACTACTCCCAGTGTGTCTGGAGAAAGGTGCAGGACTTGGAACTTGTACGTGCCTATAAGGACAACCCTGAAGTTGGACGTTTGGTTCGCCGTGCTGCTGCACTGGCACTGTTGCCTGCAGGGAATGTCCAAGATGTGTGGGTGGACTGCATGAATGACGGCCCTACTGGTCATGCCAAGTGCGAGCAGTTTAAAGACTACATCGTGAACAACTGGGTGGACTTCGGTGCTAGATTCCCCATTGCTGTCTGGAACCACAACAACACTGAAGGGCCGAGAACAAACAACCACCTAGAGGGTTGGCACCATCACCTGAACCAAACTGTGCAGCGCTGTCATCCCAACATCTTCAGTTTCATCTCCACCATCAAGTCCTTGGAATCCTCAAACAGAAGACTGCTTGCTCAGATGATGCATGGTGCCAACCCTCCACCCAGGAAGAGGAAGTATGTTCCACTGGACACTCGTCTGCAGAACCTGAAGACCCAGCTGCAGAACAACCAGAAGACACCCTTGGAGTTCGTGGACGCTGCAGGAAGATTGCTGAAATTAGACTGAACACTGTGCACATGATATACCTGTACCTAGCAACATTCAGTGATGACTATTTTGGCTATGCGACAAATTAAATGCGCTATGTGATAAATGTGTGATAAATGTGTAATGTGTTGTATGTAAAATAAACATGAGATTACACGTGTGTTTATATTTTTGTTGAAAATGAACTGATCCAAGAGTCGCATGATAGGGGTGACAGGTAGTAATTAGAAATCAGTCGTCCATTAAGTTTGTGTATTTAATGAGTAGTCCAGTTGGAGAGTAGTCGTAATGGGAGGGAACCCATTATTTAATCAACTACGCGTGATATTGATATAATTACATTCCGTAATTAAAAATGATTCATGCTCATGAAAAAATAAAGCAAATTAATTTCATACATCCTTTCTGAAAATAATCAGTCTGAAAATATTTCAGCAAAAAACTTAAGCATTGGCTATCATTTTTATTTTGTCGTTAATGGCTGAAATACTGCGTAAATGACATCAACAAAAATTCACTTTATTTGTGAGAAAGACATTGCGACGTTGGCCTTGTTTTATAAACATATTTCTGTTTTAAGAACGTCGTCGTTAATGCTGAACTACTGCCCAAACGGCGCCAAACCAAAACTCTGTGCAGATACATCTTGGTTTCATTTTGATGACGGCAACTTGTGCATGTACAATACGTAACTATAAATATACAATTAAAATTCGGATCTTTTTCTTCGCTCCAGGTGTGCGCACATATTACAGGACGAATGACGAGGAACAGAAGGCGGTCAGTGCTACGGAACGGAGACAAAAGAGCCAGCAGAGTCCAAAAGGATCGCGACTGAGTCTGATGACAATGTCCAAATGTCGAGACACATGTACTTTGAAAACTGTGGTTCATTTCAATTAAAATGTTTGAAATGTTTGTGTTCATATTTATTTCAAAAAGATACTAACAGAGGTAATTTTCAAATATCGCTCGAGGCGAAGACGAGAAACGATATTTGAAAATTACCGATGTATTAATATCCTAAGGGAAGATACATGATGTCAAAATACCGAGGCGAAGCCGAGGTATTTTGATGTATCTGCCCGCGGTAAAACACATTCTTATTAACCCTTTGACTGTGGTACGAAAGTTTAGAACACAGAACATTAATGGTTATGAAATTTGAAAACCACATTCAAGGGGTTGAATTGCGTACAAACGTGATCTCAAATAACTCCCTAGGGAGATATTAGGATGCGTCCCTGATCAGAGGGGTATGTTGAAAGTTATGCTAAATAACCACTTGCAAAAACAACTGACATAACTTGTCCTAGTGGTGTAATACCCCTCGTAGTTTTTTTAGGCAATTCCTGTATCAACGCCAGCGAACTAACACCTGTGGCAATGCACCAGATTTTTATAGTAAACTTTGTTTCTGATAGTGTTCTACAGTGGCGGTGCGCAATGTTCATTCGAGCTTTCATTTTCGCCGTTTTTGTCACTTTAAAAGAACGAATAAACTTTTGGGGTTTTCATACACTTTTAACCATTAACATATGAAAGACTTCTGGTTAGTTTTGCGCCAAATTCATTCTTTAAAAAACTTGTGGTTAGTTAATACCGAGCGATTAAAAGTAGCCAAAAAGTCGTCTGCTTCCCTCTCGCCCGCTAACGAAACCACAAACAGGTTACGTACATCAGTCGCCAGAGCACTGCAGCGAACCGCTGTGATGTGTAAGGAAGGGTTTTCGGTAAGCTTTACACATGTATATAAAATGTGTAACAAGTCCGTAGTTTTTATTTGCTGATTTCTCGACGTCAACAAAAACCTGTAATCATTACTTTGCCCTCAAACCAGGGGTCGGGTGACGGTGTCACCATGCACAAATATCCATCGGACCCGCAGTTCCTGTTTAATGGGGTGTTTGTGAAGCGGGCGTTGAAGAAGCCCGTGGAATATTTTAAATCCGATGGCTGGACCCTCCCTTGCTTAAAGATAAAAAAAATACTTTGATTTGTTTAGATCACGATGAAATAAAAACCAAAACAAAAAAACCAAAAGTACTTACTAGTTGTAGTAAATGCTTAATGACCAAAAGGAGTTTGAAACTCACCTCGCTTTCAAGAGTGAAATTGTTGTCTTTTAATCAATATCCAGCAAACTCCTATAGGACACCAATTTAATACGTATTTTACTACCAATAGAAAGTACTTTATATTTTGTTACTCGGTGGAAATACACCTTAATGGCATTTATTCTCAGACTGGCGGATGTTAGCCACTGGGCGCTGCTACATTTTTTTTAAATCGTGGCGTCACGGGTTAAATTCATTTTTAGAAATTGGGTTTAGACAAACCAGTATACAAGACAAATTATCCTCGGAAATGTACATGAATTCTACAGTGCCACACATTGGCATAAATCATTCCCCTCTGATTGGTTGAATCGCGAGACAAAATTTGTCAAAAAGGTCGATGATTTAAGACATTTAATTTAAATGTCGAAATGAGTAGTTTTAATGGCGGATTTCAGGTTTCATTTGTAACGATGCCAATAAATACAGTTGTAACACTCCACCCACCCACCCCAGCACACACACGCACACACACGCGCGCGCGCGCACGCACGCACACACACACACACACACACACACACACACTATAGAGTATATAGTATTCCCAGAAATTATTGAGAATCATGTTGCGTCATGTATCTCATTACGTTTATTAACTTCTGGCGTTTTACTTACATAAACATGTTAAAACATCATCCTTTTACAGTCTCAGTCTTGTTTTAGTACTTTGTTAGACCTCCTCGCTCAGCAATGCATGCCTGAATACGCCTAGGCACACTACGCATCAAAGTTTGTAGGTAATCGTGTGACAGGGTATCCCAATATTGGACCACCTCGGCCTTCATATCTTCAATATTTCTCAGTCCCTTTTGGTTTATTCTGTCCTTCATGACTCCCCACACATTCTCAATTGGGTTTAGGTCTGGGCTGTAACTGGGTCAGTCTAAAACTTGAACATTTTCGCCCGACAACCACTGTTTTGTGTAGCGCGCAGTGTGTTTTGGGTCATTATCACGCTGGAAAATCCAATCATCTTCATACAATGTTTGTGCTGTCGGAAGAAGGTGACCATTTAGAATGTCAGCGTATCTTTCTTTTGTCAAGTTTCCTGTAAAAACACACAATGGCGTCACTCCGCGAGCCGATATGTCACCACACATGTGAAACTACGGGCTATGTTTTGGTCGCTGGTAGATAGGTTTGACAGTATCTTTGGTCCAAATTTTCACACAGTTAGGGAAAAGTCAAACAGAACTTTCATCCGAAAAGAAAACATTATCCCAATCTTGATTTTCATGAGCCCGACACCAGTTTAGGCGTTTTTCCTTTTGTGCATCTTTCATCAACGGCGAGGGAATTCCGCGTTTTTTCACCCAATTAAGTCTCTGTAATTCCTGCCTAACTGTTTCATTGCATACCTGAGGACTTCCTCTGCTAATCATTTCATTTCTGATGTTCTCAACACTTTTCAATTTGCCCCTACTCACAATCTGCCCAAGTCTTCGGCGATCCACAACACTGAATTTCCTAGGCCGACCTGCCCCTGCTTTGTGCTCTATCCCGGTTCCTGTTTGGATATTCTTCAAAGTTCTGTATACTGTAGACAGAGGAATACCATGTCTACAAGCTAACACTTTAGCATCAGCCTCACTCCTTTCAAAATCATCTAGAATGAGCTTTCTTTTCTCTCTTCCTGTAAATTCTGCCATGTCAACACAGGAAGCCGTCTGCTCAGACAAGGGAGATAACTCTTGATGTAATGAGCTGCCTTCTAAGCCTGCAAGAGTTGTCTCCCTTATTTAGTATGCTTAATGCATAGTGAAAGCCCTTTTTCCAATCTTGGCATCATTAGAAAAAAAACAAAGATTTTCTCAATAATTTCTGGGAACACTGTATATGTAATTTATTATATTTGCGATACCGATTGTCTTTTTCTGACGCACATTCGTTGTATATGTATGTTGATTAGTATACATCTAACCTGATTCCCGTTCAAGGTATATACATATTGATATTAGAGATGAAGCTAATGGATTCCTCAGTTCTAATTGTCTAAACAGCTTTGATTTAAATGAAGTACAAATGTTGTCTCACAACCACAACTCTTTAGAACATTGCCCTGTGATTTGGCACACGGGTCAGTGATACTGTAATGTAAACACCCGGTGAGTCTGTCCAGAGAAATGTACTTTATGACTGTAATAACACTTACTATTGAATTGCTCATCGTGAATTTAAGTTTGCTTGGATTTTGAACTCTAACTTTGGGGGATATTTGCTAGCATTGCGTGCCGCCAATGCTGAACACATACAAAAATGGACTATAGAAACTTGGCGCATGCGAACAACATGTCAACAAGCCAGCTCGCTACCGTTGATACAAGAACTGAACGGTTTACCGGCCTATTATTATCGAAATTTATGGTCATAATATAGGATATCTAGGAGTACATCGATGTCAACGTTTTAGTAAAAAAAACACGGGAAATATTTCTAGAACGTCACGCGACAATACGAGGGATAGTCGGCCACGAGAATCTGAAGAGGGTTGTGGGGACTTTTTACGTGTCACTAGCATTATTTCGACCATATAGCGACGAATCTGGGTAGGATGTATAAAAACGGTGTTCTCGGCCGCGATGCAGGATCATGTCTTGACAGTACAGGACCGCTTCTCGGTTCTCCGCATGTGCGGGGCGCACATGCATGGCCACCCGCCATTTGCCGAGTATTTACGGATATGTAACCAGAAGTATTTGAAGATATTGTTTCTATTCAAGATATCTTTAATTCATTTCAAGATATCTCTAATGCAATTTCAGATATCTTCAATTCGATTCGAGATATCTTTAAAACAATTTCAGATATCAGCGATCCCTTAATATATTTTCTCTATTTGAGATATCTTTAATTAATTTCAAGATATCTCTAATTCAATGCCAAATATCATTAATTCTTTTTAAGATATCATTAATATCATTCAACATATCCTTAATTCAATTCGAGATATCTTTAATTTTACTGGAGACATCAATAATTATCTCAATTCGAGATATCTTCAATTCAATTCAAGATATCTTCATTTCAGTTTAAGATATCCTTAAAACAATTCAAGATATCTTTAATACCTTAATAAATGTGAAAAGGGCTTGCCATACTGGCAGACTTCACTTAGATAAGGGCCAGAGTAGCTTCCCTTTGATAAAGGGCGGTTACTCTGGTAAATGCACTAAACAGGGAAAGCAGAAACATCATATATATCTGGATTGTCTGGTCCAGACTCAATTATTTACAGACCGCCGCCATATAGCCTGATTATTGCTGAGTGCGGCGTAAAACTAATCTCACTCACCGACTTGAGTTTGTTTAGATAATCTTTGATAATGTTCATTCAGCAACATTCCAGTTTTATGGCGGCGGTCTGAAAATAAT
Organism: Haliotis asinina; assembly: GCF_037392515.1. NCBI lineage: Eukaryota > Metazoa > Mollusca > Gastropoda > Lepetellida > Haliotidae > Haliotis > Haliotis asinina. The sequence goes on from NC_090281.1 coordinate 77,709,193, forward strand.
CGAGCCTGGACCAGACAATCCAGTGATCAGAAGCATGAGGTTAGACCTACGCAATACAATGACACGTGGGAACCAAGTCAGCGAGCCAAGTCAGCCACCCGATCCCGTTAGTCGCCTCTTACGACAAGCATAGGTACGTACTGAAATCTAACTCGGATATTTCCATGTCTTGAAAGGCGCTGACGAATCACAATGCGTTTTAAAAAAATCTTAATTTCAACATGAGGATACACATTGTATTACCGTTTCCTAGGCCAAGACATTTACACTGACCGATGTACTGTCAGGGCATTTACAAATGCCTCAAATCGCCAGGGCATTACTAAAAGACTTCTGATAGCGTTTCATATCTAAAAAAATGAAAGGCTTATATATGGCGACACGAAGATACGAGCGTACAAATGCAGGTCAAGCACATGATCATTGACAGATGACCTCTGTACAGTAAACTCTTACTATATTTACCATCGAAGTAATGTAATTTTTAGTACCATCTGCCTAACAACTGAGTTCACCATTTCACCTTACCCGTTCCTTGCTATAACCAGTCTTAATCCCGCGACTGGGCCGGCGAGGTAGCCAAGCGATTTAAACGTTCGCTCGTCACGCCGAAGACAGGTTTCGAGACGATTTACGTTGTGGACAAGAATTATATCACCTCCCTCTTGCACGTGAGAGAAATACATCCTTCGTGGCACCATGTTCGCTTCTCCAAGCAGTTCTGATTCAGTTTCAAGGTAGGCTAACAATTGGAAATAGACCAGTTGTTTGCTGTAAGTAAGAAACAGACAAATTAGCTATTATCTAAACTATTTTACTTCAATCCGTTCAAACATTTCTTCCCGTCCTTTTCTTACCACGTTTCAATAATAGAAATAGAGAAAGTCAGTCCGCCTTACTCTATTTCTATGGTTTCATATTAAATTACTCAAGGTGGTTGAGATTAGGGAAATCCCCTGATCTATATTTAGAAACAGATTTCCAAAACGTAATTTCCGGCACCAGGAAAAATGGCGGCGGCTGCCGACGAACAGGTCAGTGTAGGATAGGTCTTTGGTTCTGTTTCCATTTGCTTCCAGTGTTTCTACATTCTCTTTATTTGTAAAGGTATTCAGATACAATCAGATCAGTATTTTGGGCGGTAGTCCGCCTGTGTTTCATGTAATCGACGTTTGTTGGTTAATACTGGTGTGGGTCCATTACTAGATCCGCGTCGCCCAGTGAACCGCTATTCAACTCATACCATTACTCATCGTCTTGTACTGTCAAAATCAATAGAATCTTATATCGACATTTATTACGTTGGGTTGTGACATTGACTAAAATGATATACTTCCTAAGCTGATCTTCCACATCAATATATCATATATGCAACTTGCAAGCAGATGTTTACAGTGAGTTTTCTTACAGATACTATGAGATAGAATATATGTAGATACAGTACTCCGTTTGGCCTAAATGATTCATGAACAAAATCAGATGCGGTTGTTTGTAAGTTATGTAACTTCAAATGTAAAGTCTTCATTATTAGTGATCGATAAGGGATCATGAAATACCCATGATTAGATAGATAGATAGATAGATAGATAGATAGATAGATAGATAGATAGATAGATAGATAGATAGATAGATAGATAGATAGATGAGTCTGCATAATCAGTACTACAAGCGCACATGGGTATCGCATGCCATATTACCCTACCCAGATACCTGTTACGATAGTTCTTGACAACAAATGTGTAACAGATGGCTATTTATTCTTCAGTACAGGGGCTAAAATTTCAAGTTTTTCAATATCTTAACCATGTATTATATTCCAAAGAAGTGACTGTAATTATGTCAAAATCTTTAAAGATGATATGTCCTTTTGCTCATGAACAAAATAACATTATCAATTATATTGTTTAATCCGTGATAACAGGTCTGGGTATTGAGACGGGTGCCTGCATCTAACTCATTACCCACTCATCCCACATATCCATGTTACCCATTCCACCCCTACATAATACATTACATTGATTTATAATTCCTTAATCACATTACATACAATAAATTGCAAGTTACATGGAGGAAGACCATGTGAAACAAAATTATTCAACAACCAGTTTGTGCACATTCTCTAGTATTTCTTGGAAGCAGCATAATCTTTACATCACAAGTTTATATCTGCAGTGTGTCATTGGTGCTTTCTAATATTCAAAAACAAATCAATCTGAATTATGATTTACCTACAAAAAATTATGAAGTTATGAAATGGAAGCACTATGCAAATATTGCACCCATGTTATCAAGAGACGTATCATACGACAAATGTAGCACATTATTACACATCCAGTGGTTACATAACATCCTTTCCCTGGCGATACTGACCCTGCAGTCAAATCAAAGCCTAACAATCACATCAGCTGATAGATCTTGTGTCTCACCCATGTCTCCTTCGTTTTGCATGCAAAGCCGCCAAAGTATGATGCTCTTTTTGGTGAGAATGAGGATGCAGCAATGTATGAGCCGTTGACAGTCAGTCCGCCGAGCCTGCCCTCTCATCTTTCTCCCCGAGCCTATGATGTGACAGAACAACAGGCGCTGGTAGACCGTCTTGTTCACCAAACTTCAGAGAGAAACACTGATTCAGATGTTGCTGTTGTTTGTCTACCTCCACCCTATGAGCCACCAATTAGAGGTATTTGCAACCATTGATACCAACATCAAGCAAAATATGGGAGTATATGAAAATGGTTCTATTCCTAACTGAGATCATTTTGAATGTTTAATAATAAGTAATGCATCAAGTGCGGTTTTGAAAGGAAAGTCAAAGACTTTAGTGATATGGTATGTTTGTCTGCTGTTAAGTGATTTGAGTACTGTATTATTAGCTATAGACTAAGGCGGAGGAAAGCAGGACTGATCTGAATTGTATTTTGTTTGGAGACATTTGTAAACATGGACAAGTGAACTACGTTGTATATGATTCATATCAAGATGCAGCAAATTTTTGTATACTAATAAAAAAAAAAGAGAGAAAAAACTAAGACCTGCAATCAAATCTTCACTATCATTTGTAAATGCAAATGGTGATGACAAACCAAATATAAAATCAGGGGCAAGGTATATCTGGGATTTGAACCTATAAACAGTGGATACTCATGCATTTAAGGGACATAACTCTGTACAGAAAAGACAGATCATAACATTGGGCCTCATGGTATTTGCTGTAAAGCTTATGTTTTTGGGTGTGTTTTTTTTTCATTTCTTCCCTACTCTATTACATATATATAATGGTCATAATGTGAAGATGTACATACATGTATTTTCATTTCAATCAGTTGGTAAATATAAAATGCCAGCAGGTATTTTTAGTTATGCACATACATAATATAGTCATATATGTAAAGATGGAAAAGTATTTCCTTTCATTTAATGAGTAAAATATAAAATACAGTTAGGTATTTTGAGTTCAAACAGATCTGCACATACATAATATAGCCATATATATGTATGTGTTGTGAAACTGTATACCGGTAGACAATATAGTCATATATATATGTATGCATTGTAAAACTGTACGTTTTTTCATTCAGTTAATGGGTAAAATATAAAATACAGGTGGGTATTTTGCTGTATGAAAAGCATGAATATGTGGGTAAGAAGCAATTATGAAATAGTTTGTTCTGTACCTCATCCATTTTTCAGTTCCCGATTCTCCTCCATCATATGACTCACTGTTCGGTCGAGTTATTGCAGCCCATAACAACAGCAGCAGTCGAATCGACTTTCTGAAAAAATTCTATGAACTTCTGAGAGAAACATGTAAGAATGAAATCTCTACTCCTCTTGATAACCAGAGAAACTTTACTTTTAAGGAGTTCATTTCAAATTGAAGATCTCTATTTGCTTATTTCATTTTGGTATAAAGTTTGGATCATTTAGGTATACATATACTGTTGAAACTGTTGCCTCAAACAAATGGGTGAGTGATTGAGCAAATATAGCAAAATGTCACATAAGTAATTTTGCAGCTATTCACGGGGACGAGAGACATTGCAACTAAATACCTTACTTTTCTGACATGCACAAATGTTATGGATCAGTTATCTGTTTGACACGGTCTGCTTACATTTTTTCAAGTTTCATGGGAGTTAGCCAAGTTGTTAAAGCATTTACTTTTCACACAATGTCTGGGTTCAAGTCCCTGTGTGAGAAACTATCTCATGTATTATTCTTTCACAAAACACATGAGACCCTTGAAGGTTCGGGGTAGGATAAGCCTTTAGTAACCCATGCTTGCCATTAAAGGCGACTGTGCCTGTTGTAAGAGGCAACTAACAGGATCGGAGGGTCAGGCTTGCTCATTGGTTCCCAATTGCACAGATCGATGTTCATGTTGTTGATCACTGGATTGTCTTTTCCAGACTTGATTATTTTTACAAATGGCGGACATATAGGTGGAATATTGCAGAGTGCTGCATAAAACTCATCTCATTCACTCACTCACAAAACAAAGGAAGATACAAGCTTCAATGAATTCCCTACTAACGGACTAATAGCTGGTTTTCCGTCAGTGTTTTATAGACAACCTTCAGAAATGCAGTTGTTAGAAAATATTGTACATGGCAAGTTTTCTAAGATAATCAGACTGCCTCTTGTGTGTCTCAGAGTAGCATCATTCTTGTTCTAGTGGGATGTACCCTGTTCCTAGGAATCATCATGGCAGTTCCAGTGACAATGATCGTGATGGGTAAGTTGGCACCAAATTGGAGTCAGTGGTTGCATGAACTGTGTATAGTGCCTGCTGTGGGTTTCACCATGAAATAACTGGAAAAACGGTAAAAGAGGGGAGACCACCAACTCAACTGATGATTGACCTGTGTTTAGGGAGAGCATGAGTGGCCAAGTTGGATATTTAGAGTTTTTTCCCTTGACCTGAGAATCAGAAAACTACAGCTCTAACTTGTTCCACTCAAATATTTATGTTGAAATTTCAGACCATCGCCATGCTATTTGATTCACCACAGTGGCAGATATGTACAAGCTTCATCACTCTGAAACTAATAAACATAGCATAAACATAAAAGTGAAAAAATAGTTCAAACAGCCTTTAACCCCATTGTGTTCCTGGTGCGGTTTCAGGCTGCATGCATCTGTTCGACTGCCCAGCAGAGCAGTACATTCCCCTATATCTCCTAGTGGGAGGCATCGCCTTATCTGCAAAGTTCATCAAAGCCTTCCTGGAGATGTACACATGCAAGGACTGTTGCATGGTCGAGCAGGGGAGGGGCAAAAATGCACTGGAGGGCATTCTCGACTTCTTTATTGTAGGATGGTTTGTAGCAGGTAAGTAGTTTATTATTTCTAGAATCATTCACTGAAAGACTCTGACATGTAGGATGGTGTATAGCAGATAAGTAGTTTACTAGGTCTAGAATCTTTCACTGAAAGACCCTGACACGTAGGATGGTGTATAGCAGGTAAGTAGTTTACTAGGTCTAGAATCTTTCACTGAAAGACTCTGACATGTAGGATGGTGTATAGCAGGTAAGTAGTTTACTAGGTCTAGAATCTTTCACTGAAAGACCCTGACACGTAGGATGGTGTATAGCAGGTAAGTAGTTTACTAGGTCTAGAATCATTCACTGAAAGACTCTGACATGTAGGATGGTGTATAGGAGGTAAGTAGTTTATTATGTCTAGAATCATTCACTGAAAGACTCTGACACGTAGGATGGTGTATAGCAGGTAAGTAGTTTACTAGGTCTAGAATCATTCACTGAAAGACTCTGACACGTAGGATGGTGTATAGCAGGTAAGTAGTTTACTAGGTCTAGAATCTTTCACTGAAAGACTCTGACATGTAGGATGCTGTATAGCAGGTAAGTAGTTTACTAGGTCTAGAATCATTCACTGAAAGACCCTGACATGTAGGATGGTGTATAGCAGGTAAGTAGTTTACTAGGTCTAGAATCATTCACTGAAAGACCCTGACATGTAGGATGGTGTATAGCAGGTAAGTAGTTTATTATGTCTAGAATCATTCACTGAAAGACTCTGACACGTAGGATGGTGTATAGCAGGTAAGTAGTTTACTAGGTCTAGAATCATTCACTGAAAGACCCTGACATGTAGGATGGTGTATAGCAGGTAAGTAGTTTACTAGGTCTAGAATCTTTCACTGAAAGACCCTGACACGTAGGATGGTGCATAGCAGGTAAGTAGTTTACTAGGTCTAGAATCATTCACTGAAAGACTCTGACACGTAGGATGGTGTATAGCAGGTAAGTAGTTTACTAGGTCTAGAATCTTTCACTGAAAGACTCTGACATGTAGGATGCTGTATAGCAGGTAAGTAGTTTACTAGGTCTAGAATCATTCACTGAAAGACCCTGACATGTAGGATGGTGTTTAGCAGGTAAGTAGTTTATTAGGTCTAGAATCATTCACTGAAAGACTCTGACATGTAGGATGGTGTATAGCAGGTAAGTAGTTTACTAGGTCTAGAATCTTTCACTGAAAGACCCTGACACGTAGGATGGTGTATAGCAGGTAAGTAGTTTACTAGGTCTAGAATCATTCACTGAAAGACTCTGACACGTAGGATGGTGTATAGCAGGTAAGTAGTTTATTATGTCTAGAATCATTCACTGAAAGACTCTGACACGTAGGATGGTGTATAGCAGGTAAGTAGTTTACTAGGTCTAGAATCATTCACTGAAAGACCCTGACATGTAGGATGGTGTATAGCAGGTAAGTAGTTTACTAGGTCTAGAATCATTCACTGAAAGACTCTGACACGTAGGATGGTGTATAGCAGGTAAGTAGTTTACTAGGTCTAGAATCTTTCACTGAAAGACTCTGACATGTAGGATGGTGTATAGCAGGTAAGTAGTTTATTATGTCTAGAATCATTCACTGAAAGACTCTGACACGTAGGATGGTGTATAGCAGGTAAGTAGTTTACTAGGTCTAGAATCATTCACTGAAAGACCCTGACACGTAGGATGGTGTATAGCAGGTAAGTAGTTTACTAGGTCTAGAATCATTCACTGAAAGACTCTGACACGTAGGATGGTGTATAGCAGGTAAGTAGTTTACTAGGTCTAGAATCTTTCACTGAAAGACTCTGACATGTAGGATGGTGTATAGCAGGTAAGTAGTTTACTAGGTCTAGAATCTTTCACTGAAAGACCCTGACACGTAGGATGGTGTATAGCAGGTAAGTAGTTTACTAGGTCTAGAATCATTCACTGAAAGACTCTGACACGTAGGATGGTGTATAGCAGGTAAGTAGTTTACTAGGTCTAGAATCATTCACTGAAAGACTCTGACACGTAGGATGGTGTATAGCAGGTAAGTAGTTTACTAGGTCTAGAATCATTCACTGAAAGACCCTGACACGTAGGATGGTGTATAGCAGGTAAGTAGTTTACTAGGTCTAGAATCATTCACTGAAAGACCCTGACACGTAGGATGGTGTATAGCAGGTAAGTAGTTTACTAGGTCTAGAATCTTTCACTGAAAGACTCTGACATGTAGGATGCTGTATAGCAGGTAAGTAGTTTACTAGGTCTAGAATCATTCACTGAAAGACCCTGACATGTAGGATGGTGTTTAGCAGGTAAGTAGTTTATTAGGTCTAGAATCATTCACTGAAAGACTCTGACACGTAGGATGGTGTATAGCAGGTAAGTAGTTTACTAGGTCTAGAATCTTTCACTGAAAGACCCTGACACGTAGGATGGTGTATAGCAGGTAAGTAGTTTACTAGGTCTAGAATCATTCACTGAAAGACTCTGACACGTAGGATGGTGTATAGCAGGTAAGTAGTTTATTATGTCTAGAATCATTCACTGAAAGACTCTGACACGTAGGATGGTGTATAGCAGGTAAGTAGTTTACTAGGTCTAGAATCATTCACTGAAAGACCCTGACACGTAGGATGGTGTATAGCAGGTAAGTAGTTTACTAGGTCTAGAATCATTCACTGAAAGACTCTGACACGTAGGATGGTGTATAGCAGGTAAGTAGTTTACTAGGTCTAGAATCATTCACTGAAAGACTCTGACATGTAGGATGGTGTATAGCAGGTAAGTAGTTTACTAGGTCTAGAATCATTCACTGAAAGACTCTGACACGTAGGATGGTGTATAGCAGGTAAGTAGTTTACTAGGTCTAGAATCATTCACTGAAAGACCCTGACATGTAGGATGGTGTATAGCAGGTAAGTAGTTTATTATGTCTAGAATCATTCACTGAAAGACTCTGACACGTAGGATGGTGTATAGCAGGTAAGTAGTTTACTAGGTCTAGAATCATTCACTGAAAGACCCTGACATGTAGGATGGTGTATAGCAGGTAAGTAGTTTACTAGGTCTAGAATCATTCACTGAAAGACCCTGACATGTAGGATGGTGTATAGCAGGTAAGTAGTTTACTAGGTCTAGAATCATTCACTGAAAGACTCTGACACGTAGGATGGTGTATAGCAGGTAAGTAGTTTACTAGGTCTAGAATCATTCACTGAAAGACCCTGACACGTAGGATGGTGTATAGCAGGTAAGTAGTTTACTAGGTCTAGAATCATTCACTGAAAGACTCTGACACGTAGGATGGTGTATAGCAGGTAAGTAGTTTACTAGGTCTAGAATCTTTCACTGAAAGACTCTGACATGTAGGATGGTGTTTAGTAGGTAAGTAGTTTATTATGTCTAGAATCATTCACTGAAAGACTCTGACATGAAGACTCTGACATGTAGGATGGTGTATAGCAGGTAAGTAGTTTACTAGGTCTAGAATCATTCACTGAAAGACCCTGACACGTAGGATGGTGTATAGCAGGTAAGTAGTTTACTAGGTCTAGAATCATTCACTGAAAGACTCTGACACGTAGGATGGTGTATAGCAGGTAAGTAGTTTACTAGGTCTAGAATCTTTCACTGAAAGACTCTGACATGTAGGATGGTGTTTAGTAGCTAAGTAGTTTATTATGTCTAGAATCATTCACTGAAAGACTCTGACACGTAGGATGGTGTTTAGTAGCTAAGTATTTTACTAGGTCTAGAATCATTCACTGAAAGACTCTGACACGTAGGATGGTGTATAGCAGGTAAGTAGTTTACTAGGTCTAGAATCATTCACTGAAAGACTCTGACATGTAGGATGGTGTATAGCAGGTAAGTAGTTTACTAGGTCTAGAATCATTCACTGAAAGACTCTGACATGTAGGATGGTGTATAGCAGGTAAGTAGTTTACTAGGTCTAGAATCATTCACTGAAAGACTCTGACATGTAGGATGCTGTATAGCAGGTAAGTAGTTTACTAGGTCTAGAATCATTCACTGAAAGACTCTGACACGTAGGATGGTGTATAGCAGGTAAGTAGTTTACTAGGTCTAGAATCATTCACTGAAAGACTCTGACATGTAGGATGGTGTATAGCAGGTAAGTAGTTTATTATGTCTAGAATCATTCACTGAAAGACCCTGACATGTAGGATGGTGTATAACAGGTAAGTAGTTTACTAGGTCTAGAATCTTTCACTTACAGAGCCTGACACCTGTGTAAAGGATGTACTCACTAATACCTAACATGTTAAGCCATGATATGTTTTGTACACTTTTTGACTATGATGTGAATACCCATGAAGATCCCTGGAAGAATTGATCTTCAGCAGCCCATGGTTGTCATAAAAGGTGACTAATGGTATCAGGTGGTCAGTCTTGCTGACTTGGTTGACACATGCCATCGTATCCCAGTTTTGTACATAGATGGTCATGCTTTTGATAACTGGATTGTCTGGTCCAGTCTGTTTTATTTACAGAACGCTATCTTATAGCTGGAATATTGCTGAGTGTGGTGTAAAACTAATCTCACTCACCCAACTGTCTAAAAAAACAGTTTTTGTTTTTTAATTATTTTGACCATGGTCACCTCACCAACTATAATGTGATGCCCCTATTTCAAAACTCTTGACAGCCTGCTGTTTATTTTGATGAGAAAATATGTCAGCACAAATTGAAATAGGAACACATCTCTAAGTGAATAACCAGTTGTTTGTACAGGCCTAGTCTAGTTGAATAACAGTACTATTTACTGATTCCTGAAAGAGTACAAGTTTATGATGAAACAAAGTAATGAATGTTTTTTTTTTCAGGGAACATATGGATATATCAAACACAAGGCCATTTCGACAGTAGGAATCCTGAGTCCCCAAACTATTGCTCTCCTTATGTATTCTATTTTGCCTTCTGGCTCACAACATCGGTGTATATACTATTGGCTCTCCTTCTATGTTGTATATATGGCATCTCAGCCCTTGGGGGTAAGTCAACATAGGGGCAGATCCACACTCCAGAACACAACTGCCACAGGCTAATTTGCATATCATGTGACCAGAGTTTTCTCTTGTTTGTAAACAAACGCTTATTAAGAAACCAGGAGAGGTTACCTAAATGCCAGCCTTTCTGTGTGCTCTTCGTATTTGTTTTGCATCATAATACAGACACACTTCTTCAACTGTGACAGTGAAGTGGATGGTGGCTATGTGTACTCATCAAAGTGAATGTGCTGCTCACTCTCTGCTGGGCTTGAATGTCAGTACATGGAGCTGTACATGTCAACAATGGATGACTACACAAATGGAAATTGCTTTTCGTGTTTAAGAATGTTTTCTCTATGAAAACAAACTATTCTTTCACAGATATATGTTCAGATATGTGGACTCAACAAACGTGAAACTCATGCTCTTGAAATCATGGTCTCGACATAGAGTGTAGTCATAGCATGATAGTCATCTGTGACAGAAATACTATGCTGGCTGCATAGAACTATGGGTAAGACGCCTTAAATCACAGCTTAGGATTTACCCATTTCCATCCGTGTACCAGTAGATAATCATTCTCTGTTTGATGCAGGGCTCCAGATAAGGCCCAGATCAGCGTATGAAAAGACAAAAAATATAAATGCTACGGTAGGAAAACAATCAGAAAATATATCAAGATACACAAGACAGCAATGGTGTACAGTCTTAGAATCATTTCCGGGCATATTTATCTGAAAAAGTATTGTTTTGCTGTTTATTGACCTGTCAACACAAGAGTAGCAGTGTTGTGGTGCGTATATGAAACAAAACACATAATTACCTGCACGCCATTAAATTCCATTCAGGACTCTAAATGTCCTCGTAACTTTTTCCACTACTCTTATATTGACAATATGAAGCGTACATACTCTTCATGTTGGAAAATAATCTGGAGCCCACTTTATGTATATGTGTTCCAGTTTTATGACGGTATTAGTGCCACTGAGCTTCTGTAAGGTGGACATTAGGCACTTTCATTTAAATAGTGGGACAGATATCCATTTACAACAGTTATAATTAAACTTTTCATGTTATTTGGTAATTATATTATAGCTGGCATTATGATAATATCTGATGCATCACACAAGAGTATATGAGATTTGTTTTAAATTATAGAGTAGTTTTACTGAGATTCAGACACAGGTGTATCAGGTTTTAGCTGTAGGAGGAACAGTGGATATATAGTTATCTTGCAGGATGTATTTCCCTAACATGTCTAATGCTGCAGATGTTTTCAGAAATTTCAGCCATTGTGATACTTTGCCCAGTGATGAGAATCATATCATGAGGCCAAGTACTGATGTATAGTAATACATGTTTATCACATTTGTATTGCATATAGTCTCAGTGGTATGTAATAAACTGCAAAATTGTCTTTTCAGATAGTATGTTTGTTTTCTCAGGATATTGTTGGTGTAAGGGTGCATTTCCATGGTGCGACTTGTAACAACTTGTAGCATACGACTTGTAGTAACAACAAATATTGTGACAACTTTGTTATTGGTGTACTGTTTACGTCACATACAACATTGTATTTTGTGAGATTCTCACTTATGACTCGGCAACATTGATTCATTGAATGACGATGAAACATTAGGGTTAATGTGATAATATGCGGGGAGGGGGGGATTATGACAATGCTTGTTATACGATTTCAAAGCATTATGACGTTGGTGTTCTTTCACTGCAACTGTGTTTCATGCTACCAGTTGTTAGTTGTTACTACAAGTCGCACCGTGAGAACCACCTTTTGTGACTGTAGCTCACGAAATTATGTGATTCATTCCTTTTTGTAGCACTGTTTGAACTCTCCTCATGAAGTGTCGCATATTGCTTGTCGTTAATATGACCTGACCAATATGGTGATTACTTTGCAGCTTTCATTGCTCATATGTCAGTTACTTCTAAGCAGGATAATTGACAGATTTATATCATGAAAAAGCTTGAGTCTTTTATGTTTAGTTAAATCCATATAATACAAAATTCATCTGTCCCGTGTCTTTTTCTTGACAAGCATTTTCTGATGACAGTGAAATTGCTAAAATGATAGCTTTTAGTTTCTTACATGTAAGTAAGTTTGAATGTATAAACAGTAGGATTTAAGCATTTATATGAATTCCTTGTGTGTCAGTGTTACTTTTTCATGTGTTGGTCATATTTGAAAGAATCTCGTTAACCCAACATTGTATTAGAGCAGATTTATCGTCATATATTTTTGTTACTTTTTTTATCTTTAGATTTTAGCCATTTGTTCACTGGAAAGCTAATTTTTTATGTATCTATCTCATCAAAAGATGATTTTTCTGATTTTACTTGATTTTCATCAGACCCATACTATTACTACGACATGCTGACAAACCAAACAGAAATCATTGGAATATAATTACAACTTTGTAGCTGTGCCATTAGAGTTATCTGCACTTGCTGTACACTCAGTGACGTGAATGAAAAATAATGTTGTTCTTTCTTAGCAAACACATGGCTTAGGGATGTTTGGAATTTTGTCAGTCTGTAAGATTCTTTGTGATTCTGTTTTTGAGTCAAGGGTATTTGTTAGAATGAGATTTATGAGTATTATGAGATTAAACAGTGTGATAATCGCATAAAGATGGCCTCTTTTAGCCAGCATATTATTTTGTGTAATACTGCCTCATATAAACAGTTGATGATTATTCATGACAAAACTAAACACATGTATGTATTCTTTAGTGTTACAGGAAATTGGTTTTGTATGGTTATTTATGTTTTTGTATTTGTATGTTGTGATACTGAATATTGTTCCAGGTACATCCTTGATACACTTGTATTCTTCCTATCTCATGAAGCCTGAGTATATCTAAAATTGTACTTCTGACATCAAGGCTGCCTACATATCAAGCACTGACCAGTAGGCCTCCAATCAATAGGAACTGTAATCTCCGAGCATCACTTACCTTATGTTTTTTATCTACGGTTAGACTGCTGTATTCTGTGTATTCTTTCAAGTCTTTTCTGTCAAGCCATGTTTTGGCAAACCGATGCTTTCTTTTTGAAAATAATGATGCTGTTTAATGTTATTGTACATGGTTTTTGTGAGAAGTGTTTCTTTGAATGAAGTGACATAATACAAACAATCTGTTTACTTGAGAAACAGAAACTGTCAGCAGGAAACTTTGATTTTGTCATCACACGACTTACATTGAATGTATAAAATTGATGACACATGTCATTGTATCCCTTTTTGGTAGACTGATGCTCATGATATTGATCATTGGATTGTCTTCAATGCTCAGTATGTAATATGGTAGATAATTTTTTCCACTTCTTTATCAGGGGATATAAGCGATTGTTCTCCTAGCTATACATTTTTCAGTTGCCTCATTGATCTTTACATTTACCTCGTTGATCACAACCACATGTTGACAAACCAGGAAATGTAATCAGGCAGAACAGATTCAAACCCAGACTCAGAGGCTTTTGCCTTGCTAAAGGGACAGCTTGGACTCCTTTAAAGAACTGATCCAAGGTATTTAGTTGACATAAATGAGATACAGCATCTGAGTTTCTGAGGCATCTAAAAACCCCTAATATGATTATATTAAAAAATATTACTTTCATTGCAGTCTGAACTGAATTTCGTTAGTTTGAGCCACAACAGCAGATTTGTTGCTATGCCATTTCCAGTCATGTGAAGACGTGTGGCCGCTGGGGAACTTGGTTCTTTTATGGGAGCCACAGAGTACCCCACATTTACCAAAGATGTGGTGTCGCTATGGCCATTATTGCGAGGGATGACTATGCAATACTCTGAATAATAGAGGCTCTGTAGACGCTATTCTCTATCAGCACAATAAACTTCCAAATATTGCCTTAGGGTTGATTATGTTAGGACATGTATAGGTAACTAAAGTAGAATTTCTAGTTTATTATATATGCAATGTGTTATTAATGATGCAGTAATATCCGTCCAGTATACACAAATGTATGAATGGATGTAGAAAAGGAAAGCATTGCATCCCAAAGGATGCACAGTTATAGCCATTATATACTGAGAGAACACTGTCATAAAGTGGTGTTCCCTTGTTTATTTCCTTCAGTATATCACATTCTCAACAGATATTATAAAAGTCTTGTAATTACAGTAATTGTCAAATATTAGAGTTCAGTACACAACACAATTTCTTGATCTTTTCTGTAGGCTCTTGAAAATAATTATTTTGGTGTCCCTTGACCCCTAATTTTGTAGGATCAGGAATAGCTATACATTTAATTCACAAATCTGATAATGGAGGACAGTTATATAGTATCTTTCATAAAACAAACATTGCACTCAGTCAGTAATAAAGCATATGACTTTATGGATAACAACTTCTTGTTCATTGCTGAGAGTGAGGTTTCGATGTAGATTCATACACGCTATCAAGCCAAAACCTACACCAAAATGTTGCCTTATGCAATAAAAAGGAAATTTTTGTCCATAGAGATACATGCTTCATTATCAACTTCCCAACCTCTAGAATACTGATTAAATGGTTGGTTTCAGTTACTACAGGAGGCCATTGATGTTTTAGTATTATTATGAACTATATTTGTTGGTGTTTCTAGTCATTATATTTGTTTTTTATTCATAGTTTTAATGTGAGCAGTATTTATTTGCACAGAATATTATCATGAAAATTAAATTCATAGAACACATCTCCTAGTATAAAATATGTTGGAACATAAAGAATCTTCCAGGCAAGATATGCACTTACTAGTATATTACATGTATTTTATATGATTTCATTTAATGAAAAATATATTCATAAGAATGCTTTATTGTCATTCAGGCTAATAGTCAGCTCGTTGACACTTTTTGGAAATATAATCTAAACAAATTATTTGTGAAGATAGTGTTTAGGTTGACACATTTGCCTGTTCTCATAGGTAGATCCCGAGGGGGGTTGCAGGGGACACCTCAATATGGTCCTGAAATTTTGTAAAATGACCATTGAAACTCGGGGAAAATGAAGTGTGCTCCCCCTTTTCTCAACAGTGTGCACCCATCTTTTCTCAAAAATCTGTACCCACCCTTGATTCTGTTCTTTCTTTATACTAGTTGCACAATGGGATGTTCAACAATCTCCAGAGGCACAGCAGCATGGCGCCACTAAAATATATACATTTGTTTTTTAGGTATTACTTTGTTGATTTTTTTAACTCGTCTTTCTTCAGCAAAGGGAGTCAACTGTTATGTTTTTTGTTATTATCTGTTGCAAATGGACTGTGATTTATGTTTTATTGGTTTATTTCACTCATTGTTTTCTATGCTTATTGCTTTGTTTCACTCATTGTTTTCATGGGAATTTCTTATTGTTTCCTGGTTAACTCAGAGTGTCTGTAATTATCAGAGGGATCTGTACAGTGCAATATTATTGCATGTTTTTACTGTTGATGTCACAAACCAGTGTTCCTAATTATACAAAGTTTCCTTAAAGCATAATACTTATTTCTCCTTTTAGCTGTATGATAAAAAGTAAAGGTTTTGATGATTAAATAATAGCTCTCTTGTTACTGTGTCCTTTTTGTCTTTGAGAACATACCCTTGAAGATCCAGCATAACAGGCCAAACTATCCCCATGGTCAAACCTTGGCCTAGGACATATTTTCTCTTTCCTTCCCGGGATCGGTTGGTCAGACAGGCTTACTTGGTTGGCTTATGTCATCATATCCCAGTTGTGTAGATTGATGCTCATGCTGTTGATCACTGGACTCTCTGGTCCAGGCTCAGTTACTTAGACACCACCACCACACAGCTGGAATATTGCTGAGTGCTGCATTAAACAACAAACCAAACCAATCTTTTGGAACTGCCTCGGTGGTGAAGTGGATAGAGTGTGTACCTGGACTGCAGATGATCAGTTTCGATACTGTCTGTAACATACCAAAACAAAAATGGGAACATGTTTTACCATGGAGACCTACCAGTGTGGGATACAGAGGACTGATCTCAGTCCTTGTGTGAAAGATCATATTTTGGATAATTATGACAAAACCCATTAAATGATTTTGTGAACTAAAGGAAATTGAGTGGTCAGGCTGCTAACTTGGTTGACACGTGATTGGTTCTCAATCGCCCAGATCTATGCTCATGATGTTGATCACTGGATTGTCTGGTCCAGACTCGATTATTTACAAACCATGCCATGTAGCGGGAATATTGCTTAGTGTGGCATAAAACTAAACTCACTCACACTTGAGGTTAGTGAGTCAAAAATGGAGCATACAATTGTAAGAATGACAACTTCTTACATTGCAAACAGCAATGTTTCAATGTAGATTTTTACACTGCTCTCAGTGAGCGAGTTTAGTTTTATGCTGCTTGTTACGGTATTACTGCAATGTCAGGACAGGGGACACCAACAATGGGCGTCACACATTGTACCCAAATGGGAAATCGAACCGGGTTTTCTGCATGACCAGGGAATCACTAGGCTACTCCACCTTTGGTCACACACACAGCCTGGACCAGACAACCCGGCGATTGGGGTAACAAAGTTATGATAAAGCTCTTTTAAATACAGTCGGAACGCTAAACAAACCCCAGCAACCATAACAACCGGCACAATGACTTCCTCCTTTAATTTAATTATGCATATGCTGCACACAGCAATGTCCCAGCTGTATGGCTGCAGTTCGTAAATAACTGAGTCTCAACCAGACAATCCAGTGATCAAGACTGAATCAATCTATGCAGTTGTGATACGATGGCATGTGTCAACCAATTCAGCGAGCCTGACCACCGATAGCCCTGTCATGGGTTGCTGAAGACCAGTTCACCCGGATCTTCAGTGGTGGTCACGTGTATTCATCACATGAAACATAGCCAACTTTTTCCCTATATAATGTGCAGTCTTTATGCATTTGATTTCAGTGCTTCTCCATACAACACTCCATCTGCAGTTTCATCCGTGAAATTTATCAAATATGAAACATTAATATTTGTCGCAATCTACAGATTAAAGGTGGGGTAGTCTAGCGGTTTTAAAAGCGTTCGCCTGTCACACAGAAGAACTAAGTAAAATTCTCCGTGTGAGTGCAGTTTGTGAAACCGATTTCTGGAGTCCCTCACCGTGATATTGGTGGAATATTGCTAATAGCAGTGTAAAACTCACTCACCCATTCCTCTTTAGTAACCATTCCTGGCGTTGGTTGAAGCAGGGATACTCTACAACATCTTTATAGGCTCCCTGATTGAAGTGATTATTTCGAGGATAATTTGAGATGTCAAAATAATCCATGTTTAATAATCTATGACTTGGATAAAACAGCCACTGTTGATACCATCAGCGTATTAGTCCAGCATATAACTAAACGACTTCGCTCGACCTTGGCTGGAATACGAGTTTATTCATATGAACTAGTGTCGTATATGATGCTACCGTGATAAATGAGTCGCGGAATCATGGTTTGCTGAATTGTCTTGTCAAGATTTCTACGTCATCAACAAGTCAAGAGACAGCACATATGTTACTGATGATCCACACCCCTGCTTTGCTTGAATTTGCTCAGAGTAAAGTAGACAAATAACGGAAGAGATTACATCTTAGGTCTGTGCGAACCCCGCCTCTCTCTCGGAGAATCGGAGGCGGACGTCAAAACCCAACACGGTATTTCACTCGTGCCTTTCCGTGACTTGTCCGAGGGGTTACGGACATTCATGACCCACTCGTGTTATTCCGGGACAAGCCGAATACGGAAAGGGGCGAGTGGTGACGAAGACTCAGTTGACAGCAGAAACGAAAATGGCGTCAGCCGATATGGAGAAAGGCTATCAGCAGGTAAAGTTGTTTGCATACATCAAATATCGAGTAGTTATGTATGCTGTGTCCGTTCATAGCGAGTGGCCATTAACCAGGTAATGTTTTGTGTTGATCATTAAAGCGAGACACGGCCAAAGAGTTGATTTTTCAGTATGATTCGCCTATATATTGTCTAGTTTCCGTTTATCATTGGCGTCGTCATTACTTGTTATTTAAAATAATACGTAGGAAGTGTATTCAGAATCATGAGACATTTAGTGTCGTGCGTATTAATGTATGTTGTGAATACTGTGTAAATGTTTTAAGACAACACGGACATCTTTCGTAATGTAGTCTTTTTTTTCATTTCCTTCATTCCATAAATATTTGGGTTAACCTATTCGGGCTAATCTTTGAGGTGTTAGTATTGTTAGGAGTTCGAGAGAGTAAGACCCGCCCGTATCCCACTAAGTTTTTAACGATGAGGAAAAAATTTATTTGATTGGCTGTTTTTGAAGTTGAATATGTATTTCAGTATGTTAAGATGCAATTAAAACAACACCTGAAAACCCTTCCTTAACAGATGAGGAATATATATCCTTGTATTTCATTTGACTACAGACCCGTGAAGGTCCCGGGGTAGCATAGGCCTTCACCAACCCATACTTGCTATAAAAGGCGACTCAGCTTGTTGTAAGAGGCGACTAACGGGATCGGGTGGTCAGGCTCGCTGACTTGGTTGACACATGTCATCGGTTCCCAATTGCGCAGATCTATGCTCATGTTGTTGATCACTGGATTGTCTGGTCCAGACTCGATTATTTACAGATTGCCGCCATATAGCTGGAATATTGCTAAGTGCGGCGTAAAACTAAACTCACTCACTCACTCATTTGACTACAGAGTATAGTAAAATTTAAGGTGGGGGAGGGGGGTGGGGTGGGTGGTAGGATACTGGCGGAAGTGTTTGCCACTGCATTCTCCTTGGTCATAACAAAATATCAAGATTTTCAGGGCATTTGGATGACACAAAACATGCTGGACTCATGGGCTCCCAGTCCCAATGTCTAACAATCTGAACCAGCCTGAGCCTTTGACCCAGTTGACTGATGAATACATTTTTACTGCCCAGTTGAAACTGAAAGTTGGAACTAGATAATCTGACACCCGTTACTGTTGGCACTTTACCTAACTGTGATGAGTACCATTTGACCTGTAGTAGCCGAGAGCTGTGATGTGGTCCTACGCAGTCAAGACATGAACCTACAGGGTTGATTGCATCACTTTATTATGCAATGAATTCTTCTGTATTGTAAATTATTGTGAAAACAACTTAAAACCACAATTTATGGGTGGTGTCTGAATCTGCCTACTTCCTCATAGTGGGCTCATTGTCAAATACTATTAGTTCTTGTATTTAGGCAGCAGGTCTCAGTGAACACTGGTGAACACATGTGAACATCATTTACAAGACAAGTCATACTAGTAGATTGTATGACTATGAGTAATTTATACGCTTATCTAAATTAACCACTTATTCATTAGCTATGGACTAGCTGATTTGCTATTAATTATGCTTAAAGGTTTTTACCCTATATTTGCTTCTATCATTTAATATGTCCATACAGCATGTGCAATACTGCTTTGATACAGCTGTTAAACAAGGTAGTTCAGTAAGTTGGAACTGCAAGTTGCTGTATGATGTCATTATGTCAGTGTTCACGATGGCGTTCCAGAGTAACAGGGCATTGGCTCCTGTAAGTTTCACATGTCTGTTTGACCCACTGAAAATTCACAGGACCCACAGAATAAAGTTAAACAAACATTTCAGATTTGACATTTCTTGTAATTGGCATTGAACTTATTAACATTATATGATAGCAAACATAAGATTTCTAAACAGCAAACAAGTGTCACATGCCGCAACTACCAACTTCACACAAAGACTTTGTGAAATATTCAGTCAGACTCTGGGACTGGCGGGTTAGTAATTTCTATCTGACCACTGGCAAATCTGCTAGATTTGTCAGAGGGTCAGATGCTATTCATGAACACTGTTATGTATGTGATCAGATCAGAATGAATAATCAAGATTTTCCTAACCCATGTAAGTATAATGTATAGGCTTGAACAATTCAGCTTAGTCACTTAGTGACATCATGGTTCAGTGAACTTGTTGTTTGGGTCATTATACTTTGCTACCCACGAAGGTCCCGTGGTAGAATAGGCCTTCAGCAACCCATGCTTGCCATAAAAGGTGACTGTGCTCGTCGTGTGCTCCCTGACTTGGTTGACACATGTCATCACTTCCCAACTGCACAGATCGATGCTCATGTTGTTGATCTGGTCCAGACTTGATTATTTACAGACTGCCACCATATAGCTGAAATATTGCTGAGTGCGGCATAAAGCTGAACTCACTCAATCACTTGCTCATTATACTTTGCTTTATCCAGAATAGTTATGGCCAGACAGAGTGGTCATTTCTGGTGTCCCCCTGCTGAGGTATTGCTGGAATATTGCTAAGAGCAGTATAAACCTGAGTATTTGGTCAGGTTCACTGAGTGCATATCATCATGTCCAAAGGATGGTTAAAGTTCATAAGACATTACCAGGAGCAAGGACCAGACAATCCAGTGATTGTTTGCTGTAGCAGTTGCTGATGTCTGGATGTCCAGATTTTATCATTTGACTATTACTTGACACCCATTTTTATAGTAACGGGATACTGTCATCACTTTGAATTATTCAAATGAATCAGACATTCTGAAAGCTTACTGTCTAAATAATAGGAACACAATGGTGTACTACAGATTACCTTTACTATAGTCCGTCTAACAATTCCTGAAACACATCATTTTCCTTATTGCCTATCATTCTCATCAGTGCTGAAGACCTAGACTAGCCACTAGTCCATGAAATGAACATATTTTACTGAAAAACGTTCATAGTTAAAAAGTAATTATATAGTGAAATGGAGCCCAGAGACTTTCTTCATTTTCAGAAGCTAAAGCTAAGGGAATCTAGACTTGCCACATTTTCTAGACTTGCATGGGCTTTCTTGTATATATTGCTATAGGGTCTGTTTGACAGACTACTAAAGACCTAAATGAGGCGAGTCCAGATTTCTTCAGGTTCTGAATATCCAAACTCACTTGTGCTCCTATCGAATATAAACTGGTTGTTTTCTTGCTATCATAAATATATATTTATATTCACAGACTAAGCATTAGCCTAGCTTTAATTACTGCTTCAACTTAGGAGACCTTTTTCCTGTACTGTTATGTCATCAAATGCATTTGTTCAATGCTTCTGAATTTAGCAATATTAAGACACTAGCATTGGTGTCCAAATAGCAAAATTTTACTTGCCCAGCTTCATTTTCTTCTTAATCCTGCTAAATCGGTGTCAAATGCTGAGGAAATGTTGAACCATTTATCAAATCAGTTTCAGTTATGCATTAATATTGTTCTTTCTTTTGACTACAGCTGGTTTTTTGTTTGTATTTCAGGGACCTCCCCCTGTTTATCCAGGCATGGACCCTGCACCTGGCAATGCAGCACCTCCACCCTACAGCCAGGCTATCCATGACCCCACAGGTAATGATAGTCTTATTTCACCTCAATGGGAGATAATCAGCTGGTACATTTTAATATTTATTTTATCAAGTTTAGGCATTATTGTAGAGTTAATGACGAAGGGGCAAAGAAAAGCCTAGTTATCTAATAGTGTATACAATAAAGTAGAAATCGACATCCATTTTTCCTTATACTAAAGTACCGACTTCAGTATGGATCTGAAGAACCTCAGTTTATGACTTGTATCAAACTCACCAGGTTCATTAGTAGGCGTTTGAAAATTCTTCCTTTGTTTATGTTGTGTAATACAGTTTGCAAAACAGAAAATACTGAATGCTGTGAATAATAGAAAACATAATAGATAAACACTACATATATGATTATATCTTTTCAATACATCAATAATATAAACCAAGCTCCCTAAACAATCTTCATTTTCCACTTGAGGACAAAGAAATGCATTAGCGGCTGCAGTGGAGTTTTTGTATGTGTGATGCCTGTGTTTTTATTAATAAAAGTGAAGATCTGTAAACACAGTAAAGAGATGCATGTGTACAATTTGGTACATATTGCAACTTAATACCTTTAATTTTGCTAGCAAATTTTGTGTATGTGCAAGTTAAAATTGATAAAATTGTGAATTATTTGGCTTATTTTATACACGGCAAAGATACTGTTTGTACAAGGACATGTGAAAAAATACCATGAGCTGGTTTAGTGAACCCCATTTCTTCCGTCTACCACCATTTGGGGGTTGAGTCTTACCTGAATACACATGTATTCATGGCGTATGTAATGGAAGTTATTTTTACTTGTGAGAGAGGTACAAAAGGTATGTAGTTCAGACTACTAGTTGGGAGATTTTCATTTTGTTGAAGTCATGCTTGCTGAGTTTCCTAGATTGTAGATTGTGACTGTGAGCTGTCTATGTGTGGGTCTGATTAGGAGCCTGTGGTCTGAGTGTGGGTTTAAATCCTGGATGGGACTACATTCTCAAGTGCAATTGTCTATTCATTGTTTCACATGGACTATGAAATCATTTCCAAACTGATTTGGCAATGGTGATAGATGTTGCATATTTCCGCAAAGATGCACCTTATCTGGAATTCTGAGTAAAGTCAATGTGTGACGTGTTTTAATGACAGTATGACCAAAATCCTGCCAACGTGACCATGAATCTTAACTGACTTAATTTGAAGTATTCTGGGATTTTATTACACAAGACCCAAATGCATGTTATGAAATAAGCCATGTGTCCAATGTTGTTGTTAATTCCCTAAACTTAAACCTGTGAATGTCAAGGTTAGAACTGATGTTCAGTAACCCATTCTTGTCCTAAAAGGCAACTAACAGGATCGGATGGTCAGACTGGCTGACTTTGTTGACACATGTCATCGTATCCCAGTTGCATAGATTGATGCAATCTTGATCACTGGGTTGTGTAGTCCAGACTCGATAGTTTATGAACTGTGGCCATTTAGCAGAAAAATTGCTGAGTGCAGTGTAAAACTAATTCATTCATTCATTCTCTAAACTTGAAAGTGACTTGTTTTCTAACCGCCTAGGATTCTTTGGAGAATTAGAGACAGGTCTTTGTAGTTTTACAGTGTTTGATACTAAACAAAGAAGTAGGTGGGGAAAAGGGACTTGTACATCTCCACTTTAAACAATCATTTTAATCGAAACAGAATTGAAATCACAGATACTGTGTCATGTTTGTACAAATGTGTGCATAATAAAAAAAGGAGGTAGCCATTGTACCAGTTGTTTAGGTTGCTGGGTTTGTTTAGAGTTCAGACTCCATCTGTTTTAAAAAGCTTCATGATTACTTTGTTCCACCAAAAAACACTTACCACTGCTTAACAGCATAATGGTATTGTGCCTAATGGATAGAGACAGTACATGTTTCTTGACTGAGCATAATGCTATGTATAACTGACTGAGTGAGTGAGTGAATGACATTTTATGCTGCTTTTAGCAATATTCCAGCAATATCATTCCTGGAGATACCAGAAATGGACTTCCCGTAACATATTGTATAAACAATGTTTTCTGAAGACACGTCCTTTCAGTGTCAGTGATGAAAAGATGACAACAGTTACACTATGTATGGACTTTTAAGATCTGTTTAAGATTAAGCAACATATGAAATTATTTTATGCATTTAAGATCTGCTAACTGACTGGAACAGTTAGCCATAATTGCCACGTTTGAAGCATCATGATCCTCAGCATTTCTATATACATGGAATGTCATTGTCATGTCTGTATTGGCCTTTTGGGTAATCATGGTAATGTCAGATATTATACCAAATGAGATCGGTCTGTGCAGAAATAAATTGAGTCTGTTAACCATCCTCTCGCGGCAATAAATTCATGACACTTCAGACATGTGGCTACACTAGCTGACTGTGAAATAAGCACTTTCTGTGCTATTTTACAAATTTGATCTTTTTATATTTATATGACTGTCTAAGCATGTCCATTCAATCACTGCATCTGACCTATGATAATTTAGGCTTCAGTTTTTAGCTGTTAGATTTTCATTTACAAAATCTTATTTTTCACTAAATATTACCATTTCAATAAGATTGAAAGTGAGTAATGTATTATCTGTCAGGGATTTACCTTTAGTCCTATATTTGAGGATCCCTAGGACTTTACTCCTAATTTTCAGGGGTCCTGGACTCCAAATGGGGGACCCAGACACTTAAATGTTATCATTTATACTATTTTGTGAATTGTATAATATTGTTGAAATTCTTTTTTTTTTTATTGATCTGCAGTAAAACGAGGCGACTAACAAGATCAAAGGGTCAGGCCCACTGACTTGGTTGACACATGTCATTGTATCTCAGTTGACATGTCATTGTATCTCAGTTGTGTAGATCGATACTCATACTGTTGATCACTGGACTGTCTGGTCCATACTTGATAATGTACAAACCACCACCATATAGCTGGAATATTGCTAAGTGTGGCATTAAACAGCAACCAAACCCAAACCAAAATCTTTCACATCAGTGTTCCAAAGTGAAGAAAGGTGCTGTGTACATATATCTGTGTTTCTCAAGACAGACAAACTTAGATAAGTTAGAAATAAAGGTACCAAATTCCATAACTAAGTCAAAGATAAGTTGAGATAATTATATGTAATTTCAACTCAGTTTCAAGATTAGGTGGACAGATTTTTATATATTTGAAAAGTAAAGCAGTTGAGACTGCACCTAGGTTTCAGATAATGATGGTCAGGATGGTCCTGTTGTATTTTATTTTGATGATATATGTGTATCGAATCTTGCCTGAACAGCTAGTTACAGACAGTATTCATCTAGATAGATATTGATCAAAAGTCATATACTGCCGTGAGCATGAATGGAAGTTTATTGTTGTTACTCATGCAGCTAGTTACTAGGCCTTTCTCGTGGTTTTCATGAATGTTATTGATTATATACAAGTGAGCTGATTCAGATGGAGAGATGTATGCAGTCCTGTCTGTAGACAGCTGTTGTCCTGAGCTACAGATGCCTATGTAATAGCTGCATTGAGACTGGGTACCCATCTGTTACTTAGAGTCAAATGATATCTGATATCTAGACCTTTGCATAAAATAATCAAATTTCTTACTAAGTTACATGAGGTTTTTGTCAGATGAGCTGTTTGTCCTTGTTACGATCATAAACATGATGATGATCATCATCTCATAGTATCAAATGGTTAGTAACACGCACGAGTATTGTCAGTTTCAAAATTTGATTAGAACCAAAAGCTGGAATATGTGATGCAATATGTCACACTGTGCTGTGTCAATTAAAGGATAGGATTTAGGATAGTATTATGGTGAGATTTCAGCGTTCATGAATGGTGTTTCAAAGTAACAGGACACTGGGTCCTGTAAGTTTCAGATGTCTGTGCTGACAAGCTGAAAGTTTACAGGACTCGTAGGATAAAAATTAAACACACATTTTAGATTTAACATTTCTCATAATTGTCATTGAAATGAATAACAGATGTAACATTAAGAAACAGCGAACAAGTGTTACGTGATACATGGGACAACTTCGGACAAAGTCATTGTTAAATCTACAGTCAGACACTGCGGCCGGTGAGATGCAGACTTTCACTGGAACGTCGCCAAATCTGTCTGATGTCTTTGGCACCGGTTGCAATGAGTAAACAAAACCATGCAAGGTGACAACCAGGTGGATGGATAGTGATAGTCCAATATGTTTTCAGTTTACTTGGTAACTGGATGAATGTTATATATATCCTTTAGGTGAATATTACAACAATAAAATGAGATCTTAACTATGATATTACACCTCTCTGCATAGTGATCTGAGGACACATGAGTAGAATTTTGCATCTAGTTAGTTTTCTGATCATTTACTCAGAGTAACATGTTTCATTTGGATCTACTCTTTCACAGGAAAGTAGTGTTTTAGTGCTTGTGAGGATAGGGTGGGGGGTGATTGCTGGGTTTGTTGAATCGTATCTGAGACTCAGTCCCATGTTTTCTGTGTGGGGCATGTAATCGCTAGTAGTAACCACTCAGCCACGCTTACGATGGAACCTGATAACTGGTAATTGTTGTCCCTACTTTTAGTACCTCTCTGACATGGGTAAGTTGGCACAGCTCCCACTACTGAAAGATATGACTACAAAATGCCTTTTAGAAAATGGTCAAATTTAAGATGTACTATTTGGTATGTCACTTTCTCCCTAAGGTATAAATTAAATTCAGGGTTGAGTCCCATCTGTGATTCAACCCACACATCGGAGTGAGGCTCCTAATTGTCATCCTAAACATTCAATCTAACCCATGCAAACTTCACAGTTGGTGATTAGGTCCAAATGTTCTCCTTGCTGTAGAAAGCTGGGAGATTGCTGATACGGAGTGAAGCAACACTCACTCACTCACTCACTCACTCACTCACTCACTCACTCACTCACTCACTCACTCACTCACTCACTCACTCACTCACTCACTCACTCACTCACTCACTCACTCACTCACTCACTCACTCGCTCACTCACTCATGTTCTGTCTTACAGAGCCCCCACCTACCTATGAATCCTTGTATGGGAGAGTGAAGGCTGCCAAGACGCAATCAACCGGAGTTCCTGACTTTCTCAAGAGATTCATCCTTCTCCTGGCAGGGACAAGTAAGTCACATGGCCATGGATCAGACCAGTACTTGAAGTAAAACAAGCTCCACCCATCTTGGCATTGTTTCCAGTACACATACCCTCAGTGGGCATTCAAATAAAAGTAGATGCACACCAACCTGTGTTTGCTGTATGAAACAACTTAATGAACTGGGTAAATTTGTTGGTCAAGAGTCATAAACCTTTAACAATGTATGTAGTAATGTGAGCCTCAAAAAACTGAAAATGTGAAAGAACTGCTGCTCAGGCCAGAAATAGTGTGGTCAGGAAGAGGTTTGTTTTTTATTCAACCTTGTAAATTGCTTCCCAACATTTATTTCATGCCCATGAAGATCTGGGATAGCAATGGCCTTCTGTGACCCATACTTCTCATAAGAGGCGAGTAACTGGATCGAGTGGTCAGACTGACTGATTTGGTGAACAGGTCAGATCGATACTCATGCTGTTGCTCACTGGATTGTCTGATCTGGACTCGATAACTGACAAACTGCTACCATTCAGCTGGAGTATTGCTGCATATGGCATTAAACAGCAGACAAACATTTATTTAGGTGTAACACAGAACTTAACTTCATGTTATCCACTGCTGATATACTCTGTATTCAAGAGCACAAAAGTGTATTCTTGCCTATCAACCACCTTACAAGCTATGTCAGTTTGAAAAGCAGATACACATTTTTTTTTTTTTACAGTCACCTTTGCCAGTCTTTTGTTATCCTGTGAATTAGGATAACTTTCTTGTACGTACTGTCACAATTCAAGACAATGATCATATTGAAGAATGTCAGATATTACCAAACAGCTAACATCATATCCTACCTAGATCTTGTTGGGTTTCATTATGTAAAACAATGGGTATTACCAACTAAGAACTGTTCAATGTGAATGGATAAATAATTGGCCACTTCAGAATATTTACTTTTTAACTATGGTCAACTCTTCTGAACATCTGCTTTAGCTATTCTGAAGAAACAGCGTGCCAGAAATATTTTATTGTGGGAAAAGTGGCATCGCTTTGTTGGATTGCTATTTGCTTTCTACATAAACACTAAGCGTAATTGTAATGTCAGTAACAGGAACGAGGAAAAAGTCTCTTAATAGATTTGGCGATAATGTGTCTATATTTATGCAATATAAGGAAGTATTTGTAGAGTATAAATGTCATTAGTATATTGAAACAATAATCAAGCAGTGAAAACTTCATGTGCTGTTCAAAACCTGTAAGTGATGTATCCCTGTCATGCAACTTAAACTTAAAAGATGGACAAAGGGCTTGGTTCTACGAGATAGTTATCTCAAGTCAATTCCTAACATCAAAATTAGACACACATATCATATTTTGTGTTTCTTTTTTGCTGTGTTTTCGAGGTTTGGTATCAGACCACAGTGGTACCTAGCAGTAAATATGGTACAATCCACACATGGCCAACAAGACCTTGCATTTTGGTCTAGAGTGGCGCCTTTGAAAATGGATGTTACATTATCTTTAGAAAGTCTCCCAGTTTTGGACAGACCCATTGGTTCAGCCCACTCACTGCCAATGTGTGCATTAAGTAAAGGATGTGGTACCTTTTGATTGTGTGTTTCTTTTTCCTCTTACCTTCATGTTTGGATTATGTTTTTTTTCCAAGTCAAATAACAGTCAGCTGGAAGAGGATGTTTCACACTCAATCTGCACTAGCAGAAAAACCAAGTTCAGGAAATCTATGGAAAACAATTTCTTTTTAACAGTAGCTTCTTGTAATATCTGACACTGTTTTAAATTGTGATCATGAAAACATCTGAAAGTACCACTAAAAATCTATATTGCTTTAAATTGTCTCTGTTCACCCAGCAGAAAATAGGTACTTGGTGAAATAAGCTGCAAGACCAAATTAACCTTCTAGCAGCATGTTAGTCTAAAGGCATGTTGTACTATGCTCATTGTTAATATGTTATTGTTATTATTATTATTGTGGTATTTCAATGCCTTTCTGTTGGGTACAAAAAGTCGAATATTTCTCAGATCAGTTGTGGAAATAGAAATGAAATCGGTGGCTGACTTTGATGATGTGGTGATTGCTGAGAAACAAGACTAGTATAGGCCTAATATCTCTCACCACCCATGGTTACAGTTTGTTGTCACATGTAGCTGTGATGATAAATATAGTTGAATTATCCTACAGCTTACAGCTCATATATCATGTGTATTGACTTCAATTGTGCTGCTCGTTTCAGTTGGGTGCACAATTCTGATAGGACTTTTCATGGCCATCCCAGTCGCGATGATTGTAATGGGTAAGTTATGGTGATGCTTTATGTGATCCTCATGTGCAAACGATTTGGGCATAATATTCATGTGTGAAAAATTTCCAGTTTTTCAAACTAAGACTTATAAATTTTTAACTTACCTTACCATAGGTCTTATGCATATTACCTCAAGCTTCGCTAGTAGAGATCAGACAGACGTTGATTCGCCATTCCCTGAATGGCTACCTCGTATAATCTACGGATGTAGTCACGGAAGTGACGTGATCTCCCTACTCGCGGGAAAGCGAGCCATCCCAAAATTCACTTTTACTTCTAGCGTTCGTCTGATCAGACGTGTTTGTTTCGCTCGGAGTTTTCTATTGTGTTGAATAAAGTTGTCGTTCAACAGGTAGGTATGTCTTGTTTCCCTAGGTGTGTGGTTAGTTAAATTGAATTTAACTTCACTTACCTTGCTACCTCGTGTTGTAAATGTTTCTTTTTTTTTTTTTTTTTCTCACTTCGATGTGGGTTTTCCTGCGTCGTTTGTGAGGTGTCATGGCGGCCTTGGAGGTTCTTTATTCCATCAGGAATACTTCCTCCATCTGTTCTGCTATTTTGTATGGTATTTCCTCCCGATTTTTGCCGTTTTTCATGTGTTTTTTGTCCCACGTGGCATGTTTCACAGGTAGCCATGTTGGTTGCTAGCCGTCGCTGTCGCGAGCTTACAGGCGTACCCACTTTAGGTTGGGGGTGCGCTTTTGCTGCATTTTTTATGTAGGGGTGTTTTTCGTTTCTACCTCTAGCGTTATTGTTTTATTTCACGCTTCGGGTATGTTTTTATCTGTTGCAGTTAACTGTGTATGACTCGGCAGTTTTGTACTGTCTGCAAGGGGCAGAAGTCAGCCAAGGATCCCCACCCCTGGTGTCCGGATTGTGCATCGCAGACCTGTTCCCTTGACAGCCGCTGTCAGCATTGTACTAGTCTTTCAGTGGCGGATTTCAAGACCTTTTTAGCTGTCCGTAGAAAGAGGTTTACTCAGCGGAAGAGGAGAATGTCTTCCCCAGCTTCTTCTTTAGGTTCTTTACAGGACGACCCGGAGCTGCCTACCTTTACAGCACCAACGCCGACGTCTGGTTTGGAGCGCTCATCTACGACGCCGGTTCGATCGTCTCCGGAGCCACTTCGCTCGGACGCCTTTGTTGACTTATCCCGTCCGGACGCCTTAGCGCACCCAGAAGTTCAGAGGCTATTACGATCTCTCCTGACGCCCAGCACTTCTACTAGAGAGCCAGCGCCGACCTCAGCTACTGTGCCAGCGCCCATGTCAGCGCCTGCCTTGATTCCCGAACTAATTTCAACGTCAACGCCTACGCCTATGCCAGCACCGACACCTACGTCAGCGCCTATGCCCACGTCAGCGTCTACAGCCTTGATGGGGACACCTTCACTGGTTCCAATACCAGCACCTATACCTACGCCAGCGCTTGTTCAGACGCCGGCTCCTGTGCCTCCGCCAGCGCCTTACCGGATCCCCAGGATTTCTCACACGCTATCTAGAGAAGAGGTGCTACAACGTCAGCTAGACGAGGAGCGCGCTCGGCGCTTAGAAGCTGAGCGCTCGAGACGCAGATCATGGTCCAGATCTCCGAGGAATCGGCGCTCCCGTTCTCCTCACCGTAGTCGGCGCTGGCGCTCGCGCTCATGCTCACGCTCTCCTAGACGACGGCGCTTCCGTTCGCGATCCAGATCTCCTCGGCGCTCTTCCAGAACCCGGCGTTCACGTTCACCAGAGGCCTCGCGAGTTTCACTGAAGGATTCTTCTACTCGGACGCCTTCTACCTCTTCCACCCAGCGGCGGGAATCGACTTCAGTCTCTTGGGAAGATTTGGAGGAGCAACACTTCTGCCCTGACTATGAAGAAGAGGCAGGTGTAGGCGAGGATGATGGCACCTATCTACCACTATCGGCAGTGTTTGAGTGGATTGCTGACAGGCTACCTGACTGTCCTTCTCCGTCAGTCGATCCTAATAATCCGGCGTCCATCCGTTTGTCCCCGGAACTACTAATTCCACCTCATCCTATGGTGGCGGATGCAGTGTCTCTCCTGGACGAGGATTTTGCCAAGCTGTCTCTGAATCCTACGATCAAGGCGTCTAAGTCAAGGAAGTCTGATTACAAGATCCACAGCCTAGACTTCACAGATAATGGTGCAGCCCAGGACGACTCACTCAAGCGCTTGTCAAGTTCTTCACTCTCAGCTTATAAAGTGCAGGACTCCAAATTAGCAGCTATTGACACGGAACTCAAGCGTATGCTTAAACCCATTTCGGCGTTAGCCTCAGCTACTTCAGCGGCTGCAGCAGACCTATCAGAAGACAACGCCTCCAGGGTGGATCATCTCACGACGATCTTCCAGTGGCAGGGCAAAGTTCTTCATGACTTACTCGGTCACTTACGTGCAGCGTTGGCTATGACAACTTCGGTTCGCCGCTCCGGCTTCCTGGATACATGTAATTGGCAGGAGGAATTTAAGCGCCAATTACTTCGGGCTCCCTTCACTTCCAAGTTTCTGTTCGCCGACAAGATTCCAGATATTTACAAGTCGCACGCGGAATTAACGAACACTGAAGTCGCGCTGTCTACCTTTGAGGCGCTTGGTTCTGCCTTTCGTGGCAGAGCCAGAGGAAGTGGAAAGAAGCGCTATATTCCCAGGAGGGAATCCATCCGCTCCTCCTTTGGGAGGGGACGGGGCCGCACCAAGGATAATGACACTCAGCGGAAGCCCCAGGAGCGCAGCCGGGACACCCCCTCGACGCCAGGGCGAGGCAGAGGCAAGCGCCCCTACTCTGGTCGCTGAAGCCGTGGATGTCTCCGACTGGGACCTCCCACCCCCAGTCGTACCTGTCCATCCGACTCCAGTAGGTGGGAGACTAGGGATCTTCTGGCCCAACTGGTCATTCCTAGAGGATCCGTTTGTAAGCAAGATTCTGAAGTCCGGCTACAAACTACCATTGGTCGAGACTCCACCGCTGACATCTACTCCCCAGTCGCGGATATATCCTCAACACCAACTAGCTCTCCTAGAGTCCAATATCGACATTCTGTTATCCAAGAGAGCCATAGAGACAGTGCTGGAACCCCACCGCTCCCCGGGGTTCTACTCACCCATCTTCCTGGTGCCAAAGAAAGATTCCGACAAGATGCGCATGATTCACAACATGGCGGTCTTCAACAGACAGTATCTGGCCGACCCTCCTCATTTCCGAATGACGTCCCTAGAGCAGATTC
The DNA here is from genome assembly GCF_037392515.1 of Haliotis asinina. Lineage (NCBI taxonomy): Eukaryota > Metazoa > Mollusca > Gastropoda > Lepetellida > Haliotidae > Haliotis > Haliotis asinina. Next base: position 77,741,568 of record NC_090281.1, read on the forward strand.
GAGCCAAATTGTCTCCCGGGGCTTGGCTAGCCAGTCTGGACCTACAGGACGCTTACCTACATGTTCCCATACATCCGCGTCACAGGAAGTACCTGAGGTTCGTCTTCAACGGAATACATTACCAGTGGAGGGTGCTTCCGTTTGGCATTTCTACGGCCCCGTGGCTTTTCACACGCATCACGCTTCCGGTTACCAGGTTTCTTCATCTAAGGGGAGTGGACTTCGATCCATACATAGACGACTGCCTTCTCAACCACGGCAGTCCTCTACTGCTACGCAAACAGTTGGACTTCTCCACCCGCCTGCTGCATCAACTGGGTTGGATGGTCAACACCAACAAGTCACATCTGGAACCAACTCAAGAACTGACCTTCATCGGGGGATTATTTTTAACAAAAGACAATCTTGTCAGGGTCCCTCCAGATCGATGGCTAAAGATTCTGGCGTTTGCGGATCGAGGTCTCTCTCAACCCATGACCCTCAGAGAGTGGCAGTCTCTGTTGGGTCTTTTGACATCGGCGCAGGATCTTACTCTCAGAGGGCGCCTTATGCTACGGCCCTTACAGAGGTTTCTGTCACCATTCATCCAGATGAACGACCTCAAGTCACGGGTTCTTCTACCTCCACATCTACATCAGTATCTCCGGTGGTGGATGGTAGAATCGAATGTCTGCGTCGGCGTCTGTTTGGAAGACTCCAGTCACGACCACGAGTTGTTCGTGGATGCGTCTCTACTAGGGTGGGGCGCCCATCTGGCGGGCCGAACGACCTCAGGGCTGTGGTCCGACGCCGAAAGGTTGTGGCACATCAACAACCTGGAATTGCAAGCCGTCATTCTAGCAGTTCGCCGCTGGCTACCGATTTTGTCCAACACCAAGCTCCTGGTGGCGTCGGACAACTCCACAGTCGTCTGGGTTATCCGGAATCAGGGCACGACCAGGTCCAAGCAACTTCTAGACCAGATGTTCGTGTTAGCAGATCTGCTAGACAGCAACAGGATCACAATCAGGGTTCGACACATACCCGGCTGCAAGAACATTCTGGCAGACGCGTTGTCGCGCCCAGGCAGACCTTCACCGACGGAATGGATGCTTCATCCAGACGTGTTTCGTCAGATTTGCCTTCGCCACGGGAAACCCCTGGTGGACCTCTTCGCCACCAGCTTCAACCATCAGCTACCAACTTACGTGTCTCCCGTACCGGATCCACAGGCTTGGGCAGTCGACGCTCTATCTCTGTCGTGGGAGGGTCTAGACGCGTACGCTTTTCCACCACCCGTTCTTCTCCCAGAAGTGATTGGCAAGATCAAGCAGACAAAAAAACCTGAGACTGCTTTTGGTCGCGCCCTGGTGGCCAGCCAGACCGTGGTTCCCCGATCTGCGACGCCTCGTCAGCGGAGATCCGGTTCAGCTTCCAGATTGGCCACACCTCCTTCGTCATCCGCACAGCCAACAACTCCATCCAGATCCGCTGAGATTCCATCTGCACGGCTGGACCATTTACAGAAGGCATTAAGGGCGAAAGGCTATTCCTTGCATGTGGCGAATGCCATAACCCGAGCTCATCGGACATCCACCAGATCCCTCTATGATGACAAGTGGCGCTCATTTGAAAGCTTTTGTGCTCAGAGATCACAGGATCCCATGACAGCTTCCCCACAGTTCGTGGCGAATTTTTTGATGTTTCTACGTAATTCCAAGCATCTCAAAGGGAGTACGTTGGGTACCTACTTGTCAGCGTTGAACTCCGTCTTGGCGGTCAAGACGGATCGTCAGATTTCTAAAGTTCCAGAACTGGTTGCCCTGCTGAAGGCGTTCAAGTTGGAGGACCAGAAGGTCAAGTTCCGCCCTCCAGCTTGGGATCTGAATGTTGTTTTGCAACACTTGAGAGGCTCCCCATATGAGCCCCTAGAGGATGCTTCCTTCGAGCTGTTGTCCAGGAAGACGGTCTTCTTACTTGCCCTAGCTACGGCAGCTAGAGTTAGTGAGATTCATGCCCTGGATGTCACACAAGTGCGTTTTGAACAAGCTAGGCATGGTCGAGTCCACTTGGGATTGCTGTGGGACTTCATTGCCAAGAATCAGCTTCCCGGGCAACCAGATAGACGGTTCTCCATCCCGCCTTTATCGACCATCCTCGGACGACATGATACGGAGGAGGAGTTCCTGTGTCCAGTCAGGGCCCTTAGATATTACATCCAGAGGTCTGCCTTGAAGAGACATTCCCGAAAGAGACTGTTTATCCCTTTTTCTTCATCGTGCAAGGGGGAAGTTAATAGAAACACTATTGCTCTGTGGCTTCGTGCGACTATCCTGGCGGCGTACGATGCCAAGAAACTCCCCCATCCGACGGCGAACAACCCCCATGAAATTAGAGCCCTGGCGTCCACTATGGCCCTCCACAGGAACTGTACGGTGCCACAGATTATGGAGGGTTGTTTTTGGAAGTCGTCCACCGTTTTTGCCTCACACTACCTGAGGGACTTGGCTGTCGAGGACATGGAGGGGCTTCAGTCTTTTGGCCCGTTGGTGGTTGCACAGCAACTCACCCAGCCTTCCGCCCATTAGGTAATTGTGTTGTTCTTACCTTTGGTCTTAAGATTAACCTCACCCTCTGGGTGCGTCGGTTTCTCTTTGGAGTTCCCTTGGGTTATCCTTTGTCCTGTTTCCAGGTTTGCCCTGTGACGTTGGCATTGGTCTCCCGGGTCTCCTGTGCATGTGCTTGGTCTGCTGAAGATGTGAAGGTCCTCCGGAGTCCACACCACCGTCCTCTCTGTCGAAGCCATATGCATAAGACCTATGGTAAGGTAAGTTAAAAATTTATTAAAATCTAAATATTTTAGATATTTAAATACTTACCTTACCATAGGGCGGTGACTCCCTCCCAACGCTGGATGCTCCTCCCCACTTTGGACTCATCGGACCTTTCTTTCCTGCTGCCAGTAAAAGTGAATTTTGGGATGGCTCGCTTTCCCGCGAGTAGGGAGATCACGTCACTTCCGTGACTACATCCGTAGATTATACGAGGTAGCCATTCAGGGAATGGCGAATCAACGTCTGTCTGATCTCTACTAGCGAAGCTTGAGGTAATATGCATAAGACCTATGGTAAGGTAAGTATTTAAATATCTAAAATATTTAGATTTTAATAATTTTGCTGAATGTGTAGTTCAATATTAGACTTTAGAGAAATATGATTAGGTTAACTCACAACATGGAATCACCATGACACTGTCAATTATGAACTAATGTAGAAAACTGTTGCCTATGCTTAAAACCCATGATTATTCACTCAAGAAATGTGATGTACTTGTTCATTTTATTTAGTCGGTAAGTTAATTTCAAAGCTTGTTTGTGTCTGTGGGATTGAACGAGCTCAAGGTAATCATGTGATCATAGCCATGGACAGCTGTGGATAGGAGTATGTCATTTTTTTACAGTGTTACATGTAGATGGTAAATGCTGGTTGCAAAATGTTTTACCATAGGTCCGTTATCTACCTTGCACTGTCAGCTGTTTGCTCAGCCTTGTACATCAACTTTTTAGGACACATGTACTGAATGAAGAAGAACGTACACTTCCTTGAAACACTGGAGACTGAGTATCTGATTTGATGATGTTTTCAATATTTTTGGTGTTGGTATTTGTTTGAAAATAAACAGATGGCATGAAATCTCAAAGTTCATGTTTAATGTTAATGTGTATCTAAATTTCTGTATTTTCCAGGATCGATCCACCTGGATAACTGCCCTGCCGAGCGCTACATTCCAATATATCTGATTGTTGCTGGAAGTGTGTGGTCACTACAAAGTATAATTAGTTTAGGAAAGCGATGTTGCAGCCAAAAATCAGAGGAGACGGAAGGAGAAGAGGAAAAGAAGAAAACAAACCCTTTTGAGGCAATCCTCAACACTTTCATGTTTTCCTGGTTCATTGCCGGTAAGATACCTACATCTAGGTGAAGTCTGTGAAGAATTAGGTTAGAACTGGTATTTAGCAAACCTTCATTGTCATATAAGGCATTTTCCTGGATCGGGTGGTTCATTTCGCCAACATTGTTGATGTATGTCATTGTATTCTAACTGTGTCATTCAGTGCCCATGTTTTAAGTTATTGGATTGTCTGGTCCAGGCTTGAATATATACAAACTTCCATTGCATAGCTGGACTATTGCTGAGAGAAGCATTATGTTCCATATAAAGGTGTATATGCTGCTGAAAGTAGCTTTTCGCTTTGTCTGGATCACAAAAAGTGAAAGTGTTTCTGTGTTCAGATTTCTTGACAACAAATAATGAAGTTGAAATGCATTTCATGAGTTTTTGCAGGTTTCAGTCAAACCATGATTATGCTATTCAGGAATATTTCAATTAATTGAATGAATCATCTATGCTCCAATTGTTTTTTTTTCAATCAGGTGACCTATTTTTGGAATAATGCATCATTTTCATTTTTTTCTGTATTTCATGCTCTTTTTGTTTGCCAAACAGTTATGTCGCTGATGAATTAGAAATATAAAAAAGTTAATACCATCAACCTTATTTTTGCAGGCAATGTGTGGGTGTACAGAACCTACGGCCACTTTGACTCTGACCCTGCATCAGGGAACTACTGTGACCACACACTGTACTGGTTTGCATTCTGGTTGATCACGGCCACCTACATCATGTTTGGAAGCTTGTGCTGCTGCATGACTCTCAGTGGCTGCATTGCAATGTGTGTGGAGAGCAAGTAGGCACACCCTCTTCAAGTCAGTGTTGCTGTTTATACAAGGAATTAGTGCCTGTGTGAGAGACCAAGGCTGGTAGTCATCAGTCGACTGTTGACTGATATTTAGTTGACTGCTAAAAATTGATTTTTTTAAAAATGGATGAATTTCAGACCAGTTTGAAATTTTTGAATGGTACCACTTACTTCAAATGTCATTTTGTACATTAACATTATCAGTGGTGAATTGTGATGCTGAGCAGTGCAGATAGGACTGTAAATTAGGCATATCACTTCAATAACTCATGATTGCATTCGCAGATCATGTTTGTAATATATGCAGTATAATATATGCAGTATATTTAACACAAGATAAATAATTCAGCTGATGGAGAAACATTGTTCAGTATTGAGCATGACAGTCAAATGGACAATAGATGTTTGAGAACTCTGGCATTAGATCTTGCCATAAATGCCTTTTTATTGGATTGTTTTGAAGGTGTATCAAGAGTTCCTTAAACAACTTTAATTATCATTTCTCTTAGATATTAGCCCAAGTCTATTTTACCATAATATCCGACGTTGAGAAAAGGAAATATGTATACAGTGCATTCAAATCTTGCACAAGAAGATTGTCTAATTTCAAAATATTCTTGTCCTGTTCCAGTTCATTTGATTAATTATTTTTGGCAAGACTGGTGAGCCAGTTATAGTAGCAGTATGTTTATCTGAGCAATTAAACCAGCTCAAAAATTCACATATAAACTATGATATTTACAATGTCAGTTTATATATGCATCTTATGTGCTGTAGTTATCTCCCTTTAGTAATTTATATTTCTTGTCGAAATGTTTTTGATATGAAGTGTGATATTCTACTTCATAGAGAAAGCTGTACATGTGCTGTTTATGTATATATACACATTACAGCTTAAGTGATGAATGTTGTTAAAGTTCTATATGAATCCTTATTTACAGTGTGTCTTTTGTGGATATATGTGATGATATTTAAAGTGATATGCTTACAAAGGGAATGACAAAGCTCATGAAAAGTGTTGGAACATACTTTCAACAGAAGAGATTGCCAAGCACAGATTATAAGCTATATCAATGTCTTTTAACACTTATCTGATAGAACACTGGTAAATTATTCGAAATTTTCAAGTTAACTTAAAACACTAGGGACAGTCATCATGAGAGCAGGTAATAATTACAAGATTCTGAACAAAAACAGTCAAGGATAGGTATTTGCAGTACAAACTGTATCACGGTAGAATGCGATACACATCACTGTATATTTTATAATTCCACATGTAAAATTCAGAAGCAATCAAAAACATTCCTGCAGTTCATAATGAGTATAAACAAAGAACTGGTGATAACAAATGACCATGTCACTATCTTTGAGAGCAGTATGTGTTTTTATGGAAGTGTGGAATGTACGTGCACGTACAGGAGGGAACTCTGAATTCACTTTTACATCGCCTTGGAGTTGCATTTTGGGAGTATGGAAACAGATTGTGTGACATTAATCACATGATAAAAATTTGAAAATGATTGCAAAGACATTTGTGATCCTTATTATGTTTTTTTTTAAGTTTTTTTAATTCAGAGTAGTTGATCTGAAGTAGAACTGTTCATCAGTGACAGAATTGTTCTTGGATAGCTGTACTTTATCAGTGTGAAAGTTCTTTGGAAAAACAGTCTCTGTCAGTGATCTTTGTTTAAATACTAAAGAAGTTGTGGTATTACCTATTTGTAATGTTTTTGTTGTTATGCTTTTCGTGATGATACATTCCATTTATTTGAAATGTTAACAGATCAGTTTGAGCTTGTGGGAACTTTATTCACTTTATTTAATCTGTAAACTTGTTTCTTAATGAAGTTCTTATGCTCAAGACTTCTTAAAAATATATGCCAAATAATGCTCAATTTTGCTTTCACATCACTGACTCTCTGTGCCTGACATACAACTCTGTGTTGGTATTCAGTTCACTGAGGGTCCAGTACTGCACATGCTGCTTTATGCAAACCTGACTCATTAACTTTTATGTTTATGTCTGTCTGTCATGCTCAAGAAAAGATACTATGTATAACTGATGTAATCAAACCACAAAAAGGAATCTCTTCACATTAATACATATGCTGCATCAGTACCTTTGGAGCTGTTGATAATTTTTGTTTCTTGTGAAATATAGATTTAGTAGCTGTTGTAAGTCAGATGCTGCTTTCGTCGTTGAAAAAAATAAAAAAAACTTTTCTGAGGTAAGTTTACTTGCAGTTGTTCAAAACAATCATTATTAGGATAAGTATATGTGAATTCATCAATATGGATTATGCTCGTTTGAAGGTTGTTTGTTTTATTTTATGGGTGTTAACACATATTCACTTGCCAGTATTGTCAGTAGATCTTGATCTTTTACACTGTGATATACACTTACCTTTTGACAATATTAATATATTGATTTATATTCTTTAGTTAGATCTGCAAACATGAAGTGATGTTACTGTAAATACAGCCAGTGTATCCTATGGTATTTTCTACAAGTAAAGAAGATGCAAACATCAAGCTGTTGTACAAACTTCTGATAATCCTATTTGTGACTGAACTCTATCATGCACATATGGAAAAATATAACCATAAATATTTCTAGAAAAGTTATTAGTTAATCAAATAGGCCTCTTTTCCCCAACAGTCCAGTCAATATGTATTTCATTTCAAATGATGTTATGTTGTGAGATTTTTTGTTTCCTGTAAAGGCAAGTTGAAAGCATAATATTTGTGTGGTTCGTTTGACCTTTCAGAGCCTAGTTCAGGATTCTTTCACCTGATAATATGTATTATATAAGTCACTACTAGCTAGCAACCAGTTATCACCAACACGTGGCTGTAGCTCTTGCACAGACAGTTTGATTTGTACATCTGTAGTATTGTACACATAGGCACATCACAAAAGCAATAGGCTACTAGAGTTAACGTCAAGTTGTCTGAGCAACTGCTACAGCCACATGTTGGTGATAACTGGTCGCTAGCCAGAATACACTTTGAATACAATGCATTTTGTCAGAATGGTTTTATACTGTAATTTGTGACATCTACTCATGTTGTTTTATTGTTGCATGCTTTCAGGACTATATCAATTTTGTAATTGTGTTGACATTGTGTGGAACATGCATGCTTTAAAATCTAAAGCTAAAAATAATCTTGAATCTAAAGTGCATCCATTCATTACCCTATGGAGCTAAAGGAATTTTATCAGTGTTTACTTAATGCAGTGTTAGAACAGGGAGTGAAACATATTGAAGTAAGCATAAGTATGAAAGTTATGAAAAGGAATACTTAGTGATAAGCTGAAATATGTTAATCATCTCATGAACAACTCCAGAACATTTGAATTAGTTATTTTATGGTGATATTACATTGTAAAAATAAAACTTCAAAATTGAAGTTTATATCAAGGATCAGTGACAGTTTGTGTATTTTTATGTAAATTAAAGCAAGGTTTTGCATTCCACCCTTGTCATGAAACATATGTTATAGAAGTGAGTCTTCCAAGTGATAGTGATATTGGCATGTTTATAACACAAGTGTTGTGAAGGCTGAATATTTTTTAATGGTGAGTCCTCCTAATGTAGACCCTGTGAAACTATTTTTCATGGATAACATGAAATCAGTAGTGTTGTACCACGTTAAAAGGCCTATGATACAGTATGTTGATTTACAACCATTTTATCTTGATACATACCATCCATTCATTCAAAGTTAGTTTGGTGAAAAACATGGCAACAATGACTGATTCTTTGTTATTATCAGTAAGTCATTCAACTGCCAATCAATGACAGGTTTTGGCAATGTCCTCTTTGTAGATTTGTAATACTAATATCAATGTTCATGTTTAATGTTTGTGAATCACATACGGAAAGAATTAATATCAAATATATAACATCAGTTCAAAAGCATTGCCATCTTAAATTTCACATATCTTTACAGCTAATAGATTCTACAAAATGGACATAGTGACTCTTTTCCAAATAATTAGTTTTTATTTGAAGGTATGTAGCTATGTGTTTTATGCTGTAATATTATCAAAAACATGATCAAGGTCAGGGAACTATTTTCTCAAGTAGTATGGGTGTAAATACATGAATAAGTAAGTATTACTGATCCAGGAGTAAATGCCAGTGGTGGCATGTTTACAGTGCACAGGTCACAAATGAGGTCAACTCTGGGTTTGTTGCTCTGAGTAGATAGAAGAGGATCTGTGTTCAGCAGAGCAACTCCTGAAAATTTCGGCCCTGCCCCTAAATGAACATGTGCAGCATACAGTATGTCTCCTTGGCAAGTGAAAAATATGCCTTTATTCACCTAGCATATTGCTGAGTGCAGCATAGAACTAAACTTACTTTCTTACCCAGCAGTAACACGGGTACCTAGTACCCATGAGCATTGCCCTTTAGGACTAATAAGACAGCTTGGTGGACATGAAAAGCAAGTTTTACACTGATTGACTTGTTTCATTATGTTGAGGCTTTCAGACTGTACAAATAGTATGCATTCTAGGACAAAATAAATATGCACATCAGTACGGTAAATACTGAAACAGTATTATTTATGTTATTGTTTTACACCAGTACCACGCAGGAACATATATTCTTGGACTTGAATTGGCAATTGATGCTTCTATGAGCGAATAAATTCAGTACAAAAGCTATGTAAAGCTAAGCAGGTATGTAATATACTTCCTCTAGCTGGAAACAATATCTTGAAATATGAAATATATTATTACAATGGCTGCAAACGTTTTAAAGCTTTAATGATGAGTTGGTTGTTCATCCTGTGCATAGAGAAATTCTGTATAATCCTCTGTGTTATGGTGACAATGTTGTTAAATGTCAATTGTTTATACGATATGTATTGTTTCTTCTACTGATATGTATATTCTCGGCAATAGTTTGAATAAAATAATTGTTTACACTTAAGGGTGATTTAGATTTATCAAGAGAAGTGGACTGAAGAAATATTTATCATGTTTACGTAATTGGAATACCAATGTATCCTTTGATATATATGGCTGGTGATCCAGTTGAAAGCAGTTATTCATGAAAATGAACTGCAAAGAGCAGACAAGCCGACATTGTATGGGAATGGGAGAAGTCCTAAAGGAAACGAGATGGTCAACGTCAAGCATACATGTTTATGTCTGGTGATTTTTGTACCCTCAAAAGTCTTATAGTCCCGGAAACCAGTCTACGGAAAGAACAAACATGTTGCTAAATTCGTTAGGTATAAGCTCAGTGTACACCCAGACACTAGTGCCTCTGCGTGTATTTTGGCTCCAAATGCATTTGAAAGTTGATTGTGTGGACCCACGACCGGATTCCTCGTGCAGATCATTTGGAGTAAGGTCAGAAGAAGCAACAGCGACAAAAAGAAGAGCAAGTAACCATAAGGCGTCTAGTGCCAATACCAACACAAACTGAACGGGAGCCTATAAGTACACGCACCTATCCGATGCTGTTATTCTGAGGCACAGTGGCTGTTGAACACCATGTTTGTATTCATCATTTTTTGTTTCATCAAACCAGCACTAAAACAGTGAATGAGATTAGTTTTTAATAATGATAGTTATAGGGATATTTAAATTATCGAGTCTGGACTAGACCATCCAGTGATCAACAGCATGAACATTGATCTACCTAACTGGGATACGATGACATACTTCAACCAAACCAGCGATCCTTTCCACACGATCCCGTTAGTCGCCTCTTACAAGCATGGGTTACTGAAGATCAATTCTAACCGGATCTTCACAAGTCTAACAATATAATGTGAATTTGTCAAAGCTTTGTTAAGGAGATCCCATGTCGTCTACAGGAGGAGCTTATTTCCACTTCATAACTTGATTTTAGAGTCCCAAGATGATAAATTATCCCCTGCTGTTGCAAAACGTATAGCTGGAGAGGAGTACAGGTTAGACACTGATCCTGATCAATATTTGATGATGCCTTTATGTGGTGAGTGTGGTCTTAACTTTGAAAATAATCAAAATGTCCAGTGTTATGTCAGAGCATGGTGTCTGCAGGTGAACCTTTAGGATACGCGTCAAACTTACCACATCAGAAACTAACAACGTTCGTCTAAGTCTGGTATGTCGGATGTTTTTTGCCGCTGCACCTCCCACAACTGACACCGAGAAGAAACGAGAGGGGAGTGTAAGTACACTGAACCACGAACACAGAGATAAATTGCTGAAGAAGAAAGGCCATGAAGGTCAAGGTCAAAGGGAGATATGGATTGATCGAAAACCGAGGATATGCTAGAAGGAATGCCTCTTGGATCGACTACTTACATCTGTGGGTTGCACAAGCGCCTTTGGTTATGAGAATCTATTCGAACCTACTTTTGAATTAATGTGATCCTGGCATCCAGACGCCGGCCAAGATATTGTCAAAGTGAGCGACGGAGATTGATTTTACGCCGCCCTTAATAATATTCCCGCAATATCACGACGGAGGACACCAGAAATGAACTTCACAGATTGTACGAATGTGTGCAGTCGAACTCGGTTCTTCGGCGTAACGAGCGATCGGTTTGACCACTAACCTACGCCACCGCCCCACAAAATCAAAGACATTCTGTCACATATCTGAGACGGAAGTACCATAAACGTGTATTTATGATACCAATAATGAGATCTCTATAGTTAATTAGTATGAAGATTAACTGTAATATATGACCAAATGGGAATACAGTGAAAAGTATATCAAGGTCTAACAAAATCGACAGCTAAAGAAATATGGCGAGCTGAGTGAGTGAGAAATGGTCGAACACTCGTAAGTCGGAGAATATTGAATATAGAGGAGGCCAACCCTTACCAGAGAAGAAGCAGCTCTATATGTTCGCCCCATGCGATTGCAAAACGTAGGACAAGCACCAAAAGCCCTCAAAACCAGAATCAAAGGACACCTGACCTCAGTATCCAAACTTGACTCAAAATCAGTCCTATGAGATCACATCAAAGACAATCCCGACCAAAGTATCCATCGGGACAGAACCCAAACCCTGACAACCGCCCTGAAAGACCTCAAGCTCAGGAAACTCCACATCAAAAGACTCCAGCCATTAGTCAACAGTGACCAAGGTTATTACATATCTCCAGCATACTATCTACTCACCAAAGATCCTCATTACTGACAATTCCCCGCTTATTCCCACAGGCTTCACTACCCATTTTACTGTTTTGCAGGCTTTGTTTGTTACGCTCCTATCAAAAGCCATGTGTTGTAAGTGTGTCTGGCTTCCTACCGATCAAACTGTACAGGCATATCCTATAACTTGTATCAGGGAGCCTATATGTACTATATGTTAAGATTTCATAACATTTGTCACAGATGTGACTGATGCCTTGTCCTTAAAGGAAACATATCTTAGTAGTCTGTCAGTCATCCGTTTCTCTGTATGCACTGCTGAATTCGATGCGGCATGGAATCTATTAAATTGTCTAGGTAAGTTTGGGGTAGGTCCATCCATGTCTGGTCAATAACATGACGCCATTAGCAGATGCTTTAGAGTTCCAACTTCTCTGCTTTGTCCTTTATGATCTGCCACACATTTTCTATTGGATTTAAGTCTGCATGGTGACGCAGCGGGAAAATTTAATAAGGTCACGTGATTGTCTTCCAGCCAGGTCAAGGTGTGAAATGATTTGTGGATCGTTGTATTGTCTTGTTGAAGTTGGAGTGGGATTCCACTTTGACCTATGTGGAAATCTAGTACCACCACTTCCTCGTTATTCTGTAGAAGTGAAATTTACTCTCGTCTTTGAAAATCACATTGGAAAAATCCTGGAAGCCATACTTTCTACACCATTCAAGTCGATTAGCCTTATGGTCATCTGTCATCAAGGGGGCTTTTTGCGGTACCTGTTTAGCATATCTAGAGTGTTTTAATGAGCGTCGAATTGTCCATTCTCATACGTCTGGGCCACCTTGACTTGATGCTTTGACAGCAATCTGTTTGGCAGACCAGTTCGGATGCAGCACAGCGAGGCGCGCGACCTCCTCATTAGGCCCCAGGCTCGAGCGACGTCCCGATCCCGGCTTACGCCCTACGCCAACTCCTGCTTCGATTCTTTTCAAAATTCTGTAAACTGATGCCCTTCTAAGGCCTGAAAACTTCACAAGTTTCTTAACTGATCGCACGCCGGATTCATACAATGCCTCAAGTCTACTTCTTTGAGTCATATTTACCATTTCGTCCATTCAGTCGTCTGCTAACAACAAGGTCACGTGACCAGGCCAAAAGTGCATGTACGGGAGATAAGCGCTTGACAACATTGGAAGACAACTCCAATAGCCTATATGAGTGTCCGGCGATCTAATCGCGTATATTATCAGTTTTCATACATGTAACATGTCTCTCGTATTTTTCTGTTCGATGCTATAGTTGTAGATTATCCCTGCTTGTATATATGTTCCCCTTTCTCATACTGTTCATCACTTGCTTGATAACGGTGTAAGAACTCACACCGAAACTTGCTCTCATAGCAATAAATGAATGATGAAGGAGTAAGCATTAACTCCGAAACGTTGTGTTCTCTCATAAAGAAGTTGATATCCATAAAAATCTTCATTCTTTCGAAAGATAAACACACTCGAGCTAGGGCATATCTGATACAGGCTGACCCCTGATGCAATGTTTCCTTAAATGCTTTCATACACTAGATACCATGTCATCCATAATCACCGTTGACGCATTAGTACGTGGGTTGTTATTGTGACTTACAGGGTAACCCGATGAGTTATTTACATGTCAGGTTATAGAAGTGTTTTATTGCCTAATATTTTGTTAATTTTAGGCGTACCACTATCCACAGGCACACTGTAGCGCAATTGGGCTGCGCAGCATAAAGAAAATGACTAGTCTTCTTTACATGCGAGCGAAACTTCGCTCGCATTTAAAGGGGCACTGACGCAGAGCAATTTCCGTGGACTTGTGTAAACTTTTGTTATTGTTTTTCTCCCGTGAGTACCCGGATGATATCCCCGAATTCGTGACTGGTTCGTGACCTCTGCTGCGCAGTCCGTAAGCGCAAGTGATAGTTTTTTATAGACAGATCAACTGAGGTGAAGTCATTTTTACTTCATTACAAATGTATTAGGAAAACAAATGAAACACTTTGAAGGTTAATCATCTGCCAGTGGTAGAAATGGTAAAAAACTATTAGGACGGAAAAATAACGAAGCCAATGTACGTCTCTATATTTTGTCTCATTACCCTAATTAGTTCATTGTCATATTTGTATGATTCTGAAAATCAATAAAAGAACACACGATTTGCTTATACTCATAGTAAATTTCTAACATAACAGCAACATTTATACAGTGTATAGATTGCCAATGTGGATCCTATTTCACACACATACGCGATCTAGTGTGTCATACAGATTCTGCTGAATGCTACAACAAATAAATTAAAACAAAATGCAAATAATGAATGTAAAACAGACTAATTTTATAGCAACAATGTCAGGCTGCTACCTTGTTCAGGAATGTATCCATCAATATCCACGTAAAAGAAATCGTATTCCATTTATCTGCAGCTGGTAAGTAATCCTGCTCTATGTCGCGTGTCTTACAACTGTCTAGTTTGCGAAAAAGTAACACATCGTTTCACGTCTTTCGTTGGTGAAAACTAGATAAACCTCTCATTGGTCTCCCAAGATAGCACACCTGGCAACTAATTGTATGATGTCCACTATTCTAAGTATTTTAGTTAACCAATAATGAGCAATCAATCAACGCAAGGGTGGTTTATTCTTTGAAGGGATGATGTTGTTTTTGCACTCACACTTTACGACAGGGTGTAGTCATCTACACATACTGCCTTTTGACAAATCCGCTAGAAGATAAAAGTAATTAATCAATCAGTGTGTTATCGGTTAATCCTTTGATCGATGTTTGTTTTTGTAACTCGATCAGTTGATAAACCCTCTTGCATCACTTACATGAACATATTACATAACATACAATACATTTGCCATTACAGACCTTAATTTATAATGTTGAGTATTTACTCCAGACAGGAGAAATGCCAAATGGGAACCTTTGTTGAGTAACCTGAGTGGTGTTACTACTAATTATACCTGTTATAAATTCATTAATTGACCATCTAGAGAATGATGACAAATAACACGTGTTGGTTTACACCATCAAACGCGAGTTACAGCAAGGAAGATCTCTGTGTCGCATGCAGCCTGAAAACACTCATGGACCGAAACTGTTTTGAGGATACCAACGGAATTTCGTTACATAAGGAATACACACAGGCATTTGCTGTGTACTTGGGTAAATAGGTGAAATAAGGGGTTTTGTACGTAAGAAAATTTTCAGATTTCTCTACCAAAGGTAAAGTCATCGTTTTTTGTTTACGAATTCAAATAAATCAACTGTGTGTTTTTATTATCATAAATAATAAACCATTGTAGCTACCATAGCTACCAAAATTTACTTATGACATTTGCTATCACAGCTGAACCAACACTCAAAACTACATAAATATAAAGCTTTGCAATCTTCCGTACTGAAACAAATAGCTTGCTACGTGCCTGTAGACATCATATTTTCATGTAACATGATTAAATATCGAGGTTAAAAACACAGAAATAGGATCAAATTTGATCAGTAACTAGATACCATCCAAGCATCCGAAAAGAAATACACTGCTGAGATATTTGGTTACGATCAGACAAGGAATACCATGGATATTTTTTTTTGAAAATGGCATATGATGGGCATCCGGCCTCCTGACTGTTTAAGTGAAGAAATTCTGCTAAAATGGACAGGAGCCCAGTTCCTTTGTCCGTCACGGTCGAAGGAACGGGCGCTGACCAATTTGCAGTTTGGTTTCGTTATTAGACCGTTGGCGAGAAACATTATTCGCTCCGCGTCAGTGCCCCTTTAAGAAGACTTATCATATTCTTTATGCTGCGTAACCCCATTTGCGTAACAGTTTGCCCGTGCACTATCAAACTCTTGTAACTGAGGTCACTCCTGCCTTTCCACATTCCAAAATGGCGTCAGTTGATGTGGAGAAAGGCTATCACCAGGTAAAATTGTTTGCATGTATCAAGTATCAAAGTAGTTGTGTTCGATGTGTCCATTCGTAACGAGAGTGTGTTAACCAAGCAATACTTTTGGGTGTCATTTACTGGTTGAATTTTCATTTGTATCGGCCATATCGTCTACATTTATCATTGACTAACTCGCCTAATTCATCAATACTAGCCTACTTTATAAATATAGACAGTGGGTTAGATATCAATACTATTGGTGATTAGAGATTGTTTTGTGGCCCTTCGCAATCGTTCACAGGGGCACATTTCGGCTCGTTTTATTTATTTCTTATTCATTTAAAAAAACTCGTGTCTAAACAACACGTGTCTGCTCTTCATTTGTCTAATAACCCATTTAATATTATTAGAACAATACTACTTTGACATTGTTCAACAAACCAGGCCCGCGAGAGCTATGGAAACTAATGCCATATCAGGTGACAATCTGTCTAGAGGGCTTGGTTTCAGCTCACAGGACTGTCTAATCATAGGCGCCTATTGATCTAATGACAAAAAACAACAACAGCAACAACACGAGGACAGGTGCATTGATCGACGACACCGCGATAATGACAGCGATGATAAAGTTACCAGCGCATGCACTAGCGTGCAGGAGACAACAGTCGACATAGCAGAGACAGAAGAAAGAAGCGAGACTGACGTCACAGAGGACGTCAGGAACAGACAAGGCTGGACATCACCTCAGCCCGTGGAGTTGAGTGAGTGTGATTTTACGCCATACTCACCAATATGGCAGCTATGTGACGGAGCTTTATAAACAATCGAGTCTGGACCAAGCAACCCAGTGGTCAACAGCATGAGCATCGACGACGCAGTTGGGACACGATGACATGTGTCAACCAAGCAGGCGAACCTGACAACCCGATCCCGTCACCTTCAACAAAAAGAATGGGTTACTGAAGAGGAGATGAAACCGTACTGGCAGGGAAGAATAGCTACTTGTGGGCTCTGAAAGGACTATTGCCATCGGCACATCAGATACACATGTTACGGATGATCCTCTGGTGATGCATGCCAAGCCTCAAGATGAAATTACATTGATATTTTAAGCGTGCCAGGATATTACATTGATATTTTAAGCGTGCCAGGGTTGTTCGACAGAAAGTCCAATTTGGGGTTGATCTTGCTATTTCTGATGTCCTGCTAGGCGGTATAGCAATGCGTCTAAACCAGGTGAAGTGTTCCACCAAGTCTGCCCAGACTCGGTCATTTGTTAGCAAGCTTGAATGAAGTCGGCTGAACTTAAATGTGAAACTGAGGGCTTCCTTTTTGCTACTCAGGACAAGTGACATCCCATGCGCAATCGCCTAAATATTAACATGAAATGTGGACTACGTTATAAATGTAAACTGTTAGAATTTCAGGGTTTAGATGTAGCATAGATGAGACATCCAGTGAAATTAACCACTAACTACTCCACCGCCCCTTTGTATTACAGTTGTTTTATTCGGGGTAATAATGAACTGTGACTTGTATGCGAATATAGCATGACCCCAACTGATGTCAATGGGGCGTTATAAAAGTATTCTTGTGCTTTTCAAATTTAAAATGATATGCAACAGAGAAGGTTCGGGTGATCCTGGCAACTTCAGGCTGGTAAGGCTCGTCATCAGCTCATGGGCATTGCCTTCTCTCCACGCAGGCAAGAGTGCGAATGGGACTTCTCCCAGGAAACGCTGCCTAGTCGAACCCACGCAGAACTCTCCGGAGAATATGTAGACTCTCCAACATTGCAATCTTCCGCATTACGCAGATTGTCAGAAGGGTTGTGCTCCCGATGGAGAACTCTGGCAAGAGATCAACAGTTACTGGTACCATACCCAACGGCGCCGACAACTAATGGGAGTGTAAATTGGATGGATCTATCACAAAGAAGTTTGAAAGCATCATGACAGCCTCCATGACGTTCTGGGCAGGCCCAGGGCGTACCATGGCTAGACCTCGGAGCCGATGCCAGTAGTAGAAGCAACGAGCCATGCCATCATGTCTTTAAGATATGCTTCTCGTGCCAAGGACGGGCGTCCGTAGACAAGGTGTTGGACATCTCTGTACATTCACAACACACTCGACATTTCATGTCAATATTTTCTTTAAAGGTAACATGCAACTAAAACAACACAGTTATCACTTATTCATGATATATAAAATGCATTGCTGATTAAGAAAAAAATGGCACTAAGGCCAGGTGAGAGATGCGAGCCAGGTAATTAACACTATGGCCAGGTGAGAGATGCGAGCCAGGTAATTAGCAGTAGCCGCTGAAGCGTGAGCCTTTGTTCTAGGGCTCTGGCCTGTATCTACAGTGCGACACAATTTAAGATGTATGTTTGTGTGGGTTTGTTTGTAACATTAATATTCAGTTTAAACATATTTATTTCTGATGTATTGTTCAGAAGCTGGATCGGCAAACAAGCAAGAAGGTCATATTAATGCCTATCCAGACAAAATAACATTTATGCGACTTGCATTCATAATATGATTGCAAAAAGTACATGATATCATTAACAACGCGAAGGATATACTATACATGAATATAAACATCTGCACAGCAAAGCACTTTTAGTTCTGCAAATAGCCAGACGAAAACGGAAGGTTGATTAAATGTTATTGGAGTGGTAATAAAGCTATTTTCTGATTTGAAACCATCATGGGTTTTAATTTTTTTCTTTTTTGCCTTTTAGTGTGTAACGAGTAGATTATTTATTTGTTTGTGTACACAACCAAGACCAGACTGCTGCTGATCTCATACTCCTGACAGACATACTGTTTCAAGCTCAGCGAACCTATTCACAGCGCATAAGTTTTATGCGTTTTAGTGAATCGTTTGAACTCCGATTTTTCATCGCGTTTTTTTTTCAACTGATATAGGTTGAATTGGCATATTTGATGATTTGTTTTGGTGAGTGCATACCGAAATGTATCAGAATCTGCAAAATTATGTTTTACCTTGAATGTGACCTTTGAAAATCACATATTGGTGGGATGTCACTGGTACTGGGTTGCAGAAGAGAAGTCCTCAGTTATACATTTAAATTCAGCCGAATTCATCAAAGCTTCTCAACAGTCTGGACAGACGTGGTGCAACACTTCACCTGGTTTAGTCCCATCGCTTTATCGCCCAGCAGAACATCAGAAATGGCATGATCAACCCAAATTTGACATCCTGTCGAACAACCGTGGCACGCTTAAAATACCAATGTAATTTCATCTTGAGTCTTGACATGCATCGACCCGTGAAGGTCACGGGGTAGAACAGGCCTTCAGCAACCCATACCTGAAATAAACGGCGACTATTCTTGTCGTAAGAGGCAACTAAGGGGGTCGGGTGGTCAGGCTTGCTGACTTGGTTGACACGTCATCGGTTCCGAATTGTTCAGATCGATGCTCATGTTGTTGATCACTGGATGGTCTGGTCCAGACTCGATTATTTACAGACCGCCGCCATATAGCTGGAATATTGATCCCGGCGTAAAACTAAACTCACTCACTCACTTGACATGCATCACCAGAGAATCATCCGATACATGAATAAGGGCAGAAGACATTATATTATTATAAGAACCTCTACTTCAATCAAACCCCGACCCCACGAACTGCTTGGAATATGCATGTATGAACGATTTAGGGAGGAACGAGAGTGGTGGGCTCTGTTTTCAGAAAATGATCCTTCTGGTCGGACATTCAAGTGTCTGGATATCCTATTTTGTAGAGTCAGCTACTCCAAAGGAACAGGAAAGGTCTCGCACAGCAAACGTATTAATTGCTTCGACCTTGTTTCGTGCATTCAATTCCAGATTTTCTTTAAAGCTGGTTTATACTCGACCGTGAGTTTGTCTTGAATCTGGACATTCTGGAGCTTATCTCGAACGTGCATTCCAAGAAAGGTGTAGGCCTATTTCATTACTTTGCTGAAATCACACATATTAACTCATAAATATGGACGTGCAAACCTAGTTCGTATATGATTTGTAATCCCTCAGCGTTTGTTTGGAGCTTGGGAAAAGTCGAACCTTATATCCCAAAGGTTATGACACAAGACTTTTCAATTATCTGTCGATATTGTTGCAACAGTGAGTTTTGCTTAATATGTATTTCAGGGAGGTCCCACTTTGTGCTTGGACGTTACATCCATCAATGAACTTTCTCCCCGCAGCCCGACTATCATTGACATTAAAGGTAATAACCAGGGTCGGCCAAGTCTTCAAGTAGAGATCGATAACCGATTCCTAAATATCGATCATCCATTGATACAGATCGGTGATGTAACTATATGCAGAAATGCCGAAAGACATCATTTCACATGAAAGTCAAGCACTGATACAGGTTTCGTTACTTCAGCTTGTGAAGACAATCTGTGGTCACACCTGTCGTGATATCGGTGGAATAATCCGATTCCTAAAAGCGGCGTAATAACCATATTCATTCACTCACCTTTTCATGTTCTGATCATAGAACCGCCGCCGACCAATGAGATCCTGAATGGAAGACAGAAGGTTACACTCTCATGGAGCCTCATGAAATCTCGTGGAGTTGACTTCCTCAAGGGATTCCTCATCATCCTTGCAGGGTCACGTAAGTCACATGTCCATGAGGTCTGTCCGGTGTTTGAGTCTAGGACTTTGTGTAAAGCTCAATTTGTCTCAGTGACTCTGTTTCCAGTACATTATTTTAAACTTATAAACATTTAGCCTCGACGGGTCAGGTTTATCCACACCAACCAGTGTTTGTTGTACGAGACAACTCAGTGGACTGGAAGTACCACGTCCGGAAACTTGGACGTTTATGCTCCATTGTACAATTTCTTCTGAAGATCCGGGTTGGAATTCGTCTTCAGTAACTTATGCTTGTCGTAAGAGGCGACTAACGGGATCGAGTGGTCAGACTCGCTGACCTTGTTGACTCATATTATTGAATCATAGAGGGTAGATCGATGCAAATGCTGTAGATCACTGGACTGTCTGGTTCAGCCCCTGATTTTTACAGACTGCCGCCATATAGCTGGAATATTGCTGAGTGGCACGTAAACCAAAACTGACTCACTCATGAAGCTGAGCGCAGCTTCAAGGCGTCGCTAGTTATTCACAACTCATCTGAGTTTACATTACATTAACATCTGAGTTTACATGACATTTACATCTGAGTTTACATTACATTAACATCTGAGTTTACATTACATTAACATCTGAGTTTACATGACATTTACATCTGAGTTTACATGACATTTACATCTGAGTTTACATGACATTTACATCTGAGTTTACATTACATTAGCATCTGAGTTTACATGACATTTACATCTGAGTTTACATTACATTAACATCTGAGTTTACATGACATTTACATCTGAGTTTACATTACATTAACATCTGAGTTTACATTACATTAACATCTGAGTTTACATGACATTTACATCTGAGTTTACATGACATTTACATCTGAGTTTACATTACATTAGCATCTGAGTTTACATGACATTTACATCTGAGTTTACATTACATTAACATCTGAGTTTACATGACATTTACATCTGAGTTTACATGACATTTACATCTGAGTTTACATGACATTTACATCTGAGTTTACATTACATTAGCATCTGAGTTTACATGACATTTACATCTGAGTTTACATTACATTAACATCTGAGTTTACATGACATTTACATCTGAGTTTACATTACATTAACATCTGAGTTTACATTACATTAACATCTGAGTTTACATGACATTTACATCTGAGTTTACATTACATTAGCATCTGAGTTTACATGACATTTACATCTGAGTTTACATTACATTAACATCTGAGTTTACATGACATTTACATCTGAGTTTACATGACATTTACATCTGAGTTTACATGACATTTACATCTGAGTTTACATTACATTAACATCTGAGTTTACATGACATTTACATCTGGGTTTACATTACATTTACATCTGGGTTTACATCACATTTACATCTGAGTTTACATGACATTTACATCTGAGTTCACATTACATTTACATCTGAGTTTATCATAATGGAGTATAGTTGCATCATTATACATTCAGCTTACAGTTCATGTTTAATTTGTCCCCTTTCAGTGGTGTTCTTAGGACTTTTGATGGCTGTCCCAGTTGCTATGATAGTAATGGGTAAGTTATGTGTGATCAACATGGACAAACAGGGGGATGGGATGGGTTGGAGATGGTGTGGGAGGTTAGGGGCATAATGTTTATGAGAAAACATTTTCAGTTTTTCATACGGAGGGTTATCTTTAGAGCTGATGACAAAGTTTAATATGATGATTCAGTCAAGAATGACGATACAGATCCGAGCCCAGTACAGGATTCAGTTTATTACAGCTGATGTTGAATAATATGTAGACAGGGGTTTATCATGGATGTGGATTTCGGGTTTGCTCTTGGTAAAGATTTAAGAGGTCAAGGGTATTACGATGTCCTCTCCCAACTTTCTAAAACAATAAACTTATAAGGTGAATGAGTGACTTTGGCTTTACTCCGCTTATAATAATATTCCAGCAATTTCACGAGGCGGACGCCAGAAGTGGGCGTCACACATTGTGCTCATGTTGGAATCTAACCAGGGTCGTCAGCATGACGAGCAAACGCTGTAACCATTTGACTATACCTATTAGATATCCAGATAAGGAAATCAGATATATATGAGAACATGGGTCATTATTACAGATTCCCATGGATGTTATTGAACACAAATTCCTACTGCACAGAACATACATATACATAATACTGTCGCGGGGATGAGGGTTCCCCATCTACATATCTATTGTTTTGTGTCGATAGAAAATAGAGATGTACTCATTTCACGTTACCCAGATATCAGTCATCATCTGCATGTAGTCATGTTTCAAAATTTCGGCATTTTGCAGGATCCATCCATCTATATGACTGTCACGCCGAGGTCCACATTCCCATATTTTTAATCGGTGGTGGTAGTGTGTGGATAATACTATGGATAGTTATTTTAACGAGGGCCTATTGCTGCAAAAAATCAGAGGAAACGAAAGGACAAGAGGAAGGGAAGAAACTAAAACCGCTTGAGAGCTTCGTCTGCACTGTCATGGGTTCCTGGTTTTTGGCAGGTAAGTCAATATCACCCTGATAAACCTCCTGAAGATCCGGGTTAGAAATCGTCTTGTGCAATCTATGCTTGTCTCCACCCTTGGAGAGCCGCCGGGTTAGAACTGGTCTTCAGTAACCCATGCTTATCTCCCTCCGTGAAGATCGGGGTTAGATTTGGTCTTCAGTAGTCCAAGCTTGTCGCCACCTTTGAAGATTCGGGCTAGAAATGATCTTCAGTAACCCATACTTGTCTCCGCCCGTGAAGATCCGGGTTAGAATTCTTTTTCAGTTACCCATGCCTGTCTCCATCCGTGAAGATTCGGGTTAGATTTGAGCAATCCATCCTTGTCTCTATCCGTGAAGATCCGGGTTAAAATTCTTTTTCAGTTACCCATGATTGTCATATGAGGCGACTGACAGAGATCGGGTATCATCTGAGCAGACTTCGCGTCTGTTTATGATATCTATGCTTGTCTCCGCCAGTGAAGAGCCGGAACGGAATTGGTCTTCCGTTACCTGAGCTTGTCTCCAGCCAAGAAGATCCGGGTTAAAATTGGTCTTCAGTTACCCATGCTTGTCATAAGAGGCGACGGACAGGGATTGGGTATCAAATCAACAGACTTAGCATATGTTTATGACGGGTGCCACCAGTAGGGCAGAATTCACTCACCTTTCCGCAAACATTTTGTATCATCATTAAGTTTCCAGCCTTGAGACTTATGAACCCATGTTCTGTCATCGTACAGCATGTTGACAACCACGGGATGGTATGGTCAGACTCTATTTGCTTACAAGACACATCGTATTGCTGTAATACTGCTGAATACTATTTATCCTCATGATATAGTCACATTTGTTCAATCGACACTGTTTTAGCAGACATATCTCATGGGAAAGGATGGGTTAGGAAAGGATTTTGTCGCTTCTATTTGTTTATTTCCAGTTCCATAATAGTATCCATTGCATTGGTTCAACAACCTGACCCTTGAAGGTCCGGATTCGAACTGATCTTCAGTAACCCATTTTTGTCGTAAGAGGCGACTAACGGGATCTGGTGGTCAGGGTCGCTCACTTGGGTGACATGTTTTTGTGTCCCAGTTGCCTACATCTATAAGCTATGACGTTGATCACTGGATTGTCTGGTACAGACGTTTAACAGACCGCCGCCATAAAGCTGGCATGTGGCGTAAAAATAAATAAACCCACGCACTCACTTTCTCGGCAACTTTGTTTTCCTCGATGAGAAATATTAAAAAGTTAACATGACCACTGAAGGAATATTCAATCAATTTCATGAATCATCTACATTCCAGGTTTTGTCGATCAAGTGACTTTTGTTTGGAGAATAATACATCATTTTCATTCTCATTCCTTAACTGCATTTCATGCTTGTATTTGCCAAACAGTTTTGTTGTTGATGGATTAGAAATATTAAAAAAGTTAGCATGAACTTTATTTTTGCAGGCAGTGTGTGGGTGTACGGAACCTACAACCACTTTGATTCTGACCCTGCATCAGGGAACTACTGTGACCACACACTGTACTGGTTTGCATTCTGGTTGATCACGGCCACCTACATCATGCTTGGAAGCTTGACATTCATTTGGTGCATATACTTGTTCGTCGGCAGCATGAAAACCCGCAAATAAAACACTACAAATTCAATTCATTATCTCCCCGTTGGCACAAAACATTTTAGGCAACTTCTCAAATCTTTTGCCCCTTGCAATCTACTCAGTATTTAAGACATCGTTTATAAATAGTTATGTCTTATTTTGTAGTATATGTCGTGTAATGAGTTAAGTTTGGATTTTTCATATTTTCAGCATTTAATTGTTCAATAGTTCATCTTATGATCCATGTGATGACAAAATACAGAATATTGGGGTGGTCCTTAAATGTTTAGTTGAGTATAATCATATCATAGGAAATATTTTATTTTTGACCATGCCATGAATTCTGAATGTAACAAACTTCAATTGTTAAGTGTGGTATGAAAAAAGCAATGAATGATGTTTCAGTAAGAATATTTTTCTGTAATAGTGTTTACCGTTATTAACAGTTTACTGCATTTCATAATTATCCACCCTTAACTGCTGTTATTGTATAGTTGTGATTTCCTCTCTTGCAGAGTCTAATGCAGTACAAATACAGTTATTCTTAAAATTCTTAAAGTCTTAAAATCATTTGTCATGTTTTAGTAAATGAATTCTGTTCAATGCCACTATTGCCGGCAATATGGAAGTAAAATTTACGTACCATTACAATAAGAATAGGACTGGTCTTATCCAGTATCAGGGTACTGTGCTCATGTCAAAAGCCTCCGGATGCGCCTTTCACGATGCAACCCTCCCTAAGGTTAACCTCATCTCCAATTCTTTAACACCGCACTAAGGTTGCCTTAGTGACTTACGATCAACTTAGTGCTTTGTGAAAGGAGGCTCAACTCCATAACGCTCGACCAGTCTGTTTTTGACATTGTTATTGTTATATATAATCATGCAATTATTGTTGTTGCTGTCACAGGATAAATTGAACCAGGTGGAACATTCTTATTTTATCCATAACGTTTCCACATATGTGGCCATCATTTATACAGTAATTGTCTCCCTTTGGTAATTGGGAATTAGCTTTTAACTAATGATATGTTGAAGAATGAGACTAGTCTTGGTTTCATCTTCTTTTTATTCTGTTCAGTTTTAATACAAGGCCTGAAACGTTGCATTCAAGAATAAATACAAGATGAAATCCAGAAAATTGTTTGTTCATCAAATAGCATCTTGTCAAAAATGCCAATCAATAATATATATTATGTTGTTAAAATAAAATTGTTTATAAAATGTGTGTTGCTCCTTTTGATCTCAGCAATAGCTTGAATAAAATATAGTTACAAGTAAGTGTTCACGTTGATTGTTGGCTATGTTGCTAGCTCAGTTTGTGAGCGATAATACATATTATTGATTATACTGTCTTTTGATTTCTAAAATATGCGTTTTAAAATGGAAAGGTTTGGGAAAATAACGTCATTAACACAATTGCTTATTATGCATCCTCTTTGTGAATTTATACAATCAAATTCTTCCAACCAGTATTAAATGCACAACATTTCATTTTTTCTGCTAACCCAGAAAACAAAATAGTAACCCAAATGGTAGAGCTGATTAAATTGCAGTGACTTTTCCTACTGGTTGACAGCCGCTGTTCTGAGTTACGTCCCTTGAACATGCCAAAATGATGTTGGATCAGATTTTTTCAGATTGTCGCTAAAACACAGGGCATACCATTGACAGTTGGATTGCCTACTCAAGTACAAAATGTAAACCCATTTGTGGTGTGGGGTGATATTGCTGGCATTCTGCCGGCATATCGTTGAAGGCGGGTTTAACACATTCACTCACGCTCAACGTTATCCACTCACAAACGTTTAGTCTGACCGATACCGCACGTTTCTACTGGAGAATTAGAATGTACTGAATGGGTGTGAGTGAGTTTAGTGTTACGCCGCTTTTAGCAATGTCACAACGGAGGACACCAGAAATGGGCGTCAGACATTGTACCCATGTGGGGAATAGAATCAGGGGCTTCGGCGTGACAGACGTAAAACCAAACTCACCCACTCACTCCTATGATAAGAACAAAGGACCATCGGCAAACTAGCAAATGCTCAGTTGTGACGTTGGGGTAGCCTTGTGGTTCAAGCGTTGGCTCGCCAAGCCGGAAACCCAGGTTCGACACGCCTCATGGTTACACTTTGTGAAGCCCATTTCAGGAGTCCCCCACAGTAATATTGAATGATTATTGCCAAAAAGCGTCGTAAAAACATATTCACTCTCTCCCTAGATCGGCCTGACATATATACCGTAGGATCGTTTGTTAAAAGTTGTTGCAAGCGACTTGCAAGCAAACACAAATGCCCAAACTAACAATCATATTCAGCGGTGTATTTCCATGAAAGAGACTGTAGTTAACTTGAAAAAAAATGTTCAGCTTCACTGCGCTGAGTCGTTTCATTCATATTAACAATTACCCATGTATAGAGTCGTTCTAAATAGAATGTGCAGAATGAATACATAACCGTGAATACTATGCAGGCCTGCTTGCACATAGATAATACACACAACACTGTAGTTAATTCAAAAACGGTGAGCGGAGGTACACTCCTCTACTGTGGGATAACAGGTTACATCAACACGCCTAAATAGCACACCTCCTTCTAGCCTGTGTTTGCGATTGTCAATCCCTACCGCATTTTACAACGCGCATTCTTGGTTTGCAACTAGGACACGCATATATCAGCCCTATATCGTACTGGGGATGCTATGCACATGTGCCCGTTCATCGTTTGAGAACACGTTTTCCCAGTATTGACAATGGATGAAGACCGTGAACCCGCTGCTGGACCAGCGAAGAAGGAATGGCCAGAGCTCCTTCATAAGGTAAGAGACTCACCTTTACGATGCATTGCTCATATACATTAAACTGTTATAGGTTTTTCGTCAGATATATACACGATATACCTTATAGAACATTGGCGATTAACGAATTATTGGTGTTTTAAGACGCCCGGAGAGGAACAGAAAATATGGATCCGCGATCTGTGCATGATACTGTCACTTATGTATGGCTCACATAACGTCTTTGAAAACTTTTCACTAGGGAACGACTCTTGGGGCCATGACTTTTGACATTTTGTCACAGTGAACGTTTAAATATGATTTTATTTGCTTGTTGCACTACACTCGGCAATATTCTACCTAAATTTATATGGCGGCGGTTTGTAATAATCGATTCTGGGTCAGACAATCCGGCGATCAACATCATGAGCATCGATCAGCGAAGTTACAGCTAAGATACTAAGATACAACAATATGTGCACATTCAATATGAACATTGTAGCAAAGGATCACACCTTTCTCGTATTAACGTCTTTAAATGGTACAGCTGGGACCATATAGCTTATACATAATTTGTTAACTCATACCTCCCCACGATCAGCTAATCAACCGTTACCCCCCCCCCCCCAAAAAAAAAAAAACAAAACAAAAAAAACAACAAAAAACCATGGATACTATATCTCTATATACTTTCACGCAGCCAAAAACAACGCCTGATCTAAGCTGGGAGAAGGAATTACATAGTTACATATAATTATCCCCGAATGATGAAACGATCCGTAATGAAATGGTTAATTTTATTGTTAATAGTTATATATATTTAGGTACCAATCAGTGAGGAATCCAGAATTATGTACATTTTGTATGTGTCTGCATACTCTGTGTGTTTCGTATGTTCTGTATGTTGTATTGATATGAAGACGCTGTAAATCTTTGCTTTTTTGCTTTTTCTTGACTGAATTTCATGTACAATATGTATTTGAGAGAGGATATTGACCGGTTTCTTTTCCAGCTTGCCGTTGATGCTAGAGATGCTATACTACAAGATAACCCTGATCTAAAGGTACATGTATTCCCCTTGTTTTTGTGTGGTCCGCCGATTGCTTGTTTGTTGTTTAATACGGCACTCAGCTCTTGCCCAGCTCTCAGCTCTCTGGAGACAGTCGTGTCTGGACCAGACAATCCAATGAGCAACAGCATGAGAATCGATCTTTGCAACTGGGATACAACAATATATGTAAACCAAGTCAGCGACCCTGGTCACCGGACGTTCTTGGGGTAACCTATAGTGATTAAAGTGCCACCTAATGCCACCTGAATTGGTAGTCTGTCATGTCGCAGCGCAGTAGCCATAAAGCCTTAGTTTATGGGGGGAAATGGCCTCTGCCTCGTCAATCAGGGCTAGCAGGTCTATGGCGATCGCACTTCCCGTATTTTAAGATGGACTTTCAACCACTTCTGTCAACGTAACGGGGTCCTACTGGACGTCATGATTCATGGAGTTCAGCATCATGTGACCATCAAAATCGTTTTTGTGTCAACATGTCCTTCAAATATACTATCTATAAATTCCACGTATACCGTTATTATAAAGAATGGTTTGATGGGAGCCTGCATAATATTATAACTTCTTGTGTCGCTAGGTATTTGTACTGCCTGCGGGCTCATCTGTGACGGAGGCCATCTGTCAGAACAGAGTCAGAATCTACGTACAGGAAGATGGAACCGTCGCTACCATTCCCAGGATTGGTTAAACAAATGGGTTTATCTAGACCTGATCTCAAGCCAATATCCGTATCGTGTCAGCAGCAATAGTTTACTGTCTTTACAGTCTCCAGAAACGGAAGTGAATGAATCCCAGTTTATGGGAATATATCATATAACAACTACTTCTATGGCTTAAAATAACTCGAATATACAGGTAGAGTTTGATATACTCAGGTCATTGCATTGAATGTAGCCTTGCAATGATAACAACAAAAAGGTTGACTTGAGCAACATTTATTAACTATTCTTTATCATTCTACTTTGAACAATATTATCCTCTTTTACCCCAGATAAATGAACAGTCTGCCAAGATCACTTACTTACTCTAGTGTATGGAATATCCCTGCCTAAGCTCAAACAGCTATATTTACTTACGCTCCTATATGAAGGAGGATGTGTGGGGGCAGATCTTGCTTAACGTAAGACATAGCTCAACACAGATTTTAGTTACGATGTTGCGAGGTAGACATCGTTGCTCCCGAGAAGAAGACGATGCGTACATGAAAGACACTAATACATTGTGAGCATGTGATCCATGAATAAAATGCCATTTGCACAATCTGATAGAGTTACTGTTGTAAGCGCCACCAGTCGGCAGCGACTAAACGCATAGCTTGACAGTAGCAGTATACAGGACAAACACTACATGAACACAGCGGGCATTTATGCAGGTACATGTTCTGCATGAACAGGCCCAAAATATGGCGTTTGTGGGTTGACAGTGTTTTCTCGTAGCTAATGTTCAAGACCTGCGAGGGGCGGTGTGGTAGTTTAGTGGTTAAAGCGTTTGTTCTTGACGCCGAAGACCAGGGTTCGATTCCCCACATGGGCACAATTTGTGAAGCCCCTAAGCCCCTGGTGTCCCCTACCGTGACATTGCTGGAATATTGTTAAAAACAGCGTAACACTAAACTGACTCACTCGCTTAAGACCTGCCATGGCTAAAAGCAACAGAACGTAACAAGTGCCCGAGTGAATATGAGTTTACGCCGCTTTTATCAATACTCCGGCAATATCATAGAGCGGACGCTTTAACCACCAGTCACAAACCACCTCACAACGAAACAACGCCGACAGACAATTGAAGAGAAAGACATGTATATGTCAGATTTTCACTGTATCCAGACACTTACTCATTACTACTGAGAACATGGACATGGTACATTACGTGACCGACTCGGACCAAGCTGACCATTGCTATGATGCAAGATGGTTATGTCATTGCCCTGCAGAGTTGAACAACAGGAAGCCTTTGCAGCAGAGCTTCCTTGCCAAGAATATCTGACAGACTTTGCGGGACCATTTCCCTGTGATTTTAGAGTGGATTTTATGTTCATATAAATTGACGCAACGATAGCCTAGCCAGGAGAAAGCGTCGGACAAATTGTTTGGTCGGTTGGTTCTTATTCAGGGCTGCCCGCAGAAACATTCCAGATATATGGTGGCGACCTGTTAATAGTCTAGTCTGGACTAGACAACCCGGTGATCCTATTCATCTTTGGGTGCATGATTATGTCAGCCATGAAATGGAGCATGAGCACCTGGGACGTGGAACAAGCATAGGTTAAGAAAGACAACTTGTAACCTGGGTCGTGACGGGTATATGGGGCAAACTTTGTTAGAAACGCGTACAATGGGGCAAATCAAAGGGGAGGAAAATGTCTTGCTGATGTGAAGCCAGTAAAAGAGAGAAAAGACCCCCACCCACCCAATCCACTTCACGATTCCAACTACATAATAAGTACATGTATACACATGTGTCTTTGAACCATTATCGAATGTTGATGACACCAGGTGTTTGCTAAAAGTCTGTTCCACTGGTGACATACCGACACGAACAAGATTATCTGTACTTCATATGTGAAAATTTAAGTGTGAATTTACTGCATGACAGAATGTTTCAGAAGACCTACTGTAATTAGAGCAGACGAGTTTTTTTTCATGTGGTGGTCAGTGCAGCTGAAGTTTTGTTACTTTCAAGTTAAAAGCAGTACCGTTTCTTTGACCCGTTAGTATATTATATGTGTGATCGTATACTCAGTACTTTTCTTCTTTATGTTATGTCAGTTGTTCACGCTTGAGTGATATGCAATGACATAACTTGTAGAGCAGCTTCGTTTAGAATGTAAATACTCCCACAAATAGGGCATGTCAACATAGAAGCACTTCAGACGAACGATATGAAAGCTGTTACAGACGCTCAAGGCCAGCATACTGTCGGAAAATTCGAATAGAGCGGTTTGAATTTCAACAGAGTCGATACATTTGGTAGAGGCCGTTGCAAAGTCGTAATGGAGCGGGAAAGACAGCAATGGACGACGAAAGACGAATGGCCCGAAATGGAAGGAAAGGTGAGGTTAAGGATCGACTGTTTGTTCCACATGTACGAGTTGTAACATCAGTACAAATTATTTGTTGTTCAACGCTTCAAAACTCGCGAAAATCTGGATTTGAATTGATCCTCAACTACCTATACTTGTCGTAAGAAGCGAGTAACGGGATCGGGTGGTCAGGCTCGCTGACTTGGTTGTCATCGGTTCCTATTTGTGTAGATCGATGCTCATCCTGTTGATCAGTCGAATATGTGGTCCACATTAAGTTGATACAATACTGCCGCCATATAGCTGGAATATCGCTGAGTGCGGCGTAAACCTAAACTAACTCACTCACTCACTCTGCTCATGATGGTAGACACTGAACTGTCAGATCCACTCTAGATTATTTACAGACCGCCGCCATATAGCTGAAACATTCCTGAGAGCGGCGTAAACCTAAACTCACTCACTCACTCACTCACTCACTCTGCTCATGATGGTAGACACTGAACTGTCAGATCCACTCTAGATTATTTACAGATCGCCGTCATATAGCTGAAACATTCTGAGAGCGGCGTTGAAACAACAAACGAACATAAAATAGGATCATTGATTGCTTGTTTTGAAGATTCTGTTTGGCAAACACAATTGACAGTTTTATGCTCGATATTCTAAAAGTCAGGGAAATGCAGTTTTAATTAAAGGCTTCGCAAGAAAATCAACAAAATATAGGTCCATGTGATAGTGTCAGCAGTCATGATGAAATTCTATCTTCCAGAATGGAGATTTAGTCCGAGGCATCATCCTCAGCGAGGCGCCGAATCTGGATGTAGGTATTCCATTGCAGAATACAGTTTTTTCTTCATAACGTCCTTGTCGGAATTCCATAGACAGGTCTATATTTGACTAACTGATCTAAATGACTTTCAATACAATGTGTAGTGAATACAGATTCTCCCGGCTGGTGTGCCAAAAGGTATTAAAGATAGTTTGCTGCACATGGTTTGTTGTTTAACGCCGCACTAAGCAATATTCCAACTATATGAAAGCTGTATGTAAATAGTAGTGTCCCGACCAGACAATACAGTGATCCACAGCACGAGCATCGATGTACGCAGCTGGGATGCGATGACATGTATCAACCAAGCGAGCAAGCCTGACCACCCATATTCCATGGTCTGCCTGGATTCTCAGATGATCACGTAACGTACCGTGTTAGTACGAAAACCAAAGTTTCTGGGATCCAGAGAGTATCCGAGACGGCCATCTAACGACGTTATTGGGCAGTGAGGGAGCCCAGTGGCCGAAACGTCCCCTCGTCATGCCAGTGAGCCAGTTGGATTCCTCCATGGTACCACGTGTGATGACCATTTCGGGTGTCTTCCGTCGTTCATCCTCGATATCTCCACAATAAAACTTCACTATATGCTGGATGCATCTACTGATAATTTGGTTACTTCGCTTTCTTGGCTCCGCGTTCTCACAGTAGCCAAGCAGATTATCCGTCGTTACAACTGTGTCAGGTAATGCGGTCGCATCAATGAAGGTTTGTTCGCAGGGCGACTCAGATTTAATACAGAAAATAATGGGGAAATACAGACAAATTGTCAGGTCAGACACTTTGAAAATATATATATGCAAGAACTCCCTCTACGTCTCTCACAGTTCTTCTGCATTAAGTGTGTTGCCAAGACTAATCGGTTAGGTAATTTAGAAAGGGAAAGTGAATTGTGATTGGATCGCTCAATTCACCAGCGTAGACACCTCATTGGATAAACAGAGAAAGGGAGGTAATAAAGTTATAGGGAAGATGCATCCAGGGTAGAGTGAAGATTTATCGGAACGTATACCCTGGAGATATCGTGGATTATCGTGATACTGCTGGAATATTGCTGACAGAGGCGTTAAACCCAACTCACTCACTCACTCCATACATTTTGGGCCGTCCGTGAAGGCCCGGGATAGAATATGAAACTAAATTATATATGTAAAATATACCATATTTCATACATTGACAGGTGGTCATTGTCTCCGCTGGCAGCATGGTTACCGCAGACCACCGCCTCGACAGGGTCAGAGTCTACATCGACGAGGACGGCAACGTAGTGGGCACACCAAAACGAG
Organism: Haliotis asinina; assembly: GCF_037392515.1. NCBI lineage: Eukaryota > Metazoa > Mollusca > Gastropoda > Lepetellida > Haliotidae > Haliotis > Haliotis asinina. Next base: position 77,775,091 of record NC_090281.1, read on the forward strand.
GCTAGCCCAAACCAGTCTTGTTCCTGGAGCAGGGTGTGCTTAAATACCGTTTGTACCTATGAATTAAACATTGGAAAATGTAGTTTTTAATACGCGTCTGTATTTTCATCTGTCCCATACCATGTTTTTTATTGAATAAAAATATACTCTGTTAACATGTCGTGCCAATCTCTTCGGCAATAGCCATGTCCGATCCATGCACCCAAGGCTATAATTCTCTATCATGTTCTGTATCCGGTGATATTCAAACCAGTACTATATTTCCTATGAAATCTGACTTTTCGTGTCGTTGAAAAGAATCCTTGTGGTATTTTGTTGAAGACTCAGGTACACAACAAATGGATCAAAATGTCGACAATCCCATGTCACCTTAAAGCGTCTTTGACACTTTCCCTTTGCGTTTCGTGTTGAATAACGCGCCGATCCACAAACGAATGCATACAAGTGCAACAAAATTATGCATTTATAACAGACACCTACGTTTAGCTCCAACAACACTTTGTCAGATACCGCTGGCAAATAGTCACAAACATACCTTCAGAAAATGAGCTACACTGAGCCTACTCGAGTCTATCTGTACGCGAATTACAAATGCATCGGTGTCTTTGTAAAGGTGGCACATTGGTTGATGAATAACTGAACGTCAAAAGGAGACATGTCCTTAACTCCAAGTGGGACATACCTCGTGGTCTTTTGTTAAAGTGTATTCAAAAGGTAAAAGCAGGTGTGGTTTAAAACGTTGTTGTAAGGTGTTCTTAAACAGAGCATACGATGATACATGTTTGGTTTGACAGTGACCGTTACATAGTGTACGGTTAGATGGTTTGTGGGGCGTTGTGGTCGACTGTCATGGAGCAGAACAAGTTAACACCGGCGACATGGACGAAACAGGCATGGCCGGAATTGCTTTTAGAGGTGAGATGATTTGAAACAGTAAAACCTTTATATCACGTTTTAAGTGCACAAACCCGGGGTTCGAGGAAAGATAAGGTCGTGAGGGTCCTTCACAGCCTTGTGTTATGAGACATAATCCTTACCCTCCAATATGGGAGTTCATTCAGAATGCCTAAATGGCTTTGTGGGGTATGGTCCAGGACGAATGTGATTTATGATTTACAAGGACTAAGCACAACTGGTAGAAACCTATTTGATGTGTTTGTCAAGATTTGTGATGGACTTGATTACACGTCACCGCACGATGGCGTTGTAGTTGTTCATGAAATCAGGAAATAGTGTGCCTGAGCCAGCATCGCCTGTTCACAGAACACACACCGTCCGCACCGATGTCACCAGAATACTGCTGAAGGCGACGTTAATCGACAGACACTCTAGTGGCATTCCATCAGTTCGTACACTCCAGCTGGGGATAGGTTTGGGTATGAGTGAGTGAGTGAGTGAGTTGGTGTTTGCGCCGATTTTAGCAGTATTCCACCAATATCACGACGGGGGAGACAGAAATGGCTTTCACACATTGAACCCGTATGGGGAATCGAACCGCCTGTCGTCGGCGTTACGAGCGAATGCTCTAACCACTATGCTACCCTACCGCCCCTGTTTTGGAATGAGTAGTCTGATGTCTGTAATCACAGTAACAATATATCTGGATAAATTCGCTTTATATTGATGTCTGGTCTAATTGAATTAATTTTGGTGTGGTAACATTTTGAGGTAACTTGCCCTGGTGTGGCCCGTGAAGGTCCCGGGGTAGAATAGGCCTTCAGCAACCCATGCTTGCCATAAAAGGCGACTATGCTTGTCGTAAAAGGCACATGTCATCGGTTCCCGATTGCGCAGATCGATGTTCATGCTGTTGATCACTGATTTGTCTGGTCCAGACTCGATTACTAGTATTTACAGACCGCCACCATATAGCTGGAATATTGCTGAATGCGGCGTAAAACAAAACTTACTCACTCACTCACCCAGCCCTGATGTCTGGCTGGGTTTGAGTAGACACAAAATTATAAACGTAATGTAAACGAAACACGGCTGAAATAGTCGCCGAAAACATAAGGCAAACATGGACCCAAAACACAGATATGACACCCGTATCAGAAACATAACCCTGGTGGAACAATTATTTGTTTCAACCGCACCCAACATATGTGGATGTGTATAGCAGCTTACTGAATGATTGTTTTCTCTTTTGATTTGACAACATGAACAGTAAAATGGTGTAAGTTGACAATTTAAACCTATTATATTCTGTGTTTTTAAGCCATTACAAAATTCTTCACAACGTCTATATGCACGTATATTTTTCAGGATGGAGAACATGCCAAGGCTGTTATATTGCAAGAAAATCCAAATCTTGAGGTATTTTATATTCTTGTAAATGTCAGTCTAATCTGCACTGGAGTCGAGTTGGTTCAGTCATGCCCACACCGGGGCGGTGGGGTAGCCAAGTGGTTAAAGCGTTCGCTCGTCACGACGAAGACCTGGGTTTGATTCTCCTCATGGGTACAATGTGTGAGCCAGTTTCTGGTGTTCCTCGACGTGATATTGCTGCAATATTGCTAAAAGCAAAACTCACTTAGTCATGCCCTCATGTGACGGTGTCGCCCAAGCCTGTTTTCATGACTGTCATGAAGTCATATAGGGAAGGTTCACCTTTAAACTTTAGGCCCCATTGGACACCATATATTCTATTGTGTGAGAGCTTTTGAGGTTGCAAATATTTTCAAATATCTCTTTTGTTACTCCTTTCAATGTGAAAGTGTTTACATGTACCTTCATGTTTCTCTGTGACCTGTTTTACTGTCACAGTGACCGCCTATCAAAAAGGTTACATGTGTAACTATCATTATTTTTCCCAAAGTTACATTGACAGACACTACCACTGTGAGTACACAAAGGTAGCGACTTTTGAAAATTACTGGTACGGGCAGATTGTGCAACACATATTGTCAGCGAATATAATAGTATCTTTGTAGAACAAGAGAGCCTCATTGTATGAATCGCGCCATATTGTCAACACAACACTATGTTAGATTTTAGCCAGCAAATGGTTTGATGGAAGCATAACAGCTGTAGATAACGGTGACTGAATGAATGTGTGAATAATATACCATCGATATTATGGCGGAAGACATCAGAAATGGGGTTCACAAATTATACCAAATTGGGGAATCATACCCGGGTCATCGGCGTAAGAGAACGCTTTGGCCTCTGGGCCACCCGACCGCCCTTGGTGAACGATGGTGTTTGACACAAGAATATTGGTACCTTTTCGGCTTAAAACTAACGGGTGGTCTCATGGTGGCGGCATCGAATCCCAGCTGTACACATCGACGGCCATAAGGTCAATCGCTGGATTGTCTAGTTTAGAATCGATTATATATATCACCTCAGTCATATAGCTGGAATAATTCAGAGTACGACGTCAAGCAACATACTAACTAACAATGGTTCGTTTTTCGTGGACAGGTATATTTGGTGCCAGTGGATTACATCGTCACCTCTGAGGTGAACAAGGAAAGAGTAAGGATCCGTGTCGATGAGGATGGAATGGTCACCAAGACGCCAGTGCGTGGATGAACCACGTCTCACTGATGACTGTTCCATATGTACTACCCTGGTGGATCAAGGGTGGGGTGAGGTTTGAGGACACTGTGTGGCTCAGGGATTATTCACACCATCCCACCACCCTCATCTGAATTCTGCACTTCTTCAGTCACCACGGTTCACGCTATCAGATAAACCATGTCTCTTAGAAACTGTTCCAAGTGTATTAGACACAAGGTAGTAGCCCATTTAGAACCAGAACTGATACCAAAACGAGGTTCTTGGAAGTCGTTGTTGCACGTTGTTCATAAACGAAAAGGAAGTCATGTGTGCAAATGGGGAATAGTGACATACGTAGTTCACGTGTTGCTTTAGGAACTCCAACCTCACGATGATGATCCATGACTTCCTCAGATCTGTCCTACGGTATATTGCTAAACTACTAAGGGTTAAAGTTCTTCCGTGGACGGATTTCATGCCTTGTCTGACTCTTGTTCCCGTTAAGCGCCATGTGAAAAGAAACCATGATACTGGTGTGACAGAATGTGACTGTTGTATGTTTACTGGAACTGCCAACTAACTCTTGTGTAACACTAAGTGAACTTTGCAATATCACAAATATACTGGCTTCATTGTCTCTGTGATCATTTCACTTTGGTCAAAGAAGACTAACAAGTTGCACTGTAGACAAGTTTTAATTCAGTATTTGTGTATAAATCTGAAATAAAATGTGTTGACCACAAAGTTCAGCTGTCATGACGTATAATTCAATTATACTCCAAACAGTGTTCAGTCAGGTTTTAACACTGATGATCGTAAGTTCATGTCCATATAGAATATATGTTCCAAAGGTGAGTCCGTAGTGAATTCCAAGTATTTCAGCGGTAATTCAAATGTAAGCTTTATAGGTACGTAACTTGGACCGTAGGTTTTGCAAGGACTTGATAAAACAAAAGATTGGGTTGCTTCGAGACTAACATGTCCCCACACTGAAGAATTCTTGATCCTGCCCAGGGCCCTACTTACCCCAGATGGGGGCAAGGGGGCAGCTGTCCCCGCTAGATTTTTGTTACTTTTTATGCATCACAGTATTGATATAACAACTTATTAACATTGATAGTGCCCCCTTATTAAGAACAGCTACCTATGGCCATGCTGCCTTCGATGTAAAGCAAAAGTCACTCACTCATTCCTGAGTCAGGACCAGAACATCTGGTCCTGGCACAATGCCAATCATTCAATCAAGTCCTCAAGCCTACCCGCTGGAACAATTATGGCTTCGTAAGTCCAGCGTCTGTTGCTGGGGATGTATTCCAATGTGATATTTCAATGGTGGACTAAGTATGCAAAAATTGAAATACTGATGTACATATCTACATAGGATCACAGACTGGAGTAACTTTGGTTCACATGTTTGAAAAAGGAGTCCTTGTCTAAAACCTAATGCATATGCCATTTATATTGCATAGGTCACAGTGACCTAACTTTCCGTTCATGTTTGAGGTCATTCTGAATAACAGATAACAGACTGACATTTATAACAAAATCTTATCTATCATGGAAATTAAAAAAAAGTTAGGTCACATGTCAAATTCAGGTAATATTTTAGGTCATATGCTGTGTTACTTTGCAGCCACACATAACAAAGACAAACACAAACTCTTTCATAATAGTGGATCTGATATGTCATGTGGCATCATTGTTTTGCATCTAGTATATTGTAATACAGAAGTCTAAACATTGTTCATTAGGTTTTCTGTCTAAAATGTATTTTCACACTTACATTGCTTATTCTCCCCAACAACATTTATTGGAACATGATCCCTACTGTTACTTTCATAAAGTGCATTCAAAGAAATTATTTATGACAGTCATGTTGTCATTTGAAGATGCATCCTTTAATGTACATTTCATACTTCCACCTGAAAAATCAGAACATAGTATAATAAAATGTCGAAGTAGAATGGAATGTGTAGAGTGATTCTAGACGATGTAAATATTTTCGAAAATGAAAATCCTTATCATAATCATGGTTTCCTAAGTGAAGAAACATACAAAGATGATAAACCATCATATGTTAAAGCTGTATCCCGGTTATGAAATATGACACGTTCGACTGCCTAAAATGGGTTTGATTTCTGATGGACTGTCTAAATTTAGGGCAAGCCAGCATGATGGTATTTCTGATGTCCCATACATGTGAATAAATTCATCATATCTTGGCATCTCGTTTGGTTATATCCATTTTGGGCTTGCAATATTTTGAAGTTACCTACCCTAATTGCTGTATCAAGGTCAAGGTCAATCAATGGATCTACATTTCCTTATATATGGAAGATTTTGTTGAGGAACTCGATACAGTCGGAAAATGACTTTCTGGTCTGCAGCTTGACCATCCAGGTGGCCACACTGGGATACTTGTCGGCCGAGATTTTCATCCCAATGTGTGCAAACAGAGCCAGACGAGAGAACACGCAGATGTCGGCCAGGGACAGGTCCTTTCCTACGAGGTACACTTTGTCCTGGAAGACACATATACACCACAGATAAACAAGGGATTAAACACCAACCATATTTTTTATTAAAGACATCAAAACATCTTGAAATTATAGATCTTATCAGTACCTATGACATTAAATATGATCAAAAATAGAAATATGTTCCTTTTGATGTAAATACTTGTGTGTAATGTCAGTAGAATCAAAACTATGCTTCTGCCATCTAAAAGACTTTAAGGCTAAATGTGAAAATATCATGTGTGACACCTACTATATAGGTACCAGTCAAGATCACAGATTCGGTTAAAACAGATGGTCCAACCTTTATGATCCTACCTCCTTTTGTTGGTTTTTGTTTGTTGTTTAATGCCCAACTCAGCAATATTCATTTTATAAGACACTTTATACGCAGACTGTAAAAAATCAAGGCTGGACCAGAGAGTTCAGTGATCAACAGCATGAGCATCGATCTGTGCAACTTAGATTCTATCAGCCAACCTTGCCAGCATACCAATCCCGTAAGTTGCCTGTGACGACAAGCACAGGTTGCTGAAGACCAGTTCTAATCCGGATATTTCAGGGTCACAACACATTTGAAGACACTCACCTGGAGGGATGCCTCGAGATGCTGCAGACGAATGTGAAGCAGCTCATACGTCTGCTCCTTCTTCTTCCTTCTGTGCAGCTCAGTGTCCATCAAATGTCCATAGTCTTCCATCAGCTGTGGCCAACAGGGACTATCCTCTCTTAATCTGAAAATATTCCAAGGGATTATTTGAGTTTAATCTCTCCAAACATTTTTAAATGAGTTTAAGTGAAAACACAAGAACATTTTTAACATAGCACATTGTTTGTTTGATAGAAGTATTTTAAAGCATGTTATATTTGTAATTACAATTTCTCAGTGAAGTACAGATTTTAGTTCTCGTGTTGGAGTGAGTAACATCCAGGATTCAAACTCACCTAACCAGCTCAGTCACCATGGCTTACAAACAAATATTTAAGATCACAGGTATTTTTGTTTAAATTAAAGGAAACATCAGTTTGGCTTAAGAAATATGGGAACGACAACAAAATATGGGCAGGTGAAATCACGAACATCACTTCACATTTGTAGTTTCATTGCTGAAGCGACAAATCCCTAATTATCAATCAAATGGAAAATAATACAATTCAGCAATTCTTGATTTCCATTGTACTATACCTCCAATATTTTCTGATTGACATTCTGGCTCAATCGGCCACCACAGCTTTCTTTCAGTAGATGTATTGCTGTATGTTTCTTATCTCTAAATTCACGTGCATTTTCCCTCACTCGTAACTTGAAATCAACAACAAATCAAAATGCCTCTCCTGAGTTTGACCAAGGCCCAAACTGAAAGTTATGGCTGGAATGGTATTGAACTGAATGACCAGGAAGCAAAATGACTACTAAAATGTTTTTTTTGAGCATCAAGACGGGAGATCTGTATGCTACAAGTTGTATTTATGAACACACACAAATGTGAGATGAGTGGTGGTGACGTGACTACTTGTTATATTAACGACAAACCAGAGTATGGTGCTTGAATTTCCTTTTGGTCATAATCACACTAAAAACTGAAAGTTGCTAATATGATGCACATTTTATCAAACCATAATCTTGAACCATATAAAAGTTTATCATAACTTACCAAGCTGGAGAGAGTGATATATTTACAAAATGGCCCCATGAAAATTCACTAGAAAGTTGGTCCAGTGACTGAGGAGATTTACTTGCCAGACTGGATTGTTACTAGCACACTGGGTGGATGACATGCAACAGACTTATGGGGTGTTGATGGGGTTTCCATCACATTCCAGATACCTTTCAAAATATTGTGACATGCATACATGATGTCAGTCACTAGATTGCCTGGTCCAGACTTGATTAGCTTCAGACTGCTGTCATATAGCTGGAATATTGCTGAGTTTGGCATTAAGCAAAAAGCAAACAAACAACCAGAACCTAGATTGTCGAAACTGTCTTAGCACTGAGATAGTTGTAAATGCCATACATTAACATTACCTTACAACTATCTTAGCGCTACGAGAGCTTCGAAAATCTAGGCCCATGATGCTACAACAGGACCTACCCCATCATGAAACACTTGAGGATGTTGTTGAACTTGGCATGGTATGCAGGGTTACTTCTCAGAGACAGCAGCTCGTCCATGTGTTTCTCATACCTGTAGTAACAGACCATGGCTTTGAGACATCACAATCAGTTGTACGCCACACTCGGCAATATATCACATACATGTACATGGCAGTGGTCTGTAAATAGTTGAGTCTGGAGCCCACAATCCAGTGATCAACAGCATGTGTATCAATCTCCACATACAATAACATGTGTCAACCAAGTCTGCGTTCCACCTGACCACCTGATACTGTTAGCCGCCTCTTATGACAAGCATGGGTTACTGAAGACAAGTTCTAAGCCAGATCTTCCTATAATCATAATAACAATCTTGCATCTTAAATGTTAAATACTGTTCATTTCATCATGAATTCTCAGTTTGTGAAAATGATGATTAGGTCTAACTGGCATAACAAAAATTACAAATATGTACTGTGACTGACAACATGCATCCAGCTTTCTTTGAAATCTTACATCTGTAGCATCAAAATCAAGTTATTTGTCTTTGAAGGTGCTGTTCTCATTCCTAACACTCCCTGTCTTAGCCAACTAATCCCTTGATTCCCATGGCACGCGTGTGGCCTAATCATCTTGGGTGTTTCAATTTAATGTGCAGAGTTGCTTTCCTTAGGTATTAAGGATCCTGTGATCTGAAATTCTGAATTCTGGTTAGCACCTGAAATTCACCCTGGTAACTATTTCTTATTTTACCACCTTTATTTCCAAATGTGAATACATTCGCATTAGTAAAATAAATACACTTTCACAAATCAGTTTCATCCAATGAATAAAAAAAATTTTGCATGCTTTATCTGTGTGTTTCTCGGTCACTCTCCTAACAGAAGGTTTTGAGTACAATTGTTCACATATTTTGTCAAAAAGATTATTTTTCATGTCCTTTTAAGACATTTTCTGTAAAATGTTTGATGAAAAATATACAATATTACCTGAGAACCATAATCTTTGACACGAGATACATTTCAACAAGGGGAGCTAACTCATTGAAGTACATGGTTTGTTCCCAGGCCTGCCAACACTGAACTTGTGACGTTTGTTCTGGATTGTCCGGCAGTAGTTCTGCAATGATGAATGGAACACAGCAGTGTGGTGTAGAATGAAACACCTACAGCAAGTATTATATGATCTTTCCCTGAAGATAAGTTACCTACTTTTGCCCCCGAAAGCCTTGTCCAGATACTCCAGGACAGTCCTGGGGCCGGTCACCATGCGGCAGCCATGTTGTATCCTGGTCACTGATCCTGACCCTGCTGCTCGGCCAATCAGATCAATGAAGGGGCAGTCAATACTCTTGTAGGACACTCCCTTCAATGGGAATGATAAGAAAAGTGAATCTGAATAAGAGGGGACCTGAGTAAATGGTCTCAAAGCTCAATTCATCTTTTCAATAATAATTAATAAGCACAAACTCAGTGGACCCTTCTGTTTCATACCTGAACCATTGCTTTCACAGGCAACAGGCCACAATATTCCGCTTACTCAGACAGTCTGGAAACTTGACTAACCCTTGTAATAAAAAAGCACTGTTTAAGCTTAACAGATTCCATCTACTGTTATTTGCTAGAGAATCATAGTGATATGACTTTATTCCACCTGGCACTCATTTTCTGCTGAGTGAACAGAGGCAATTTTGAACAAGCTCACTTGCCTAAGGTGAGATCAATGAAACTCTGAGAAGTCAAGCTGCCAAACATGGTCCTCCATTCAAGGACTCTCAGGCACGCATTGCTTACGTTCCCCCGATTAATGACCTGCGCTCTATGCACAAGACCACACATCGCCACTTTAAAGTAAGTCAATATTCACCTTTTCACTCAGGAGGATCTTCATCTGCCAAACCTCGGTGGAGGTGGGGTAGTCGTAGATGGTGATGTCATCCTCGTGTACACAAGGGAGATTGGTCTGGATCAGAGACTTGGTGCTTGCCTTTGTCTCTCCTATAGCTCTGGTATTACATAACAGAGGAAGACCATTATACAGACAAATGTAGCAGTACTGAGATGGAGAGAAACTGTCTTATCGGGGTTCAAGTAGGACTTCAAACAATGTGAGGAGGTTGAGAAGGCAGGACTAAATGAAACACATATTCCTCATGCAAAGCAAGAATATTAGCTACAACCAAAAACATAAATGGACACATCTTTAAACCAAATTCATGAATTTTTACTGATATTTATCATAGATTTGGTGCAGAATACCACCAATCTGTCTCTCGGTAAGGGGACATAATAATATGAAAACATTTGAACAATAATCCTGAGAATTCACCATTCCTACCTGTCGATGAATTGCCTTCCATCAAAGCGCTTGTGTTTGGTGCCACTCTTGAAGTTACTCAGTCCAACAACCAGCCATGGAGCTTTAGTCATGATGGTTTTGGAGACACGTGCCAATGTTCCCTCACTTGACTTGAATGAGGACCTATCACCCAAGTCCTTAAGATATCGGACAATATTTGGAAAGTGCTTTTCTGTGAACGGTAGCCCACTGATCAAGAACATCTGAACTCTGGGTAAAACTGTCAAATCGGCAACTGTGAATCTGTCTCCAACCTAAGCATATGAAGACAATGTTGATCATGTTGGAATGTATAGCTGATAATTTTACAACATATCAATGATTCTTCGACATTCTGTACTGACTGCTTCTTAACTAGTTTTGAATAGTGTATGCAGAGAGTCTCACCCTTGTGGCTACTGATATCAGTTATATGAACACGAGTTGATAAATTACAAAAATCTGAGGCTTGCCTTTTTATTTTTGTCAATGAGTGTTGATATGATTAATATCAGCAGACATGATGGTGAGATTCTACAATCATCTGAAATCAACTTTCATTAGTTTTAAATGAAAAATGTACATATCTGAACCCCTACTGCTATTAGACTTGCAGTGCCATGACGTCATAGTATTGTGACATTATTAAGTTCATGATGTCATAGCAAGGTACAAAATCTACTGTCAACACTGCATCTCATGCAAGATATCATTTGATCTCATACAAGCAATATCTTCAGAGGAACACAGTTATGAATGATGAATTTATTTGAAGACAAAGATGCTAACCAGGTACTCTTTGTCTTGGAGCGCCATCTCCAGGAGTACCAGGTTCTGGTAGCATGCAAGGGCATGTTTCTCTAGCTCCTCCTGGCTCCTGTGGGTCCCATCATACACCCTACAACAGGCAATCAGCATATGCAGAACACTGTGTCCTGTACGTATACACATTAAGACTGAACACAAATAATTTACAATGCTGGTCCTGTTTCAGATACTGAAATCCATTCAACTCATAGATTGCAGACATTTTTTTCTTTTAAGAAATTCCCTGCACAGAGTCACAGGGACACAAAAAATGGGCTTCACACATTGTGCCCATGTGGGATATCAAACCCAGGTCTTCATCATAATGAGCAAATGTTTTAACTACAATGCTACCCCACCATGCCGAAAGTTCTGAGTACTGCAAGGTGACTCTCTTCTGTCAAACATCACAATTCTTTTCCTTCAGACTCAAGAATCCTATTTCTTATCTGAAGCCTAACATATGTGAAATCTTGGGAATCAAGTGAAACAAGCCACTGGGGACCAGTCTGAGACTGAAATATCTATGCCTTGGTTCCCCCTAAAGCACTACCAAGAGTCCCTTTGACTGTAACGTAGATGGACTGAGCCAAGCCCTTGCAATTAACAAAACTTTTAGGAAGAAATAAACACGTTCTTTGGATTCAGATACAGAAATTCAACAAATTTTGAATATGTCAAAATTCAAAACCCTGTTGTATCTGATCTACTGACTCCAAAATGCTGTTTCTGTTTCAAGATTTGACAAACTCTCTTTTGGATTCACCATAGGTCTGATAAGCTATGCAGCATAAAGTCCACAAATCACCCCTGTGGTGTAGTGGTTAGAGCACGCTCCCAGAGAGTGAAAGTTCACGGGTTCAGTCCCTGGCACTCAGCACCGATGGGCAGAACAACTGGTCAGCACAGAGGCAGTATAATGTGTCTGAGTGGGGTATTCATGCTTAACTGTGACGTGATATCTCAGTGAACTAGCACTATAAAACAAGCAATAGTCTAGACTAGTACAAACAGCCACACATAAACATGCATGCACATCCACATTTGAGCAAAACAGTCTTAAGTGCAATGTTAAACCCCATTTAACTTCATGATACATCTAAATTCATAGTAGAATAATTGAAGAATTCACAGGACCATATTGTTTTCCTGTATCTCAAAAATATGGCAACATTAATGGATGGATCCAATTAGAAGAGGCTTGGCTATTTTAATATTGTTTGCTTTAAGAAGAATTTCTATGTTATACATTTGATGGGGGTCTTCACGTCTGCATTCACTTACCTACAAAACATGTCAGTTTTTGCCTTGGGCATGTTTGTGTGGATGGCCTTCAGGTAGGCCTCTTTTGATGGCTGCATAAGTCTCAGGATGAATGCGAGGACATTTTGATACACCAGAGGTACATGGTCCTGTAGCAACACACATGATAGGAGTCAACCTTCACACCCCAAGGCAATCATCCATGATTCAAATTGATTTCATTTGCAACTACGGTCATATATGGAAAATGGGAAGTGCCGTTTTTCCAATATACCAATCTGATATATTTGTTATCATGATGCATTAAGCATGCTAACAACATTGACATGGAGGAACTACTTTCAAACCCAATACGTCCAACCCCAGAAGCTGCTTACTTTATACTGCTATACAACGGTTCCAATTCCAGGTGTTCAAAATATGCTGATGCTGTAGACAAACATGGCTGACAAACCTCAGTTTTAAGGACTGTCTTGGACTCAGTTGGAGGTAGTGTTGGGAATTGGTTGAAATCTCACAATTAATGACTGCTCCCATTACCAACAAACAATCATCAACAAGAGTCATCAGAAGATGACATATCCCCCCAGACCCCACATGTTTGAAAGGAATAAACCATCTGATTCTGACAGTTACTTATTGTTTTTTTAGACTAAGTTTGAATTGTTCCCATGGAATTCATGAAAAATATAAATGCCATATATCTGTAATCAGCAAAAGTCACCATTTCAAGATCTGTCTCATACATCTGCCAAGATCTGTTGAAAGATATGATATGGTTTTCGAGTTGTGCTCCGGAAACAAAGGCCCATTCCTCCATTTTGAAACTAAGTCCGAAACGTGTCCATGGAGCCCAGAAAATAAGAAATCACAAAAACCTGTATACACCAAAAGGCACCACTTTGGGGTCTGCACTACATATCTACAAAGTTTTGCTGAAAGATATTAGACGTTTTTGAGTTCTGCCCCAGAAACAAAACACACCTCTCACTTTTGAGACAAAGTCAGAAATGTTTCCATGCAAACCGAGAAAATAAAAAATCACAAAACCCTGTACATAGCCAAAGGCACCACTTTAGGTTCTGATTGATACATCTACCAAGTTTTGCAGAAAAATATTGAACGGTTTTTGAGTTCTGCTCCGCAAACAAAGCCCACCAGACCATTAGACTAACACCAAAATGTTCCATGGAAAAACAAAAAAGATAAAAGTGCCAAAACGCTGTAAATAGGAAAAGATACAACTATAGGTTGAGATTATTATATCTATCAAGTTTGGTCTAAAAATATTGAACGGTTTCTGAGTTATGCTCCGGAAACAAAATGCTTACGGACGGATGGAGGACAGGCGGAGGACAGACAGACTGATGGACAGACAGATGAGACGTCGACTATATCCAACCGCATTACATGCCGGTGGGATAAAAAATAATTGTTCGAGTCGTTCACAGGTTGTTATTTCAGGTATGTACAACATCATGCAACTTGCTACATTGAAGTGATGACTAATATACCATGAACATAAACATGTTTTCTTCACGAAATATTCTGTCATAAGTTTTCAGTTAGTGACGTGCATTTACTAAGAATTATGCACATTTTCAGGCCCCAAAAATTTATTCATTCCATTGTCATGTGTTTCAAAGACTATAGCAGCAGTTCAAAATCTGTGTTCATTTATAAGAATATGGGATTGATTGCTTGGTCGTTTGGTCACAGCGACCAATCTTCGATTAATTGGAACACTACTGCTTGGAAGAAGTCCTTGACCTGTTTGTTCTAACAAACATGGCTGCCAAACATCAGGTCGAAGGTCACCAACCAGGAACTACTTTCACGCTTCGTACATTAACTGCTGAACCTGCTTTCTCTAAACTGTTGACATGTGGCCCCGACGATTGAGCATAAAGGGTGGAAATGTGTAGCCAATTCTGTAGGCAAACATATACTTGAGAGCATCACTCAAATTATAATGCTGACATTAATTTGAAGAGAAACATGTTTCTTACATCAACAAGACCAAGTTCCCAATCCATCCACATCTTGACCTGTGCCCTTTCCCAGGGATCAACAGGGTAGAGCTTGCTTCCTGGGAACACAGTGTCCAAGTACTCTATTATCACACTGGACTCGAACATCATACAATCTGGGACGCCCTAGCAACAACACAAATATAGACGTGAGTGTGGGTTTAAGTCCCTCATAACAATATTTAATGAAAGTCCCAGTCAGCGCTTCCCAGATTGTGTCCATGAGGGGAATTATAAATCAAACCTGGGACTTTGGCGATTACAGTGAATGCTTTAACCACCATGCAAATCTGAGGAGCAACGCAAACTTTAGATTGAGAGGAGCGACTTGGTTTTGCAGTAAAGGATACATATTTTGTGCTTCAAATTTGCAGGTGTTCATGGAAATTGTGATATTTGAAATGAACTACTAAATAATACACAAAACACTGAAAACATCTTTGGCTCTACACTATACAAAAAGTAACACATTTTCTCTGTATCAACCCTCACATTTGTGAAATAGACAAACTGTTACTTTTAGTTTGACTGTTGGTTAACTCTGCACTAAGCAATATTCCAGCTGTGTTGTTTCGGTCTGCAAATAATTCAGTCTGGACCAAGCAATCTTGTGATCAACAGCATGAGCATCAATCTACACAGCTTGGATACGACATGTGTCAACCAAGTCAGCCAGTCTGACCACCCAACCCTGTTAGTTGCTTCTTACAACAAGCATGGATTGCTAAATGCAAATTCTAACCTGGATCTTCACAGGCCACCTTGTCACTCAAGAATGCTCCGCTATTACCATGGAATATGATGACACCATTTTACAATGATCCATGAAAACTGAAATCACCTAACTATTTTTTGTATTATTAGAATGTTGAAAAATCAAATATAATGGAAGTTTTTCTAGTTTTATTCTAACCTGGAATCAAGGAAGGTCTAGTTCACAAACACTTGAAATCAGTATAAAATACAAGTTTGTGGAATGATCCTATTACCTGTACATTCTGAAAGGCAATTGCTGGTATTTTTCTGTTGGGACTGATCTTCACAAAGTCTGGGTGGTGATTCTCTCCTGTGAGCAGATCCACTTCAACCTGATGCATTCCAACACACAAGAGACAGTTTGGCTTAAACAATGCTTTTTTTATGACTTGTTAACTAAATGTTGCAAAAAAACAAATCAAAGTGTGATGCAAGTGAGTGAGTGAGTTTAGTTCTCCATCACCTTTAGCAATATTTCAACAATAACAAAGCAGCAGAGGGCACCAGATATGGTCTTCACACATTGTACCCTTGTATTGTTATTATAGCTAAAATGGATAGAATTCTGAATAAAATAAAAACAAAAAATGGCACCAGTTTTGAAGCACCTACCTCAAAGAACAAACAATGGAGGTCACTAACACACTTTATTCAAATACGGAAACCCATAGAACAAAACAGATGATGTCACTACAGAGAATGACAACATTCAACCTTGACCTGTGCACATAGCACCAGTGCCATTTGTTTCAACGCTCAACAGTGTTAGCATTCCAGTCAATGTTTTCATTGCTGTATGTTGTAATTTATGGTACAGTTGTTATGGCTGGCACCGGTTAAGCAAGTGCTTAAGGGCACAAGTAACTGTGATGAATCTGAGTCAGAAACATTGGCAATACTGAACCCCCAAGTTCAAATGAACCGTAGGTGATTGAAGTTCAAGAGCTCTGCTCCTTATGTCAAATAACAATGGGCATGATAATGGCCTGTCGCCAAGCAATTTGGGGGCACTATCAACTAACCATGGTTACAGTGGCCTACTCATTTTAGCTATTATTGAGTAGTCAATATTTTCAAAGGATCAAAATGGCATGCTTACAAATAGTGAGGGATGGGTGAGTTTAGTTTTACCCAACACTGCATTAGTCAAGCTTTATGGTGGAGGTCTGAAAATATTTGTGTGTGGACCAGACAATCCAGTGATCAACAGCATGAGTACCGATGTAGGCAACTGAGAAACATTAGTCGCTCATATTTTGAGCATGGGCTACTAGAGATGCGTTCTAACCTGGATATTCATGGGCCTGCTAATAAACAGGTCTGGGCCAGGCAGTCCAATGATAGTATACTGGAGTATGAATATTGATGCCATCTAATGAGTGAATCTTACCTCTTTGTATGGAATCGCCTTTTCATGTAGAGCAATACGGACTCTCCTTGCACAGGGGCTGTGTTCATTGCCAAACAAAGTAATTCCATCTCCAATTTCAAACTTGTTTCTACAGTTCAGAAACAAACAAAACATACAACCTTCAAGAACAAATAGCCTGCATTCTCTTATCATAAAACTGGACTTATAAGGTTTATGTTATTATGAAATCTAATTGCCATGCCACTTGATAAATACATTTGTGAAAAAATATTGTTGTTTAACTTTGACAGTTTTTCAGCGAGAGTTATTTAAGACAAACAATGCTTTTTCTTCCAGTGGTAAACAGTACAAGCAAGTGACACACAAAGGTTTACTTAAGACAGGTAACGAATGTAAATACATGTAGTTATAATTTCAAAATTATTCAAGAATTTCACAAAGATTAGTAATATATCATCATACGTTTTTTAGTAGATAGAAAACAGTACTCTTGTGGTCGAACGCGACATGGATCATTGACCGGGATTATATTGAGTCTTTATCTTTGATCATTAGTCAGCAAAATTGTGCCGATACCACAACTTTGCTTGTTGTCCATGATAATTCTAGACAGCTCTTTCCAGCGCTATGAAAATGAAAGATGTCCACGACATTTGTTCTGAAAACTTTCGTGGTACATTGTCAGTCATTGTGTATGAGTATTATGACAATAATGTCCTGATATTAATTTCTCAATAGATGTACTTCCGTGCAGTTTTATTTTTACTGGCTAGCGACCAGTTATCACCTAAATGTTGAAAAGAATTTGAGAATCTTAAATTTTAGAACGTAATTTACTCGCGTACGCAAATTGTGTTCGAAATTAGTTGTTGACGGGCTAGACAGTGTATTTCAAAAGTACTCTACTCGTGTAGAGAGACCATCTATAAAATCTCAAAAATAATAATTTAATCACCCACCTTAATCCACTTTTCTTGAACAATTTTTCAAAGATCAGTTGGCACAACGATATGATAAGCCCCATCCTGCAAACGATCCTGTGACCTCAGTTCATTGCAAGCCACGTTGAATTTGATTTGTGTTTATTTACATACCGAGAGTGCACAGTTATTCATGCAGTGATCACAACGTTTTCTCGGATCCCGCGCTGGGTAACCCGGAAGCAACGGCTCCAATCAAAACATTGTTAGAGTTACCCCCCTTGACCACAAGCGTTACACACCCTAAAATATTTTCAGTACACGGGTTGGGACATGTTTGACATCGAATTATTTTAGGTGACAGCACACATATAATATTTCTAGCACACTTATATTATGTATTTTAAGATAGGCTATGAAACAAATAGTATTTTTGTACAATCAATATGTAAGTTACAGTCGGAGAAGTTCTTGAGGGAGGAGGAATCATGCAGCATGATAATTGATTACGTGACGTGCAAGATCTATGCTGATGGTCACGATGCATATGGACCCTTGAAGAAGTGCGTTTATTGTTGTACAGAGTGAGTTTCAATGTGTACGTAGACATGTTCCTTGGTGTGGTAAAATGAAAGCCTTCACTACTTTTGGATTACATGTACTAAAAGGAAAACAACTGCCCAAAATGGGTGAAATGTTTTGCATGAGCTTATTGAATTAGACATCTTAGGCGAGAGCATTCATACTGGGGTAGACTTCTTAACATGCTTAATTATGGATAACAGAAACAACGTTATTCTATGTTATTATCTTTAGACAAGGTAGGGCGAAACTCATGGGCAACTAAAGAATTTTTTCAATTAGGTTATGAATGTGTTTGGATCAGCCGGGAAATTGGTGATCACAAAGTATTTATTAAAATCATTTAAACAGAGATTACATGATAATTTATTCCGGTCTTGGCAATCATCTTTGGATAGCAGCTATCGACGTTACAGCTTTTGAGAAAGACAATACATTTTTCAATACCATATCTCAACCTCAACTCACATCTGAACAGAGCAATATCATGTCTTAGTCTGAACAAAAGTTGAACAGAGTGGAAAATGGGTCCCTTTGTAGTTATATATCTCTTTACTTGTAACGTGTGATTAGTTAGGGTGGGCAGGTAGGGTGTCTCATGTTGTGCCTCGAAGATGCTGGACGCAGGACAGCATAAAAACCATCATCGACCAAAACGTATTCTAATGTATTCTATCAGCAAGTGTCAAATAAAAACTGAATTTGCATAAATTCAATCACGCATTTTGAAACGGGGATTTACAATATGCACTATAGTGAGTGGGTGAGTGAGTGAGTTATGTAATACACCGTTTTATATTCCAGCAATATAACAACTCGGGACGTCAGAAACAGATTTCAGACATTATGCCCATGTTGGGAATCGAACCAGCGCCTTCGGCGTGCCGAGCGAACCCTTTAACCACTTGGCTAACCCACCGTCCCCATCTGCGCTAAATGAAAGGTGCTTGCATCACCACATTTTCATCAGCCCAGCGCTCATTGAAGCTCACTATGTACCTTGCTTCATTCGGTTGATTACTGAATAAATTATATATGAATTGTTACTTTTAGTCCTTGCACAATACAAACAATGATTATACACAGTAAACGTATGTAGCCATTGTCTCTACCACTCACCCTTGCACCAGGGCGGGTCAGTGTTCAAAATAATTATTCTTGCCAGTCGTGAAAGTTACCAGTTACCAAAGTTACCAATATTTCACAAGCCCGAAGTTTCAATGTAGAAGCTAAGCAAATAATTACGAAAAGGTAAGACATCATCAAAAACAAATAAGAAAACACATGTCTGAAATGTTCATGCTCAAGGAAATTATCATTAAGCTGCTAATGTAATGAACAGTTTTATCAGACCATAATCTTGCATGATTTACAAGTGTATTATGACGTAACAAGTCGGACAGTGTGGTACATTTACAAAATGACCCCCTGAAAATTTACTAGTCAATCGACCAGTGCCTGTGGAGATTTACTAACTTGACTGGATTTTTACTAGCCACTGTCTAGCGGGCCAGTGTCTATTTCACGCACTGAGGCGGATCCAGGATTTTGGAGAAGGGAGTGCACATCAGTCATGACGTGCAAAGTTTAAATATGGGGAAATGATCCTCAGGGAAAATGTTTTAGGACGGGAGGTTGGGGAGGATGGAGTGGTGTAAAGTATTGCTGTAAAGTTGAACTTCCAAAAATAATTCTGTTGAAACGTTTCATTGTTACTGAACTCCGACAACGTAATGTTTTATACCGCCTTACGTCATAAATAGTCTTCGGAACGGATCGTGAAAAGAACAGTTTGCTGCAATTTGCTTACAGGGTATGCGGTTGCAAGGGCTTGTATCCCTTCATCGTGTAGTTTTAAAGGAACGGAGCCGAAGTTTATATCCGGAACACGTTTCTGACACCAAATCACCCGATGCTATACTTTTGAAAACACGATATTTATGGATACAATGAATTCGACATCTAACGCCGGACGCTTTCGCATTGCGGCCCATCGATCGGCTCATTCCACACTACTCGATATCCTATAGTTGCCAAATAGTATCGGGGCCATTGGTACATTTTTTCGTAGATTAATACCATGGGACACAACGTTTACCCCATTCTCTTCCCACACAGGTTACTTGTCATATCTTCCTACGGACATTCTCTTCCCTCAGAGGTTACTTGTATAGGAAGATATGACAAGTAACCTCTGTGGGAAGAGAATGCGTTTACCCCTGACTTTCGTGTTTGTCGTGATGAGTTCGTCCCTTTCCGTTTTCTCCCATACCATTTCGGGAATGACTTGATAAATTTACGGATTAACTGTGTACATGGGCATAGCTCAATGGGTCATCTGTCGTGGTTACAACCCGTAGGTCGTGGGTTCGCGTCCTACGGATTCCCACAAAACTGGTAGCTTGTGTTATTGACATGTGACCTACGACAGAGATCGTCCGCACATGGAGGAAGTAGTGGAGTTGGGAGCTTATCCAAAGCTTTCGTAGCATTACCGGAATGACACGAGTAGTCACGAATTAATGCTTGTTATGTGCGAAAATACCAGAAACCAAGCAGAACGCTCGTAATGGATACGGTGCTTTGATAAAAATAATCCCGACTATTTAAATCGTTTATGGCATTACGTTATTGTTTAAAAATCATGAAGATATTATATATATGCTTCATTATCGTCATATCGAAAGTACTAAGGACGTAGCTATCGAAATTGTGCAGTCTCGAGTGAAATTTTTGATACGAATCATGCAATTGATGGTGATCGAGAGATTCAAATACACGCAAGTGCGTTTGACAATCTTGCGGGTATGTTGTGGTGGTTGTACGTGCGCTTCCAACAGGCTTGTTCCGGAATAGCACGGTTTGGTCACGAGTTTTAAAGAAATGTTACTACGCAAGAGGAAATAGTTCATCACCTTTTGGTATATTTCCTCCAGCTACTTATGTAGACCGGTCAAAACTGGAACAGATGCAAAGCAATATCTAGAATGGACTGTTCATTCTGGTCCCACTGAACAACTGAGTATGGTTTTACGCTGTGTTTACCAATAGTTAGTCAATATGACGGCGGGGGACACCAGAATGGGTTTCACACTCTATCCATGTGGGGAATTAAACCTGGGCTTCCGCGTGACGTGGCCCATGGGGTTCTTGGTAGGGGTGTAATCACATAGGTCAATGAATCTATGGATAGACCGAGGTGGTCAGCATTCCACCTGGAGTGTCCTGTGCGTACGGAAAAGAAGCATTCGTAACTACTCGTCTCTTTCCGTGACGTACAAGCCACCTGGTTTGCCGGAATGACGCGAGTAGTTACGAATGGGAAGCGAAGATGTCGTACGAAAACCGACCCGCACCGAAACCGGCCCTCCAGCTCACGTGGACTATTTGCGATGTCATATTTAATTGGGGAAATATTTCTTTTTCCTGACCATAGGTTTTCAAGAAGCGAGGGTGTTGCGTTATAGGAAAAAATTGGAGAGCCAGACTGATTATTTAACAAACGGCCAGGTCTCATCTCCAAAGGTAAGTATTTGAACTTTTTATTCGCCTGCCCCTCTCCTGATTTGGGTTTTGCTTGCTCCGCTTTTAGCAATACTCCAGCAATATCACGGCGGGGGACACCATAAATATGCTTCACACGTTGTACCCGTGTAGGGAATCGTACCAGGGCTTTCGGTGTGAAGGGCGAACGCTTTAACCACAACGCTACCTCGATTTGGGATGGAACCGTTGTCATCACACAACGCGTAGGTTTGACTTTGAAGGAAGGCTGGTGGTACACTTATATCTCTCCGCTGCATGACAACTAAATTAGAATCGATATATAGATAATTGACCATTATGAGTACAGAATCTAGTGTGTTAATTTGAAGGTCATTGCGGGTCAAGAAAATTAAAGAGTTGATCATGAAAATATGGGTTTTCATTTTCAAAGTGAGATTAATCTGTAGTTTTTTTTTTAAATCTCCCCGTCTAGTGTTTCAGCTTGGATCCATTGGCTCTAGGAACCAAGCTGCTAATGTTTACATGTCACATGTTTAAGTCACGTTACTTCTATACCAAACACCATGAATCATCACGGAAACATTTAAATGAACTTACGACCAGGATAATATATTTTGCTACCTTGAAATTAGCAAAACTGTAAAAGATGTAGCTTTCTAGTGATATTTGTATGATAATATTTAATGAATTGGAAACAAATTGTGAAGTATGACGGTAAGTATGGTAGCTATTGTCTTAAAGAAATCATAGGAATTAGATGCCAAACGTGACAGTTCGAACAGTAGTGGGTAACACCGACTTGATTTGTAAAATATCCAGACTGCTTATGAAGATGTGTGTTCGCTTTTTGGGAGTCAGTCTGTACATTTTTCGTGGTCTGCAAATCACCGTCTGAGTAACGTTCAGAACACCTTTCACGTTAACTTCAGTGAGTTCCAACATGCCAGCAACCCGTACATGTAGACTAACAACTATTCTCTGAAATTAACAGGTTCAAAGGTAAATAAAATTGTAAAAAAGTATATTGAAATGGAGCACTGTGACATTCTTCATTTTCAGAAGCAGAGGAAATCTAAACTTGCCACATTTTGTAGACTTGCGTTGGTTTTCTTGGACATATTTGCTTCAGGGTCAGTGCGACAGACTACCGTAGATGCGCGGTGGGGTAGCCAGGTGGTTAAAGCGTTCCCTCGTCACTGAGAACACCCGAGGTCGATTCTCCACACGAGAAGTGAAACCTATTTTCTGGTGACGCCCTATATAATTGTTCTGAGGGTACAACTCGCTCAACGAAATCAGCATCTTCTGAATCTATCCCTTTGAACCCAGGTACCATACTGGGTCTGTCCCTTTACAACTTTCTTGTTCGAAGACATTACCAATTGTTGAATACCACACATGGCGAAGAAGAACGCTTGGTATATGTTTCAAGAAAACATTATTTCTTAATATGTCAAACGATATTTTGCATAATTTGTGTGATTACAATAAATGATGTATAAAGTTCTCATTTTACTCACTTTTTACTCCACAGTGTATTGCACATCACCACAATCTTAAACATTTATCAATCTTTATCACACTATCCTATTCCTGCTACGGGCTTATCTGGCAACATGGTAACTGATAGCGTTGTTTGGTTGGTTGATTCGTTGTTTAACAACGCACTCAGCAATATTCATGCAATGTTCAAACTACAGAGCAAGGGTTTATAAATAATTGAGCCTGGACCAGACACTCCAGTGATGAGCAACATGAGCGTCGATGTACGTAACTGGGACACTTAGGCACATGTCAACCAATTCATCCTCCCTGACCACCCGATGCCGTCAGTGTCCTCTTACGACAACCATGGGTTGCTGAAGATCAATTCTAACCCGGATCTTCACGAGTGTAACGAATAGGGAAAATGGTAACGCGTTGATGGAGCAGTTTAAGCAGTTCTGAAAAGCTCATTCCAAACGACTTTATACCTTTGGCTATGGCTGATGTTTCTTCACATTTAAACATCTCAATTACACATGGTGAGCTCTATGGGGCAATTTATAAAAGTCACAACACGATTCTTTATAACCGTCTATGCCAATATCCTCTTTCATTACAGACTCCTCAACGATGGATCGTCGGTGTCTTCTTTTGTGTCTGGCACAGATCATGTTCTGTTCAAGTTGTGTCACCAATCGTACAGCATGCGACTGTACAGATTCAGAAGGTTGTATATCTGCGGATTGCCACAGTCGGGGGCTTGTTGAGATACCAAAGAAACCTCCCAGTAATCGCATCTGTGATCTGAATCTGGGCAGCAACAAGATTCACGCACTAAAGGAAGACGATTTCCTGTGGTACGCGAACTTGACCTTCCTTGATCTGTCTTTTAACATGATATCCTATATTGAATACACTGCCTTTGTTGGTCTGGAACAACTTATCTCTTTGGATCTGTCTGGCAATAATTTATCATTGTTTATCATCCCAGATGCTTTACTTCCATTAACATCTTTAGAGAAGCTGAATATTAGTGTAATGGAAATTGCTACAGTTGGAAACACAAGCGCTTCGAGACATACTTCTGGATATCTGGCTGTGAATAAAACCTACAGTGATAGGTTACCCGTGCAATATCTGTCTTTATCAGGTTCGCATATCAAGCATTTGTCAAAGGAGATAGTCGATAACTTCCTGCAGTTGGAATATTTAAATGTATCTTTTTGTAAGATGGACACCGTGGAACCTGGTGCCTTGTCTTCACTAAGCAATCTCCACACCCTGGATGTGTCAGGGAACCGGGATTTAGGGTTCCTTGGTGTTCAGAACATTACAACAGGACTTCACAGTTCGAAGCTCATAAATTTAATTATGAATCAAATTGTCCATGAGCACAGCATCTGCATAACCTTTCCAAAGACCCTTGCATTTAACCTACAGTCCACTCCCTTAAACATGTTAGAAGCCAGTGCAAACCGCATTGAAACATTCCATGAGGATGTTTTCAGCCTGTTACCAAAGACTCTGCAGAGTGTTACTGTCCAGAGTGGTCGCTTTACCTATGGAAATTACATAAATAATCTTCAGAACCTTTCAAGCTTAAGATATCTGGATCTGAGTGAACAGTCGATTGGGGATCAGCTACGCCTTATAGATCATGCCCAACCCATATTGTTTGAGTGGAGTAATATCTGTGACGGCGACTACTGCATGATGCATGCTCCAAGTGATCAGGTTCAACAAAATGGTCCAGAAAACATTTTGCTTTTCGAGAAGAGCATCAAAGATAAACAGTATATTTCATGCTTAGGAATTCCTCCAAATCTTACAACGTTTAAACTCACCAATCACAGGCTATCGTTTGAATTGTTAAAAATGTGCTTTAAGGATAACAGATTGAGACACATTGATTTATCAAATAATGCCTTTACGCTTTGGACTGGTCCCATATTGGGCTTAGAAAATGTCAGCAAATTAAATCTCTCAGGCAACTCTGCTAAACACATATCGCCATACTTTTTTAGCACTTTCACATCCTTAACACATCTGGACATGTCGCGGAACTCATTTGGATTTCCGAACAACCGTTGTAAAGATAAGCGTTACTTTTACAATCAACGCAAATTGGAATATTTAAATTTATCTCATAATGGCATTTTCCTCTTGCATCGAGATTTCCTTACTGGGTTAAAATCTCTTAAAGTTCTAGATTTGTCGTATAATTCGATTTTCAATCTTTCTTTTAATTTTGAATATAACGTTCACCTACAACACCTTAATTGTGCTTACAATAATATAAAATCGATAAAACCACATGGCAGATCTCAAATGAAATTGCTAACAGATCTGAAATTAGATTTATCTTACAATGGATTATTGTGCACTTGTGAAAACATAGACTTTCTAGATTGGTTATTCAGTTCCAAGATTGCAAGTAATGTACAGAGTTTTCATTGCGTGGACAAAGACAGGAACATATTGCTTTTTAAAGACCATGGTGATACTATACTAACGAATCTTAAAGAGTCATGTAACAGTTTCTTAGGAATGACCCTGGGAGCTCTGACGTCACTTGTATTCCTACTTTTCCTCATGTCGTTTGTGGTGTGTTATCGATATCGATGGAAAATCATATACTGGTATTACGTCATCAAGTTGAAACTGAGGAATAATAGAAAAGAATACGTACGTCTGTTTGACTTCGATGCGTACGTATCCTACGCCGACCTTGACCTTTGCTTTGTCCGCAGTGACATGATACAGATTCTTGAGCACCTCCACGGAGCTCGCTTGTATATTCGTGATCGAGACTCTCTTCCGGGTGCTCCCATATCAGAGAACATCATCGACGGGATTAGACGAAGCAGAAAAACGGTGCTGTTGTTGTCCCAGGCGTTCCTGAAGAAGAAGTGGTGTAGGTACGAACTACACATGGCTAACATGGAGGCAGTGTCCACTGGGCGATCTGTCATGGTCATCATCATGCTTGAGGACGTTCCCAAGAAAGACATTCCCCTTGAGATTCTCTATGATTTTCAGCGAAGTCGGTTTCTTGAATACCCTACAGCAAGTAGCGACTTGGAACTGTTTTGGGCAAAT
The DNA here is from genome assembly GCF_037392515.1 of Haliotis asinina. Classification (NCBI taxonomy): domain Eukaryota; kingdom Metazoa; phylum Mollusca; class Gastropoda; order Lepetellida; family Haliotidae; genus Haliotis; species Haliotis asinina. The sequence continues at coordinate 77,801,367 of NC_090281.1, forward strand.
GTAACTGCTGCTATTGAAGGATAGACGGGCCATATAGATAACAGTACATCGTAAGCGTACCCAGTCTTAGTTTAAGCAAAATCACACTTGTAATCATTTCAGTTTCTTGAATATCCCCATATATTTTGGTTGTTTCATACTCAAATGATGGGGAGAAAGCATTAAAACACCAACTTGCAAGCGCTTGTTTTCGGGGTGTTTGGTTGTTGTTTTTTGTTGCACTCATTCACCGGCTGGCAAATCAGTGATTAACATACTTGTACTCACCAGCATTGAAACCACGTACAAAAACTGAGATTACTAAAAGCAGTGGTAAACAGTTGATTTTGTTTTAGTGGGTAATAGCATAAGCACGACTGACAAAAACAACAACAGAGAAAAGAAGCTCATTCATTTAACTGGTTCACAGTCAGAAAGGATAGTACACGTGTGGACCAAATCGAAAAGGTCAGTATCGCGTGTGATGGCCATTTACATTAACACATGCTGTGCAAAGTCTCCCCACTGAGTCAGTCATTATCCGACTAGAGTTCTGGGCCTTGATTTTCGAAGCTCTCTTAGCACTAAGATAGTAGCAAATTAATGTTAATGAATTGCTAAAAGAACTTCGAAAATCAGGGCACTGGGGGATGTCATTCCACTTCTGCAGTGGTTCATGACCGGGAAGGCTAAAATCGTAACGATTCTCGGTTCAATGAGCGTTGTCTTCGCGGTACTTCCATTGCAGTGTTATGGCTGAATGAACACAGGCTCTGACAAATTACAAAGAAAACAGAATTAACGTGGACGCCCTTTAATTTGGGCATATATGAAAATGGCACGTGAAGAGATTATATGTACGTATTTTTTTTAAATAAAAAAATCCGATTTTATGTACACATATGAGACGTAAATAAACATTTCATTGATTCATATAAACATATAAATAAAGATATTTACACTTCGTCATTGTCCGTGGTATCACATTCACTGTCTTTGAGTTTAAGAAGTTCGGACACGTGGTCTGTGCAGGCGATGCCCACGATGATGTTGTTTACAATATTGGCCATCAGGGTTTAGAGTTCGGAATCAATATTAATGTGACGCCTTTTCCTGATTAGGCTCGCACCAATTGCCCTGCAACTGTTATTACTTCCTCCTCGTCCTTCCTCCTCGAGTTTACATAGCGAGGTGAATTCTGTGTGCATGACAGCTCGGCTTCGGTTTGCAGCTTACATATAATAGCATGGATTAATCTTCCTCTAACGTTTTTTATTGTTTCTAATAAAATACATTTAAAATGCGAGAAGATTATGACAACGTTTTATGTTTTGAAAATAGATCTCTTTCCTCATGAAGCTTCCTCCAAAGTAGTGCAGCATGAGATGTTTAGCAGCTGTGGTCGCTGCGAAAGATTTTGACCAATTTCGTCCAACAAGTGCTCAAAAGGTGGATACGTCTGGCATCAGTGCTGGCCTATGAATTACTGGATATGGTGCTGGGTCAGACATTGCACTGACAGTCTAACCGGGTGTACCTGTGCGTTGTCATGTTGAAAGGTGCGGACATCTTGTGTGATGGAAGAATGGTACGACGTGATTCCGAAGAATCTGGTCTGGGTAGAAAGGACATTAACTGTCCCTTGCCTCTCCACTAACTTGCCATTGTTGTAACCTCTATTGAACATGCTTGTTGGCCCATTGTATACGTTAACTAAGGTGTCTGTCAGTCAGGACTGGTCCAGTGTAAGGGCGTCGAGCATGGGACCCTGTAGATGGCGTCGCTCGGTGTCTGCGCTGATGATCCCATGGATGGGGATGGGAAGGTGGATGGATGGGAGAGTGGATGTTATATTTACGATGTGTATGGTATTTTTCTAACTGTACGTTGTGGATGGCTGTGTGTGTATTCCTGTTTTATTACAGGAGTCTGGGCCAGACAACCCAGTGATCAACAGCATGAGCATCGACGTTAGTCGCCCCTTACGACAAATTGGGTTACTAAAGGACAATATTGTAACCCTGATCTTCACGGATATTTTTTGGAGTGAGTCATATGAACGACCAAGGTGGAGGTCGTGCTGTCTTATCAATAGTTTCCCTGATCTCTAGAACATGTTTTAACATATCAGTAACATGTGTGTCACTATGCTAGCAAGTGTCTACTTTGTCGTTACAACAGCTCAGTAGCGAACAAAGCAGGCATATTTGAGACATGAAATACACAGATACAAATTAAACAGTGTTGTATAGGAAGCGGGTATAGGTTACTGTACACCCGCGAGGCTATTCACAGCAGTCTGAAATGCACAGTGTCGTATCTTAAGTATGGTCATTGACTTGGTATCGCCACCTTATTTCAAAGCGAGAGAGCGATGGCCCTAATCAGCCACCATACTAGCACCATGTCATGCAATCACAGGCAAAACAAGTGCTTCCTTGTGCCCATTCAAAACAAACTTCCTCGTTGCCCCAGCTGCGACACATGTCCACCCGATTAAACGACACGAAGACAAGGAGTTAAGGTGAGTGGTTGTGTTATAATGGTTGTAATGATTTAATGCGGTAAACGACATTTATATAGCTGTCCAAGAGCGTCCGTCGTGGCTGCTCTCGGGTGGTAGTTCAGGTTGGTGGACAAGAGACAGGGAAGACAAGTGTCCGTGGTAGAGATGAAGACAGCAGCAGCCATATTTTATTATTGTTTGTTTGAATGATGGTCGAAATGATGTACACAGTGGTGGACAGAACGCACATCGGGACTGAGTGGCCAATAAACCCGATGTGGTTACCCGCTCTGTCACTTACACACATTCAGAAATCGGACGGCGATTCTTCATCATCGACTTGGTCGTAGGTGGGGCGACGGCCTTGGCCAACACCCCGACTAGCCGCACAGTCCGTCCACTTCTCTCGATGATCTGGTCTCCCTACTTGGTCCCCGTGGCTGGTCTCGCTGAATGACCTTGCTGGTTGGTCTCTCTGGCTGGTCTCCCGGACTGACCATATCAGTCAGGTTTTCATACACAGGGTCATTACGCCACATGGTGCAAGGTAAATGGCTCATGCACGTGTACATACGTAAGATTCGCCCACATAGGGAGGTGTTAATTACGATATCATGCGTATCAGAAATCGGGTCTCCTAGAAGGCAGAATTGTGACCCTCGCATTAGGATGTGTTTATTAACACCTGATAGTGAGATATGTGCACAATATTTTAAAAATATAAAGTATGTATGTAAAAAAAAAAATAAATATTTTGACGGTGGTCCTACTAATGGTTGTGTGGTATAGCAAACTTGACAGGGATGTCATTTGTGGTGTTTAATGTAGCAGCAGATTACTTGTATTTCACATTGGTCACATCCCTACCTCTGCTTTCCAAAGTCAACGTTTTAAGGTCAGTTGGAGAAAGAAAAATGTACGTGTGTCACAACATGTAGTTACATCGTAGCAGATGAGCTGTGATACTCCATTGTAAACACTTTATTAACTTCTTTGAGTGACATTTAGAAGTGACCCATGAAGGTCCCGGGGTAGAATAGGCCTTCAGCAACCCATACTTGCCACAAACGTCTGTTATGCTTGTCGCAAGAGACGACTAACGTGATCGGGTGATCAGACTCGGTGACTTGGTTGACACATGTCATCGGTTTCCAGTTGCGCAGATCGATGCTCATGCTGTTGAGCACTAGATGTCTGGTCCAGACTTGATTATTTACAGACCACCGCCATATAGCTGGAATATTGCTGAGTGCGGTGTAAAACTAAACTCACTCACCCATCTTTTCATTACTTCCTGAATGTAAGTTGTATTCTATGCAAGACTTTAACTGTTACACTCTTTAGAAAGTATTGTTAAAATTTGATTGGTATTAATCCTAAATGGCAAAGAAGGTTTCTCAATCAATGAAAATCATAATGTCTTCATTTAATTACCACAATGTTCTATTTACACACAATGAAACGTCTCAGTAAACTGTTTAAGTCTCACCCTACTCTACTCACAAGACTGCATCATTATACTCGAAGGTGTTACCATAATTAACCTTGTACTTCAGTGTCTGCCAATCGACTGTCTGTCAAATGGGTGACTGTCAACTAGGAAATAACCTTTCAAGACAGTAGAACTTTCATGTGCTTCTCGGGCTGGTAGCATCGAGAGGGTGCGTGTAATACAATACATGCTCTCATAATTTCCAGTCCAATATATACTGGACAAAAATAGTCAGGGGTAATTTTGAAATTATGAAGAATGCTGTATTTCTTCATTGACACATTGATAACATATCAGTAATAAAAATACCAATATCCCTAACTTATTTTGTCCAGCATATAAAACTGCGTTGCAGTGTATTGGAAGACGGCAAGTGTTTTAGGAAGTAAGTCATTCTGTATGTTTCTTTAGGTTAGAGTACGCTTTGTGCGTCAGGTTTTCATGTGGAGGTTTACGTAGTATTGTTCTCGAGACTGTTCAAATCCACAATACTTTCACAACATCATCCATATTGTCAACTCGGATGTGGGTATGTGCATTGTGGATCCATTCTCACGCCCTTCAACTGTCACAGTCCTTGTATTGATATACTCAGACTTGGCAGATTGGTTGGTTGGTTTCTCAGCACTCAGCAATATTCAATCTACAGATATGGCAGAGGTGTGTAAATAATCGAGTCTGGACCACGGGTCAAGGAAAATGAGGGGCGGAAGTATAACATTGTGATCACAACGTTCGATCGTCATGTCAATGACTGGGTTCGATCAGGTGGCTGATGATTTATCTTAACGTCTAGGTTAGCAAACATATCAGAATTGCATAGCTTAGTTGACATTGTCAGCAATACTATCGACCTTTACAATGAAACAAACAGTGGCTGCACACTGAGTTGGTGCATTGACATTTCTTTAGTGATACCTTTAATCATATTGACGTGATAAAATTGTGTCTTTTTACGACGATGTCACCACAACATAGTCGGTATCGCTCAGTAATACATAGCCCAGGGTATATAGCACGTAATGGTTGACCTATACTAATAACCAGTCACTGAAATGGATATACATTACAGAAAAATACTGTTCACAATTCAGAGCCTTGAGACTTTTTTCATTTTCATCAGGTTTGGAAATCTAGACTAGCCACATGATCTAGACTTGGCACATGATCTAGACGTGCCACATGATCTAGACTTGCAACTTGATCTTTTGTATACGTTTGTTTGAGGGTCTGAATGACAGACTGCCATTAGCCTGGGACTAGGAAACAAGAACTAATGTGTTCCTTGTGTATTTCTAGTGAAGGTTGCCTTACTTTACACGTTCTTTTATTCAGTTCACACAAATGGTGAATATGGATTTTCGGAGAACTATGAAATTCCCGCTGTTTTCTTTTTCCGCTTATGAGAAAACCAAGATTTACTGATAAGGAATGCTGAAATAACATTCAAATAGTGTTTCATACAAGGAAAACATGACACGTTTTCAACTGTGGTCTTTTGTATGCCATTTTCGCTTTATTGTTTCCCGATTGACATATTGTACTGTTTACGGGGAGTACTATCATCCGTAATGGAATTGCCTTCACCAAGGAGACACTGTTTTGGGGTGAGGGTGTGGTGGGTTTGGGGTGTGGGTGATTTGATCCTGTAAAATTTCACTGAAGGAGTATATCAGTCTTTGAATCAAGATTGAAAGTTCAGGTGACTGATACCACACCTGTTGTTTAAGTGTTGTCTAGATTTCATAACCATCTTTGTCTTCCAACCCTCAGGTATGACGGAAGGGTCACAACAGGTACAAATAGTTAGCAATTGGCCGGGTGACGTCACAGGTGATTATGACAGTTGTCATTGTGACCAACTCGTGTTGTTCCGGGACAAGCCGAAGAGCGACTTGTGCTCCTCTCGAAGGATTTCATATTAGTGTACATCAACTATTTCAAACAGGAGCGATAACTGCATGCCTGTTCCAGTGGTACCTAATATCACCGAGGTGCTCATACGTTGCTGTTTTTGTCTTTGCATATTTATTTTAAAGAATTAAACCTAATTAGAGTTGTTTATCGAATGTACAACTGACGTATACAAATCAAACAAACTACATAGAAAGGGGCGACTGATGGCACACCTGTTGTTTAAGTATTGTCTAGATTTCACAGGTATGACGGATGGGTCACATCAGGGACAAATAGTTAGCAGTTGGCCGCGTGACATCACAAGTGATCATGACAGGTTTCATTTTGACCAACTCGTGTTGTTCCGGGACAAGCCGAAGAGCGACTCGCGCCCCGCTCGAAGGATTTCATATTGGTGTAGGAACATCAGAATCGCTTCAAGCAGGAACTATAATTCTATTCGTCTGTTAAAGATTACAGCTGATTAGTTATGTAGAAATAATAGTATCGTTTTGAAACGCCTAGCGATATATAATTATGTTTCCTAAAACTGTTGGAAGCGCTAGCACAATGACCACAACAAACGCGAGATCGTCAGAACCACAAGGGCTTGTATTGCTGAAAATATTACGTCCTGGGTCCAATAGGCGTACACAGATATCCATATACGTTTAAAGAAGGAAAGGGATGTAACGCGCTCCAAGTTGTCAAACATCTCGATTATGATCGATTCCACCATGTTTGCCCTTCACCCTCAATAGGCTCGCACCACAGACGAACTGCTGTCTGGCCAAAAATAAAATACCAGTATTTATTTTTATTTCGTGTTGGTGCAATATTCCTACTATAATGTGGTGGCGGTGTGAAGATAATCGACCACCCTGTCCAGTGACCAACAACATGAGCATACATCTGAGCATCTGGGATCCAATGACCGGTGTCAGCGAGCTCTATCATCAAATCCCTGTAGTCGCATTCTGTCTCAGCTAAATGTACCTAAGTAGGATGTCTTGATGAAACCAACATCCGCATTAAATCAAGTTTATTTCAAGAAAGGGAAACTTGATATTAATTTAAATTATAAGTATAATGGTCCATATATTATCACCTATACAGATTGTTTATGGCTTATAAGTATTTATATACTGCATATAAATGATAAATATAAATGCCTTGCAGTGATTTACCACCCATACCGAAACATAAATCTGATTAACCTATTCATACAGTGACCTACTTTTTTAGCCGATCAGAATTTTCCCGTGAAAGTGAAAAATGACACTACAAACAGCTCTGGTTAAACTGAATTCCAATTCTTTGTTTCATAAGAAAATGGTATTTACAAATGAATTTTAATTTTAAACTTTAATTACACCGTCTTTCTATATTTCATGTCGAAGTTCAAGCAGCATACCTTAAGTATGGAATCACAAACTGCCCAAACTTTGATGAGGTGGTAAAATGATTCACAATGCATCAGGCTCACTGGTTAAACCTGTTCGGTGTTTCTGCTCTTATTCAGCGTAGATCTGTAACACACAACCAGGCTGATGAAATATCAGTGCCATCACAGACCGCCAATACTTTCTAGCGGCAGAGCCTGGTTTTGAGATTTCCAGGTTTCCGTTTGTCAGAGCTCGCTATACGACAGAGCTCGCTATACGACAGAGCACGCTGTGCGACGTGTTTGCTCGGATTAGAAGGAGCTTAGTGTTGCAATATACATGTTTGTAGATTTACACTGGAGCCAAAGTTTGTAGACATACTGATTGATATTTATGCATCCAGTCAAATAGTGTCAGAATTCTGGACTGGCTATCGCACTAAGTTGCGCAATAGGACGGAACCAAGTAAACAGGAAACGAGACTGTTCTGTAATCAATGTTTTGAGATGTGAGGTAAAGAATGAGTTAAAAAATGCAGTACCATCATCTTAGAGTATTTTGTCATGCCATGGCCGCCCGAGTGAAACCCGTTATTCATAGATGTTTGGATATTAAAAGCTATTGTCACTAACTATGGAAATGACCATGCTTGGCGATCACAAGGTTCATTGTCCTGATCATAGTGAGTGAGTCAGTTTAGTGTCACGTCGCCCCTTTAACATTTTCCCAGCAATATCACAGCTGGGAACACCAAAAATGGGCTTCACACTTTGTACTCATATGGGTAATCGAACCCGGGTCTTCGGCGTGACGAGCTAACGCTTTAACCACTAGGCTACCCCGCCGTCCTGCTTATAACATGATGCGTGGGTAGAAGACGTTACTGTTTTCTCAGTTAAGACTATCTTTGATTTGTATTGCAGGATTTTCCCAGATGGCTCCAGAAGACTATGCTTGTTTACTACTTCTCATGATGATATCTCAAGGGCGAAGTGGTACCAATGATACAGACCTGTGTTCGTTATGCACATGTACAAAACGTGTGCAAGGAGACTGTTACCATGCAGACTGTTCAAACCGTAATTTGACGACAATTCCAAGGTCGCAATACCACGATATTTGTCATCTGAATTTTCATGGAAATGCCATGACTATCCTTGGTAACTTAAGCAGCTACTCCACGCTGACCTACCTGGATCTCTCCTTTAATCATCTATCTGAAATTGACAGCCACTCTTTTGACAGTGTTGGGGAACTGGCCGTCCTTGATCTGTCCACCAACAGAATAAACCTTTCTCTCATGTCTACACAAATGTTTTCTTCCTTGAAGAAACTCAAATGTTTGAACATGAGCAACAATACGTATGCCGAGATACCCATGTCGTTGCTTTGTCCACTGATGTCCCTTGAGAGTCTCACTATGGATGGTGTTTTTCGAAGTCCTGTTGGCAGTGGATGTGATGTGATGTACAATGTTACATACCTCTCGCTATCTGGACTCAACGGACGCTGTAAAATCGATCTTTTGCAAGAGGACTTCCTTCAAAACGTCCCTATGCTTCAGTATCTGAATGTGTCGTACTGTAATATATTTAGATTAGAGAATGGATCTTTTTCCATCTTGCGGAACCTTGACGTTCTTGATATCTCAGGTAACATCCTGTTAAAAATTGAGGGACTCACGAATGCTACAACAGGATTAAATAATTCGAGACTAAGACAGCTGTTTATCAACAAGATGGTGGGAGAACATAATATATGTGTTGTGATTCCAAGGTCGGTTGGTTTAAATCTTCGAAATACGTCCCTGGAAATGCTAGAGGCGAACGAGAACCGAGTCGAAGTGATTAACGAAGATGTGTTCGGGTTGTTGCCCCAAACACTGAAGGCGGTCAGTATGAGGGACAACCGTCTCACATACGGTGCCTATATCTGGTTCCTTCGGAACCTGACAGGATTGGAAACTCTTGATTTAAGCTCAACGAGGGGGCTCCACACGTTACCATTTGCGGAACCGGAAAACCAAATCAGAGATACGCTATGGAGTCACCATCAAACTGAAAACTGTTTCACAACACCAAGAACTGAGAAATATTTGGATGATTCTGAACACGAAAAAATACTGGAAAATACTCATTTCATCAAACCCTATGGCATTCCTCCAAATCTGAAATCACTAAAATACACAGATAGTAAATTAGCATACGATTTGTCAAAGTCGCAATTTGCTGATAATAACCTTAGACACGTGGATCTCTCTTATAATATATTCGCTAGGTGGCTTGGTCCTATAAATGGCTTGGAAAATGTGACACACCTTGACCTCTCGGGAAATCTTGCTAGTTATGTTAACAAAACTTTCTTTGCAACCTTTCCATCACTTACACACCTAAATCTATCCCACAATGCACTTACAATGTCTGGTAACTCGGAATATTTTCAGTATCAGAGTAAACTAGAAGTTTTAGATTTGTCTGACAACAACATCGTGTACTTGCATCGATATTTCCTGACTGAATTAAAATCACTGAGAGAGTTGAATCTATCTCATAATTTTATGGACAGCCTCTTTGTAGATCTGGACCATAATTTAAATCTTACAAGTATAAATTGTTCGCACAACGACATCAAATATATATCGCCAAGGGTGAGATCCCAGATGGACAGGATAGCCACATTGCACAGTTTGTACATCGACCTGAGCGAAAACGATCTCCGCTGTACTTGTCAGAACATAGAATTTCTTGAATGGTTGCTACACTCCAAAAAGATTCATGCAGCAAACAGAGAACGGTATCATTGCCTTGACATTAATGGGAAAGTATTACACTTTAAAGATCATGATATACTGAAGAATCTAAGAGCTTCTTGCTCTAATTTCATAGCTCTGTCTATGGGACTACTTGCAACATTAGTCCTCATCTGTTCCCTGATAGCTGGAACTATCTGCTATCGATGTCGTTGGAAAATTATTTACATTTTTTATGTGTTCAAACTGAAACTAAGAAAAAGCAAAACAGAGTATGAACGCATTTACGAATTTGACGTTTACGTCTCTTACTCCGACCTTGACTTTAATTTTGTCTGCGAGGACATGATTCAAAAGCTGGAACACCAGAGGGGGAAGAGACTTTACATCCGGGATCGAGACTCTCTTCCAGGAGCTCCTATTGCCGAGAACATCATCGACGGGATCAGAAGCAGTAAGAAGACTGTGTTGTTGTTGTCCCAAGCATTCCTGAAGAAGAAGTGGTGTAGGTACGAGCTACACATGGCCAACATGGAGGCTGTGTCCACTGGGCGATCTGTCATGGTCGTCATCATGCTTGAGGATATTCCGTACCAGGACATTCCACCCGTGATCCTCTATGATGTGCAGAACAGCCGTTTTGTAGACTATCCAAAAGACCCCATCGACCAGGAACTGTTCTGGGCAAATGTGTCTACGGCACTTGATAGTTAGACTGCCACACAGGTGACCTAACACCTGTACACACTTTTGTACGACAACCCGTTAAGATCCAAGTTAGAAATGATCTTCAGTAACCCACGCTTGTCTTTAGAGGCCACTAAGGGGATCGGGAGATCATCCTCGCTGGTTCATCTTATACCATTTGCGTAGATCGATGCTCATGCTGTTGGTCATTGGATTGTATGTTGTCTAGTTTCCACAACTATTTTCGTCTTGCCAACCTCCAGGTATGATGGAGAGGTCACACTAGGTATAAATAGTTAGCTGTCGGTGGTCTGTAATCGAGTCTGGCACAGACAAGATCACCAGCAAGAGCATGAAGGTACACAACTGACTTAGTTTAGTTTTCGCCACATACAGCACGGTTTTACGCGGTTATATGGCGTCGGTCTGTAAATAATCAAGTCTGGACCAGACAGTCCAGTGATCAACAACACGAGCATCGGTCTGCGCATCTGGGAACCGATGACATGTGTAAACGATCCCGTTAGTCGCCACTAACGACAAACATCGTTACTGGAGGTCGGTTCTAACCGGGATCTTCAAGGGTCATTGATACTAAGGGTACTCTGTCAAAGTGTTCCTTCATGAATCCTCGGATGTTTACTCACGTAATCCTCGGAGTCATACAACTCATGTAAAGAAACCTGTAACGGTATGAAACGAACACTTTTATGTGTCTCCATATTAGTAACCTACAGCGGCATAGGTCTAGATGCGAGTAGAGATTATTCTCACTGTAACAAATGAAATAATATCAATCGTGATGTTGCAAGCAACAGGTATAATTGCTTTTGAATAAAAGTGCTGTGAGTGTGTATAGCACGTTTGCTGTGTGATCTTGGATAGGTGTTTATTTCGTTACTCTCGCATGCTTCGTGGTGGGTATTTAGCTGCTTCATATGTTATTGTTTTTGTTAAGTACATTCCACTTACAATTTCATATTTGACAGCATCATTTACAGTATCTTGTGACAACATGTATTTCGATAATCATCTTCACAAAAGATCTTAAAAGCAAATTATTGTTTGATTTCGACGATATTTTGATTCCGAACCACGTTATTGTAGAGTTCTAAGTTGGACAGAAAGAGAGATGTTTACAGAGTTGTTTGAGTTATTGTCTTTTCGGTATCTTGCCCTTCCGAGGTACCGCAATCGTGTGTTGGCGCGTTCGTGCGTTCGTGAGCGCGTGCGTGCGTGCGTGTGTGCGTGTGTGAGATATTGAACGAGTCATGACGCATGCCTTTTTTCACCCCACACAGGTCGCTTCATATGGATGCCTCACTGAAAACCAGCATACTCATTTCTACACTTAGTCTGCCATTCCATGTATCGTTATCACGTACCATTTCCGATGCCTTTAATGAAATGCATGCAAATATAGGAATCGAACATTTCATAGTTAAACAGGCAAACGTTTCAAGAAATGAGTCATGTCACCGTGACACTGACCAATCGCTTTAATCAATGGAGTGTGTGAGTGACTGAGATATTACGCCACATTTGCAATATTCAAGCAATATCACGGTATGGAACGTCAGAAATGGGCATCGTACATTGTAACCATATGCATTAGGCGTGACAAACGAACACGTTAACCACGGGGCTACCCCCACCGTCCCACTTTCATCAGTAGAGTGAGTGAGTGATTGATTGGGGTTTTACCCCGCTTTTATCAATATTCAAGCAAATCACGGGCGGTGACACTGGATATGGGCTTCAGACATTGCACCAATATGGGAATTCGAACCCGGATCTTCGGTGTGACGATCGAACACTTTAAGCATTAGACTGTCCCAACGCCCCTATTAACGGAATGGCTTATCAAGTGGTTCCTGTTCAGTAGAGAGACATTCTGGCAGTAAATTCGTCTAATAGGATATGTGACTTAGGAAAACACTGGATATGAGAATTGGTTGGTTGGTTTGCCGCAATTAGAAATAATACAACTATACTGGTGCGGTTTGTAAATAATCGAGTCTGTACCAGATAATCCAATGATCAGTAGCATGAGCATCAACCTCAGGAACTGGAATAAATTATGAGGCACTACTGATACTACACATCAGCACTGTAAAAGCGTTCCAGGTATATTTTTCAGTGTCAAGAGGATATTCTAAGGACCATAGTTATGACACTGGTTCACAAGGAGCTTAGTTTTACACATATGGAGACTTGGCAGGTGCAACATTGACACGTAGTTTATCACTAGAACACTGATTAAAGGGTTTGTTAAGCAGGACACCCTTCTGCGATGTGCCATAATGCTGTCATGTTTATGCCGTTACTGCACACTGGTGCTTTTTATTTTACTCGCTCTACATACGTTGCGTGAATCCGTTAACTTAGAACTATAGAAGTTGCATGCAACTCGTCCTGATTGGTCCAGGCACCCTTGTACAAAGATCTTTAAATGCTGCGTGCCCAGAGATAAGTCTTATCTGTTCTGGGTTCTTGTATTTGGAGTATAATACCTAGGCCGCGTTCTCCCAGACAGTTACCATGCTTGTGTTGTTACTGCTGTTGTCCCCGCTCCAGTATGGGGACACATTTGACCCTGGATGTAGCTTCATGAATGGTCAGTGTCAGTACAGCGTCAAACTCGGCCACGAGGGTCAGTGCGACACTCAGACAACCACAGCCACCACCGCCTCTACTTCCTGCTGTGCCGCTGTACAAAATGACGTGACGCTGGTGAAGGCGTCCATGGCGTTTATGACGAAGAGGATTGAAGAGCTTGAGAATACGGTAGGTGATATTGTAAGACAATCCGAGATGTACAGTTGCAAGACTTCAGTATACGGCAACGTGTGTGACGTACGGCGTACAGATACAAAAGAAGGCAACTGACTAATAATGGGATTGCATAAGTTCCGAGGAAGACACATTATGTTATTTGAAGATTCGTAAAATACACATGTCATACGATATCATGCCATCTCACTGCTCACCAATACATATGTCGTTGTCTTAAAACGACCGAGGAAAGCTAGGTCCATATTTGTCTTCTTACAAATATTCTAAAAATACGGTATGCACATATTAATATACACCACACAAAGATGTGATTGGAAATATTTCAGGCATCAACAATGTAATTACATTTACAGGCAGAGATTATATTCTCGGACCTTTTTAGTAACAGTTTAATACTAAGAAACTCATTTCGGAAACTCATCTGAGTCGTCTACAATATGTACTAAAACATACTCTGTCCAAGTATCGAGCCTTGTGGAACTCCTGTATGCCACCACACTCATGAAGCTTTAGAAGGATATAAACAACCTTCTGAAAATGACTTCGTTGCCTTGAAAGAAAGAGTGATTGGGTTTTGCTGAGCAAATGGTGGTTCCGGTTAGAAATTGGTCCACCACAAACCTTCTCTGAAGAGGCGAGTAACCGTGGTCGTATACGGTGGCTTGCCATCGTGTTAGGATACACCATGATGTTACTAATTTGCTAAAATTGTACGGATGAAAAATCGTTGGGTGTGGTGTTAACACAAGGAACCACTGAACACTGACACACACTCATGGAAACACGGAACACAATCACTCATGTGTACACTCACACACACACACACACACACACACACACACACACACACACACACACACACACACACTCCCTCTCTCTCTCTCTCTCTCTCTCTCTCGCTGTCCCAAACACACTCACACGCATTCAAGGAACCACAGAACACTAACAGCCTACGAAACACTGAACATACACATTCATGCACACACACACGCACGCACGCTCACACAGACACATATACACAAAACATACATTTAATATCACCACAGAAAATGTAATGTAATATGAAATCATCAATATTCCAGAAAGGAGTCCGACCAACGTCTCCGTATGGCGATCTAAGCGTAGAACAGCTACAAAAGTTGTTGTTGGAAAAAGATGATGCTTTGAGAAACATCACGAAGCAAGCATCAGATGAAATAAGTCTCCTACAGAGCGAGTTAGACACCTGCAGGAAACGTCCAGGCTGTGTCCGCAGCACCACAACATCTACGACAACCACTACCGCCATACCTGGTTTGTTTGTAAAGCAGTTCTTACTAATTCAATTCAAGATGCCCATTTCTGGTGTTCCCCACCGTGATGTTGCTGGAATATTGCTAAACGCGACGCAAAGCCTTACTTATTCAGTCAGTCATTTCAAGATGCAGTTTGCTTCTGTCAGCACCAAACTCACACCTTTGGTGCCAACAGAGGAGGGGCGGTCAGGTGGCCTACTGGTTAATGCGTTCGCTAGTCACGACGAAGATCCGATTTCGATTTCCCTCATTGATAGAATGTGTGAAGCCCATTTGATATCATCCCTGCCATTATATTGCTGAAATAATAAAAAAGCGTCGTAAAACAATACTCACTAATCAGAAGAATAGCTTTCACTTAACTGAGCTTAAAGGTACTAGCCACTGGAGCAGCGGTAAACTGAACTCACCTCAGACTCATTCCTTTCAGTAGTGAACTACAACCTGACCTTCTGTGACTTCGAAAGTTTTAGCTCTTGTGGCTACACCCAGGCCAGCAACAACACCGCCAAGTGGTACAGAGGCGGTGGGAGACCTAGCTCAGTCACCGGACCATGGAACGATCATACAATTGGCACACCTAACGGTTAGTAGCAGTAGCAGTAGCAGTAGCAGTAGCAGTAGCAGTAGCAGTAGTAGGTTTTGTTTGTAGTAGTAGTAGTGGTGGTGTTTTTTTGTATTAGTAGTAGTAGTGGTGGTAGTAGTAACAGTAGCAGCAGCAGTAGTAGTAGTAGTAGTAGTAGTAGTAGTGGTGGTGTTTTTTTGTATTAGTAGTAGTAGTGGTGGTAGTAGTAGTAGCAGATGTGGTGGTGGTTGTAGTAGTAGTAGTAGTAACAGTAGCAGCAGCAGCAGTAGTAGTAGTAGTGGTGGTGTTTTTGTAACAGTAGTAGTTGTTGTTGTTGTGGTGGTGGTGGTTGTAGTAGTAGTGGAGTTGGTGGTAGTAGTAGTAGTAGTAGTAGTAGTAGTAGTAGTAACAGTAGCAGTAGTAGTAGTAGTAGTAGTAGTAGTAGTAGTAGTAGTAGTAGTAGTAGTAGTAGTAGTAACAGTAGCAGCAGCAGTAGTAGTGGTGGTGTTTTTGTAACAGTAGTAGTTGTTGTTGTGGTGGTGGTGGTTGTAGTAGTAGTGGAGTTGGTGGTTGTAGTAGTAGTAGTAGTAGTAGTAGTAGTAACAGTAGCAGCAGCAGTAGTAGTAGTAGTAGTAGTAGTAGT